>NC_034012.1:18813516-19159060 GCF_000346465.2 Prunus persica
CGACCGTCGTTGATAATACAAAAAACGACGTGAAATGTATGAAGGTAATTTCTTCTTACCTTATTCTCAAACCCCAAGGAAGGATCCATGATGATGTCCCTCATGAAGCGCATTACATAATACCCGCATTCGACATTGCTGGGTTGCTTTGGTGTGCCTGAGAGAGTTTTCCAAATAACATTTTTACGTCCTGCTCGGGCTATGTGGGTATTATATATTTTTAAAGCACTGTTCACGATGTTTTTCGCCTCTTCGTCGACCACACGATGACCTGGCAGAGGATCCAGAAAATAGACGGTCTCCTTCTTTGCTCTTACAATCAGCAAGATCCAATGACGGCTGCACAAAATTAATATAAAAACGACGGTTATTTACAAAAACGACGTATTATAGTATTTCACACGACGAAATAAAGTATATAACGACGACATTATATATTTATCACGACGATAAATAAATACCGACGTGGTTAGTAGTTTCAAACGACTAAATAAAATAAAACACCGACGTGGTTATAAAAACGAAATCCTAAGGAGACTAACCCTTAGGATATAAAATCATTTAATATAAAAACGACGGTTATTTACAAAAACGACGTATTATAGTATTTCACACGACGAAATAAAGTAGATAACGACGACATTATATATTTATCACGACGATAAATAAATACCGACGTGGTTAGTAGTTTCAAACGACTAAATAAAATAAAACACCGACGTGGTTAGTTTATAAGCTGTCATTTATTGAAAATCATAAAAACAAAATCCTAAGGAGACTAACCCTGGATTGTAAGGCATCATGAAAATCTGTTCACCGTCTGTCCTCTGAAGTCGAGCTGCTACCAGTCGTGATCTTTCAGTTATTGTGCCAGAGTTGGCACTAACTGTAGCAGGGTCGATAAAGCCAACCATACTGCACATATTGGCTTTTTTCAAAACATCGTGTAAGTACCTAAACAAATAAAATAATATAAACAAGTCAGCACACAAAACACGACGGTTATGTATAAAAAAAACGACGTATTATAATATTTCAAACGACGTACTGAAATAGATGAGGACGTTATAATATATTTATCACGACGGTTGTTAGTTAAGACGACGTGGTTAGTTAGTTAAGACGACGCAATATATAAACCAACGAGTTATTATTTTAGAAGTACAAACCTCATATATACAGCCAATACAGTAGCTCCAATTTCTTCCATGCCTGCAAATTGTGTAATATCTTCAGGCAGGAGGAAGGTATCGCGCTCACCACCAAACACCTCCTTATCAATTGTAAATTGGACTGTCTTATCCTCAGGCAGGAGTGTCGTTTCCACAAAACGACAAAGGGTTTTTAAAGAAGATGGCGCCTCCATTTTTGAATAAGCACCAACTTCAATAACCTGTTTAAAGAAATAAAAAAAATGACGTGGTAATTCAATAAAGACGACGGTTTAAGGAATAAAACGTCGTTTTAAATGTATTTAAACGACGGTGAAAAAATTGTCGTGGTAATTTATTAAAGACGACGGTTTTATGAATAAAGAGTCGTCTGAAACCATTTAAACGACGGTGAAAAAACCGTCGTTTAAATATTTTATTACGTCTTAAAAAAATTCCGCCGTCTAAGTTGTAAACAAACGACGGATTAAATAAAAATATCGACGTCTGAAATTTTGAAAAACAAATAAAAAAGGCAAAGTTATGTTAACATACCTTGTCGTCATGCTTTTCTTCATCTTCTTTCTCCTTTTCTTCTTCCTTCTCTTCATCTCTTTTTTCTTCTTCCTTCTCTTCATATCTTTTTTCTTCTTCCTTCTCTTCATCTCTCTTTTCTTCTTCCTTCTCTTCATATGGCTGATGTTTCCCCATTTTGGCAGTATCATCCTCCAAATGTAGGGATCTCACATCACCTCCAGAGCAGCTAGCTTTGTCAGACATTGGATTTTTGGGGCTTTGGCTAATTCTTGATTTAAGCATGCTTGGATCAAAATTGGGAATTAATTGGGAAAGCTGACTCAGGAAATGCTCCCTCTCAGCCTCTACCAATTGTTTTGTCCTAGCCTCCATCCTTAAGGCCTCTTCCCTTGCCTTAGCCTCCATCTTTTTAGTCTCTTCTTGAAGGAGAACTCTTAAACTCTCCTTCAAACGGTCGTCAAAGCTCACCCTCTGTGGTTTGGGCAAATTGAAATATTGCCTTGGGGAAACACCAGCACCAACTCCCCTCACCCTGCCTGGATGCTCGGGGCCCAAAGCCATGGTCAGCACATCATTGCTGCCATCTACTCTGACTTTGCCTTCCGAGACTTGTTTCTGCAATTCATCCTAAAACAAAGATAAACAAAAAAACACACGACGGTTATTTATGTACAAACGACGTATTATATAATTTCACACGACGCAATAACATATAAAACGACGTTATTATAACTTATCACGACGGTAGTTATACCGACGTGGTTATTTATTTAAAACGACGAAATGAATAAACAACCGACGTCTTATGCTATAATTAAAGAAAACAGAGTAGTGATTCCTATTTAGACCGTTAACGACGTTTTTACAAAAGTTTCGACGTGGTAATATCATTCACACGACGCGAGAATGAACCACCGACGTCGTATGCTATAATAACAGAAAACAGAGTAGTGATTCCTATTTAGACCGTTAACGACGTTTTTAAAAACTTTTCGACGTGGTAATATCATTCACACGACGAAAAATATAACATACGACGTAATAAGAATAATTCACAGTTTAATAAAAATTTAAAACAGAGTGAGTAGGCTTACAATTAATTTTGCCTTCTCTGCCACCTTTGGATCAGGGATGTTACCATGTTTGTCCTGTCTAGCTCTCTTCCATAAGGTAGATCGATCAATTTCTACCCCAGGCATGGTTTCCTCCAATTGATCCTCCAATCCAGCATATCCTTTTCGAGACAATCGATGATTGTACTCGAGTTTCTCCCTAATCTGTGAATGTTGAGAATGCACAGACTGAAAATCTTTGGATAGCCTTGAAGCTACAAAGGCATCCCATTGTGCTTTCTCTATGAATTTATATGTTTCAGGGGGTTGGCTTAATTTCTCCCTGTCATTGGTGTATGGAAGGATATAATGCCTCGTTAGTGTAGACTTGAAATCCTTCCATTTTTTGGCAGCAGAAGATAAAACAGAGGTCTTGCCCCCTTGGCCTACGACAAAAGCCATGTCAACTGCTTCCCAAATCTGCTCCTTTATATCCTTTGGGATTTGGGACCATTTCTTGTCCACAAGTGGGATCCTGGAGCGTGCCAAGACACCAATATACGACTGCATCTCAATATGTGCTTGGCCAACACCTTTCCCCCTTTTATTGTACTCAACAATTGGCCTCAGTTTCTGAAGCTTTCTCTTCACAACACGAGGCATTGTGCTCATACCTCGACCAGTCTTTGAATCATCAGAGATTGTTGTCTGGCTGGTTGGTTCTGTCTCAGCAGATGATGAAGCAAACTTCATCTTCTTCGAAGACTTCATCTCCTTCGAAGACTTGTCTTGGGGAGCTACCACTCCAAGCTTCTTGGAGCCAGAATCCTTAGTTTGTTGTTGAGAAACCATTTTAACAGACAAAACTGCAAGTGAAAATATTTCAGGAAAACATTAAGAACACAAACGACGGTATTAAAAAAATACGACGTATGATATGATTTTAGACGACGCAATGAAATAATCTCAGACGTAATAAATGTTTAAAACCATTATTTATATAACGTCGTGGTAAATATGTTCACACGACGTCAATAGTAATACACCGTCGTGGTAAAACTATTATTTATATAACGTCGTGGTATTTATGTTCATACGACGTCAATAGTAATACACCGTCGTGGTATGAACATTCACACGACGTAAAACAATAAGATATTTTTCGTCTATATTAGATACCAACCCTAGTTTCTTTTTCTTTATATTTTATCAAATAAGGGAAAAACAAAAACCATTGTTCAGAGAAATCAAACCTGCAATTAAACAAGCATATAAAAAAAGACTATTATTTTAAAAACAATTTTAAAAACGACGGTGAACAACTGACGAACCGTCGTGGTCTACCGTCGTCTTATTTAGTTGAGGTAGTTGTCTTCAAAGTTGGAAACTTTCCCTCTTTGTCTGTATATTTTATCAAACTTGGAAAGAAGTAAAATGATTTTGGCCAGAAAAAAGGTAAAAAGATTTTTCAAACAAAAAACGTATGAGCATGCAAAACAGTAACCAAAATAGTAAAAATGAAAGCTTACCTTTTGCGTGCAATGAAAGCAAGAGGAAGATGATCGATGTTTAAGTTCAGAGACGACGAAGAAGACGAGAGGAAGACGATGAGAAACTCTGACAATGCTCTGACAAGGAAAAAAGACGAAAAGGTTTCTCTGGGAGATTGAAATTTTTAATCGGGTTTGGAAACAGTGCATGTGTAAGTCGAAAAGTTGCTCACATATAAAACCATTTCAAAAAAATAATACGGCGGTTACATTTAACTACGTCGTTTTTAACTAAAACGACGCAATATTTTTCGTTCGACGTGGAATCATTTAATTTAACGTCGTTAGGTTTAATATAACCGACGTGGATTTTAATTTTTAAATTATGAATAGAATTTTTTTTCCCGTGACCTTTCAGTTTATTTTTCAATTACAGTGCGTTATAAATAGAGTTTTTTTTCCGGAGGAAATTTAAAACGAAGGAAATTAATATTCTGGAATATGTAAAGTTTCTTTTTTGGATGACAGATTTAAATAAAATAAGAATATAAAAACAACGAATGTGTAAGTCAAGTAGACGAAAAGTTGCTTACATATAAAACCATTTCAAAAAAATAATACGGCGGTTACATAAAACGACGACGTATAAAGTACAAAATACGACGGTAAATTTAACTTCGGACGTGGTAAATAAATACGACAGTAGTGTTGTAGGTACCGTCGTAGTAAACTCAAAAATTAAAGTACATAAGTAATAACTCGCGTCATGGTAGATTATTTAAGACGTCGGGATTATTAATTTACCGACGTGGAGTTCTGTAATATACGTCGGTAATACCGACGTTGATTTTACAATTTAAACGGCGGTTTTTTTGGTAAGGACCGCCGTTGTTTTTAAAAATTTATTCTATAAATTTGTCGCTTTCATTCATTTTCGCGGTTTACATTTAGGGTTCCAAGTTCTTCCTCTCTCAGAGACACTGTCTCTCACATCTCAAAGACAATAATTTGGATGTCTTTCTCAAAGAGAAATTGAGCTTACATGCTAGTTGACAAGAAGAAGCTTGTCAACTAGCCTTCTCACTTCCTTGATCAAGCCTGATAGGACACTTAGTGCTTCTGAATACTCCTTGCTTTCCATCAAAAGAGATGCAAGCCTGGCCTCCACTCGCTGTCGAAGGAAAGTTCGCTTCTCAGGGAAATCTGAAGATCAGATGTGCCTGATCCTCTGCTTGATTTTTTTGACTAAGAAGATCCGTCAGATTTGTGATAGCCTCTTCCTTTATCCGTAGAGCTTCAAGAATGCGATAAAGAATAGAAATGGCTTCAGATGGCCTCTAAAGCATGAGCAATCGAATCAGTAGTTGCTGGGAGATATGATGAAGACATTGTCAATGCTTTTCTCGTCGTCTATATTAAGGTAAGATGGCGGTAGATTTATAATTACCGACGTAGATTATTTTGTTAAACGTCGTTAAGTGTAATACAACCGACGTGGATTTTATTTTTAAATTATAAATAGAGTTTTTTTTCCAGAATTCTTTCAGTTTTAGTTTTCAATTACAAAGCATGATAAATAGATTTTTCTTTCCAGAGGAAATTTAAAATGAG
This sequence comes from Prunus persica, assembly GCF_000346465.2. Classification (NCBI taxonomy): domain Eukaryota; kingdom Viridiplantae; phylum Streptophyta; class Magnoliopsida; order Rosales; family Rosaceae; genus Prunus; species Prunus persica. The sequence continues at coordinate 18,819,358 of NC_034012.1, forward strand.
GGAAATTAATGTTCTAGAATTTGTAAACTAACACGACGCAATATTACTAACCCGAGGAAATTATAAATAGATTTTGCTTTCCTGAAGAAATTTTAAATTAATTCAGTTTGAAACAAAACGACGGTTTTTTGTTATGCCGTCGTTTTTAACTAACACGACAGATTTAAATAAAATAAGAATATAAAAACAACGACTGTTTTTGTACTATTGTCGTCGTTTTTCGTCGTCTTAAGTAAGACTAAGACGACGTAATATATTTGTTGAGCGACGTTGATTTGTTTTTAAACGTCGTTAGGTATAATATAACCGTCGTTGAAAATTGTCTCTCTGATTGCAAATTTGCAACGACGTTGATCAACTTCCAAAAAATTGTCTCTCTGATTGCAAATCTGTGTCATCTGTTAAGATTATGATGTGGAACAGAGTTCCATCTGGTAAGATTTCGTAACCCTTGGGATCTCAGACAAATCTGATTATGTCGGCGGTTTTCTATATAAACCGTCGTGGTTATTTCAATTCTTGTCATTAAGTAGATCTACCGACGTAGGATAAGAAAATCAAAGAAAAAAATTGTTAACAAAAATTCTTATTAAGACGACGGTTTAAATTAAAGGTACGACGTATAAAATGAATAAATACGACGTTAAATTTTATAGTACGATTTAAAGATAACGTCGTAGAACTATACGAGAATGACGTCGATATATTTATATTTTCCGTCGTTGTAAATTAATTTAATACGGCGATATTTTGTATTTTAAAGCCGTGGATTTGTTTATTATTATACGGCGTCTTATACGAAAACCTCGTCGTGTTATTTTATGAGTAAAAACGGCGGTTTTTATTGAAATCGTCGTCTTTACTTTCTACGTCGGTCGATTCATAACTTCTGCCGTTCTTTGTTGGCTTTGATTTTACACTGCGGAAATCTGTTTCAAATAGACGTCGGTTGTTTAATTAGGTACGTCGTTGTTTTTGAACAGCCATTTGAATCTCCATTTTTTAGTTGTCTAAGGTGGTATTACACGACGGTGTTTTTAGAACCGTCGTCTTTTCAAAAACCACGACGGTTTTCACTTAGACCGTCGTTGTTTTCTGGTCGTCTTTTTCACTTTTTGTAGTAGTATTGTACTTGTAGGCCAAGAAAGTGAGTGAGTTTACCTATATCTTTCATATCGAAGACTTCAGCAGGAGAATCAATGACAGTCTGAATTAATATAGCATTGGAGCCTATGATGATAATATCATCCACATACAACAACAAAATAACCAAATCAGTTGCTGTTTTCTTGATGAAAAGACTAGGGTCTGAGTGACAAACTTGAAAACTAAGAGATGGCAAATAACTTGTAAACTTGGCATTCCAAGCTCGAGGAGCTTGCGTCAAACCATAGAGAGACTTATGAAGTTTACAAACAAACTCTGGACGTGTGGAGTCTTTAAACCCTTGAGGTTGTTGCATATAAACCTCCTCTTGTAGCTCACCGTGTAGAAATGCATTTTTCACGTCAAGTTGTGTTAATTCCCACTTAAAAGCGGCAGCTAAACTGAGAATAACTAGAATAGTGGTGTGTCTCACTATGGGACTAAAAGTTTCATCATAGTCAAGGCCATGCTCTTAACTGACCCTCAAGCAACAAGCCTAGCTTTATAACGAGAAATGGAACCATCGGCATGTCTTTTAATTTTATAGATCCATTTGCAACTAACAATATTTTTATCCACAAGAGGGAGAACTAAAATCCATGTACCTTGGAGTTGAAGAGCCTGGATTTCCCCTGCCACTGCATCTTGCCAAACTTTTTGAGAACCAGTTGCCTTGAAATGACTAGGTGTATCAACCTCAGTGATAGTAGTTAAAGCAGTAGCAAAACTTTTAAAATCTGGATATTGTCGAGTTTGGACTATACCATCTTTAAGTCTTGTTTACATGTGATGTACATTAATATTTTGAGGTAATTGAGATGATGCAATAGGTAGAATCACTACCAATTGAGCATTAGACAATAGTGGTAACATAGTCACTGATTGAGATGTTGCAGTTTCTACATTATGTGAAACATCTGATGTGGAGGAAAAACTTATATCATGGGGAGAATCAATATGCCTAGAACCTGATGAATCATGAGGAAGCGTGCTTGTTGGAGCCTGAGACTGTGGAAGATTGACAATAACATGTGCAGGAATGGATGTAGGCATTGTGAGATGTGTGAAAGTCTCATTAACATATGGTAGTTGTTTCCCAAAGTGAAAAGGAAAGACATTTTCATCATGCACAACATGTCTAGATATTATCATTTTGCCTGTTTGAGGATTGAAACAATACACTCCTTTATAGTTTAGAGAAATCCTAAGAAGATACATTGTGCAGACCTAGCCTCAAGCTTGTGAGAAGTATAGGGTCTAAGATAGGGATATACAGCAGTGCCAAAAACTTTAAGAATTCAGTGTTATATGTCCCTTCTTCCCATAAATTTGACATTCCACAATAGAAGGTGAGGATGCATCTGGAACTCTATAGTAGCAGTTAGGAGCTGTGTGTCCTCTTTTACTATAGAATTGACATTCAAGTATAGCTTGTGTCTTAGGACCTCTGTCTTTGAACCTCAGCCTCTAGAAGAATAACCATTGAATTGAGAAACATTAGATGTAGCTGAAAAAGAACCTTAAGACTGAATAGAACGTGAGGATCCATAGTTAGGGGCGAGTGGTGGAGTCTTAAACCCAGCAAAACCAAGAACTAAAGTAGAGTAAGGTTGGGCACTGATATGACCAACTGTAGGACTAGGAGCATTGATATAACCAACTGCAGGACTAGGAACAACATTAGAAGATGATGAAGTCTGTGATGAGGAGCCATACTCATAAGTAGTAGAACCTACAAAACCAGTCATAGAATGAGACATAGCTTGAAGTTGTGACTCAATATTCCTTTCAGCTGATAAGAGATGAGCTCGAAATTCCTTCAAAGAGATTGGAGTCTCTCTAGAGAATAGCACTGTCTTAATCATATCAAATTATTAAGGCAAACCATTTAAGGCAGCTATGATAATATCATCATCTGACAAACGAATCCCTGCTGCAGAAAGTTGATCTCTAATGTGCTTCAACCTGAGAAGATACTTTTCCACAGATTCACCCCCTTTGTGAATAGTATGTAGTTCTATTTTGAGTTGAGTAACCCTTGCACGTGAGACTAAGGCATATCTAATCTACCAAATTCAACCAGGCCCCTCTAGCAGACTTGCAGCCCACGATATACTCAATAACTTCATCCGATAGAGTAGCTATAAAAAGACTCAGTAATGCCTTATCAACTTGAAGCCAATGTTTATATACAGTAGTTAGTTCATGAGTAACACCCTCAGATTCAGTGACAACATACTTAAGTGGACAGAGAGTAGTGACAACACCCTGTCTTCATTTGGTTGGGAAATTTTTTTAGAATTTGTTGTTGAGGTATGAGTACTTCAAATATGTTTTTCATTTATATTTTTGGTATTATTTTGTTGATTTTTATTTTTGATTAATTTTTGTTTGGTTCGAGTTGTTGTTTTGATTTGGTTAGTCTGCTACTTATTAGGTGCTACATTGTAGTTTTTACTTTTGATTTGTTGATTTTATTGTTTTATGTTGTTTCTTACTAGGTGCTGCCTTGTAGTTTTTCGTTTTGAGTTGCTTATTTGATTGATTTAGGTTTTTCCTTACTAGCTGATGACATGTAGTTTTTAGTTTGTGATTTTTTCTGGGTAGATGTTGCAATGTAATTTATGTTATGCTTGAAGACGATAATGTACATTTTTATTTGTAGCTATACATTCTTTACTGATTTAAATTGTTTTATGCTTTTTTTTATTTTTATTTTTTATGCATTTTCAAGGGTAATGGAGGTTTGTGTCATAGCCAAGTGCACATATAAGTCGGAAACAATTATGTTTACAGTTTCAGTAGAGTCTTCTACTGTTGATGTTTTCAAGAGCGTGTGTCTATGGTTTAGTGGTTTAAAGTTAGGTAGTTTCATGTTAAGGTATTCACTTCCTGGTTATTCTAGTTGTGTACTAGAAACAGAGAGTGATTTATACATGATGATGGCATATTTGGCGATAGTGAAGGTAAAGAGTGTGGATATTTTTGTTAAGGATTTATCTGTGAGCAGTGATTTATAAGGAGTTGATAGCGTGTGAAAAGGCTAAGTCATCTTGTTCTAGTACTGTTGAATACATAAACAAATTTTTGGGGAGGTCGAAGAGAGCAAGTGCTAACACTTTGTTGTCGAATGAGTGGCAAACATATGTACATCATGTAGGGCAGAAGTTTGATGGTGGTGTAGAGGAGTTCCGCTTGAAATTGTGCAAGTATGCAATTGAAGTAGGATTTAATTTTTTTATATGCCTGCAATGACAAGAGGTGGGTGATTGCAGTGTGCTCAAATAAGAAGTTGGAGGGTTGTAGTTGGCGTGTTTATGGGTCACGTTGTGAAGCTACTAGTTGTTTTGTCATTCGGACATGAAATACCGTGCATACATGTGTGGGTTGGATATGTGAATGAAAAAGTAAGATGATGAGGTCTCGTGTTGTGTCCTCTCTCTATGTTGATTGAATTCGTGCAAAACTAGAGCTGAAGTCAGTTGAGATTATAAACGAGTTCAAAGATTATTACGGCCTTAATATTTCATACTACCACGCATGGTTGGGCAAATAGTTAGCCAAACTGGATGTTCATGGTGACGAGTCGAAGTCCTTCAATGAGTTAGTGTGGTATGTGAATGTTGTATAGGAAACTAATGGTTGTTCTATATGCAAGCTTCAATGTGATGTTGGAATTAATCACTTTAGAAGGTTTTTTTGTACTGTTTGGTGGTTCAATTGCTGGATTTGAATATCGCATCTCTTTGTTGTTCATTGAGGCTACATTTTGGAAGAGCAAGTACAAGGGGCAGCTTCTTTGTGCTTCTGGAAAGAATGGGAATCAAGATATTATTACTCAACTGTATTGCATTTTTATGTGTTCTACATTGCAGTTCATGTTTACTGTTTTGTGTAATATTGCTTGCGTTTTGTTAATTATTCTTTGAGCATTCATTTAGTTGAAATTCAAAAGGTTTTTTTTGTTTTTGTTTTTTTGTTCTTGGTTTCTGTGTTTTTGACTATCATAAGGAAGTGGTTTAGTGTGTGCTAGTTGTTTGAGGGTTTTGTGGTGGGGTGGGTGGTTTGGGGTGTAGGGTTCCAGAACTGTTTTAGCTTATGGCTTGGGATTTGGGCGGAGCCCAAAAACCGAAGAGCTAAATCCTAAACCATAAGTGATTAACCTGATTCAAGTCCAAATTGAAAATTAAAATGTTGCTTGATAATCTGCATTGCAGTTTGTTTTAGGGTTTGTTATTCTTATACTTGTGGTTTTGGTTTTGTTTTGCAGCCATTAACCTAATTCAATGTTGAAGTGCAAATTAAAAATTAAAATATTATTTTGAGAAACAGTTTTTGGTGTTCTTTTTTTGTTGAAAGTGTGGGAGGTGGTTTAGGCGTGGTTTGGGGTGTAGGGTTTTAGAACTGTTGGAGCTTATGACTTAGGGTTTAGGTCTTGGATTTTGGGCGGAGCCGAAAAACCAGATAGCTAAACCCTATTCCATAAGCAATTAACCTGATTCAAGTCCCAATTGAAAGGTTTACTAAATGCAATGGCGGTTGTGTTTCCTAGATGGCCTCATTCCTACTGTTATTATCACCTCAAACAAATTTGAATTCCTTACTGCCAAATTTGAATGACTTTGTCTTAGCATCAAATATCTTGAGAAGTTTGACTAAGTCCAGGTCTGACTTAATCATATGCTCCGTGTTGATTCTCCCATTGTAATAGGGCTCAATCAAGTTCCAGAATGGTGTTTTCTGGAGGAGTTGTTTTTGGGTGTCGTTCAGTTTATCCTTGACTTGTGTAATGATTGTATTGAAGGGATTCATGTTACACCTGGATTGGACATAGTCCGGGTGCTTTACCTTGCGATCATAGGTTGGCTTTGGCTTTGATATTGTCTTTCTAGCTATTGATTTAAATTTTGGTTTTTCTTGCTTTTTATCTTGCTTGTTTTGTGGTGATTGTGGTTCTTGTGGTGCCATTTGTGATTTGAAACAGGAATGAAAACACTATTAGGACAAGTGTATTGTGATTGTAGAGAAACATAAACTGCAATGCAGTGTGGTTTTCTTTGCATTGAATCTGTGTAGAACAAAGACTATAATATAGCACTATCCTAAAACCATAAACCAGAGAATTTTAAATTTGGAAGCCAATAAGTTCAAAAAATGAAATTAGAAACTGCAATGCACTATCCCAAAAGCAACTCGAATTAAACCAAACATAATGAAGTATGAAAAATGAACAAATCATAAACTACAATGAAAACCAAACCGAAACCCAAAACATAAACTACAATGCATGAAATGCTCAACCAAAATTAGTGTTCTGTCTATGTGTTTGTTGAAATGTCCAACGAAAATTAGTTCTTAACCCAAAAGCCTGAAGCATGCATGCATAAATCCATTCAGATTTAGAAGGTAAAATACCTAAAACTATTATGTAGGGTGCGAAATATGCAATGTAGTTTCTAAAATAGATGAAGGAGAAGAGAGTTTCTTACATTTTCATTGATGTTGGTGGTCTATTTCTGATTTGTGTTTGATTTCAGAGCGTTAAACTTTCAAAGCAAAATTTTCAGAGAGTTTTTTAGCAGTTTCGAGGATAATGAAGTGGGAATATGGAGACGATGGGTTGAGTGGTTTTTGAAGTCGTAGCGTGAGTTTCTATTTTTGGTTGTCGTAGCGGTTTTTGTTGCCATTTGAAGCTTATGTATTTTGGGGTGGAAGGTGGAAGTTGATGTCATTTGTGATTGGGTTGTAGGAGTTGGGCTTGGGCTCACAACTGACGTGTCCTTTTTAGGCTTTGGTTGTTGAATGCTGACAACTGGAGCTTTGGGTTAAAATGAAATAGTGAAATTTGGCAGTATTTAATAATTGCATCTTTTGTAATTTTGAGGTTTTTTAATTACATGATTGTAAAATTAGGTACTACATCTTGGTCTTTGGCTTTATCCTAATTAGATGAAATTGGATTCCTATTTAGCAAATTAGTAAGTTATAGTGTGTTAAAACTAAAACTCCCAACAAAAAAGTGAAGGAAAAAATATTTTATACCATAGTGATTAGTGGGCATGGCCTAAAATATCGGGCTTGACTTGAGAGTCAAGTTTGGACTAGACTATTTCAAGCGTAGAATTTATTTAGGTCGGGCCAGACATGGGTTTCAATACCCCAACCCAAGTCCGCCCACGAGGGTCGGGCAATGAAAATAAACTTTTTAAAAATAAAAATATATTCAATTTTTTTAATCTTAATTTGTAATAATAAACTATTTTACATACTATAGACTAAATCTAATGTATTCTAAGTTAAATATATTACAATTCAGACTAAAAATAATGCATAATATAGACTAAATATTTAGAAGTGGTTCTTGAACTTTTTAAAAGTCTTCATTTTAGTCTTCAAACTCTAAAATTAATTAATGTGGTCTTTCATCTTTTGTTCTACACACCAATTTGATCCATGATGTCGCATTCCAAAAAAAATTCATTACAATTGTTCACTTGTCATCTCTTCAACTAGTTTATATGTACATTTTCATCAAAATACACATTATAGTCCTAAAACTCATATTTTTCCTCAACAATGTCATCTGTTCTCCATTTAGGATTTCATATTTGCAGTTCAATAAATGAGAGCAAATAGCCTTATTGAGTAAAAGACATGAGATTTACTTTGTGCCATGGGTGGATAGGTTTATTTTCTCTTATCAGGATGTCCAGCATTTCTTATCGTACGGACATCATTGTTTTTTCAATTTCCTCCATACTTTTCTCCCTTTCTTAGTTTTCCTCCTTGTCTTTTGTATTCATATGCTTCAACGAGCTAGAGTGGGTATACAAAACAAGCTTTAGATGTAAGAAATATAGCTGCAACAATGGTGTTCGTACAGTAAGAAAATCCAGACATCTGGATAAGAGAAGAACTACTACCCTTTTAAAGTTTTTCATGTGACCAATTTAATGAAGATTTTGATGAAATGCCATGACAAGGACCAAACGAATGTGTGGACCTAAAGATTAAGATTACGTTGATTGATTTGAAAATTTAAGGACTCAAATGATGACTTTTGATTAGTTTAGTGATCATTTGTGATAAAACCCTCTTTAAAAATATAAAACTGGCATAGTTTGATGAGCCTAGACCGGATGGGCTACTTTGGACTCAAACGGGCTGGACCATGGGCCCAGCTTGGGTTTTAAACCCATCAACCTAGCTCTACCCAATAAAAATCAGGATGAGCATGTGCACCCCTAATTACATGCATGTACAAGCTTTGACCTTTTGAGTTCTGGCTGACCCTCTTTGGGGTGTCAGCCAAACGATGATCCCTAGTTTAAATTATTATTTTTTTAATTCAAGCGATAGTCATAGGGGGAGGGGGGAGTTTCTTTCACACACACATTACCAATGTCTCATGAGGATTTGAAACCTTTATTCTACAAGTTAAGGCCATTTTTCACTGGACTAGACACTGTTCTCCTTGGTTTTAAATTTTGAAGATGGTGACTAATAACTTAGCATTAACGCTCATTCGTTAACCATATGTCTTGTATTTTTAGTTTTTATATTTTGTTCAATATAGAGGAAAATATGGAAAGAATAGGACCAAAGAAGTGTGGAAGAAATCACTGCAGCAAAAAAAGTTATTTAGTGACCAATTTCTCAATGACAAAATTAATATTGGTCACAAATTGTACCAAAGCAGTCCTTCTTGGCTTTAAAATCAAATTTGGGTACTATGATAATACTAGCTTATCTATCTCTCACGACAAATTATGTCACATGTATACGTCCACTTGGCTTACCAATATGACACAAAATGCTATTGTTCTAAATTGTTTTGAGTCTAAGATGTGGGCTATGCTATGGTTAATGTTGGTTGTTGTAACATTATTTAATAATTAATTTTCATGTCAGCTTAATTTACTCTTAATTTTATTTATTTATGAATTTTACAATACAAGGACTTTGGGGTGGCATGTTGAGTGGAAGTCTCTTTAGATCTTATTCCTATTGATTGTGACTTCCAGAACCAGCTGGAACAAAGAGGTAACACTAGAATCTCATATGCAAGCCTTTCACTTTTCCAACAGTGTAGATCTCAAGCTTTCACATCTAGCATCCACCATTTCCTAATAGTGTATGGATTTAGCAGCACTAAAAGGGATATAATTGTGGGAGAAGAACACACACATAATTTTTTTTTGTATTAGCAACATCCTACTTTTGCTTTTTATTTTGAACATTACAAGATAGTGTATGAATTGTTAAATAAAGCAATAATTTACTACATCTTTCAACATTTTCTTATCCTTGCAAGGTACCTGATCTAAACATGCTAAGTGAATCATAGTATGCATTTCTTACCTAAGGTTTCAATAACTTTATAACCCCATACCTTCTCCTTCTCATAATCTAAGTTTTAAGTGAGACTCTATTTCTCTATATATCTTCATAGAAACAATGCACTAATCCACACAGTAATTGATATAGAAAATGCATCTTCACAACTTGTTCGCTTGTTTTTTTGTTTGTTTTTTTGTATAAGCAAATAAAAGACAAATTTTCATGGGAAATGCCCTATCCCATGCACCTATACAAATGAAGTCAGGTAATACAACATAAATTACAATGTGAGTTATACATGCACAATTTATTAGACATTCCTCTTTGTGTCACTAAATACTTGGGGAACTAGCTATAATATTTCATAAGTTATGAACTTATAATTATCCATCCCGATAAATAAACTCTGCAATTAAATCAAGTCCTATCCTGAATATATATATATACTTATTTGAGGGACACCCTTGTAAGGCCCACTCCGCATAGTATTTCACTAATCCAAACGTCTATTTTGTAGATATTCATTCAAAGATCATCTCTACAAAAAATCACTTGAATCCGATATCATTTGACCAATCAATTAAATTAGGCTTCTTAGATGTAGGTCCTATTTTGTTTAGATATAATGGATTCATGACATCAATATTGGACTCCTCAATAAAAGTCCCCCAAGTCAGCGTGTATACATATAAGCAAAGTATTTGTCCTTCTTTTTAAACTTATTTATTTCCAGTGTCATTAAATAGAAAAGGTAATTAGAGCGACACATCCCAGCAATCATGGCAACTCCTACAATCATGCTCATTGCATCCCAATCGCTATAGATTTCTTGCCACAGTAATAGAGAGTTTTTGGGGTATGAAAATTATAGGAACCTGATGGTCAAAAGCAATAAATCAATTGTCGACAAATAGGGATTGGTTCTTCTGACACTGGGTTGCTCGAGTGCAGTTCCTTACATACATGTATTTTTAATTTCTACCTTTTAATTGAAACAATCTGGTTTGTGTGTTTTTCTTTTTGCATTTGGTTTGATATCTAGTCATCATCTTACCTATTGTCGACAAACAAGGATTAGGTCTCTGACATTGGGCACACAAAGAATAATGTCAAACATCAAACAGGGATTGGGTCTCAAACGTGTTGAAGTTTAATGAGAATATCTATTTATTTACGTAGATCAAACGTAAATAAACATCAAACAGGTGATAATATATTAGATCCCTACTCAACTACACAGGTACTTTCTGGGTTTCATACATTAGAACTTTTTCATTCCTTTCGTGTTGTTTTTATTAGTAATACATACTCTGTATCTTCTTAATAAAGTTATTTTCTAGACAAATCTAAGAACCCTGAACCAAAACACAGCAAAGCAAAGCAGTCACAAGGATAATTGGTGTGTTCTATGGTGTTTTTTAGTTTTGTTTTCTATGTAATGTTATATGGTGTTTTTAAGTATTATTTTCTATGTAGGCGTGAACTTACCTATTTTGGAGATATATTGGTTGATTTGGTACATGCCTACAGTATAGACATATTGGTTCCGCCAAAGATATATTGGTTGTGTCATAAATGTATTGCATTTGGTTTGTTATGTATTTACAATCATATTTTGTAATTGGACAGCTAATGGACGTGTCAATTGTGGGCAGATGTTGTTTCGGTTCTAAAACCTTGTCAATATTGATTTGTAAGGACACCATGCATTCAGATATATGTAGTCAAATTTGTACCAGGTTTAAAGAATTGCAAGCTGATGAAATCGAGATAACATATGCAATTGAAGAACACTCATCTTGTCTTCTGGAGACTGACATGGATCTTCGTGTGTTGCATCTTTCTTTATCTAAGGAAAATGTAAATGTGGTGGATATAAATGTCATACGCTCGGGAGGTAAAGTATTTGGAAATGGTGAACAAGACAAGATGGATTCATCCGATGGTGAAGGTAATAAGTCAACTGATGAATATTTGAGAACGTATGCCGTAAAGGAAGGTAGACTTTATTTGTCCCATGAGTGGAAAACATATATTAGGGAGGTAGGGCAGAAGTATGAAGGCAAGGTTATTGAGTTTAGGATCAAATTGTGCAAATATGCTTTTAAGAAGGGGTTTAGGTTCATTTATGTGAAAAATAATTGAATCGTGTGACAACGGAGTGTTTGAATAAGCAAAGTGAAAATTGTCCTTGGCGCATTCATGCTACAGTAAATCCGGTGAATGGCTTCTTCTACATTAAACATTTGATGAATAAGCATACTTGCAAGGGCATGATTCGCACTCTTCAAAGATGTTTATGGGCTCAAAGATTGTTTCCTCAGTTGTAACTGAACAGATTCGAACAAAACCTGAACTTAAACCAGTGCACATCATCATAGATTTCAAGCAAAATTATGGCTTGAACATCTCATATCAAGGTACGGTAAAGAATTGGCCAAAAAACAAGTCCATGGTGGTGGAGCTTTCTCCTACAGACAATTGGTTTGGTACATTGATGCTTTGTTGAAAACAAATCTGGGATCTCATTGTTACTTAGAGTGCGATGCAAACTCATCACGATTTGAGCGCTTATTCATATCATATCATGCCTCCATTGAAGGGTTCAAATTCTGCACAAGTCTTTTTCTCTACTATTTTGTATTGTGCGACATCATTGAGTGGAATCAAAGTCTGGGTATGCCGATCGATCTAGCTTATGGGTGGAAAGAGGGAGTCAAGTTAAGCACAGGACTGAAGACCATTCCTTTGTTTGGATGGTACTTTTGTGAAGAACAAGTATAAAGGGCACATGCTTGCGGCTACAGGAAAAATGGAAATAAAAAAGTATGAGAACTAAATTATGAACTGTGTTTTATATTATAGGTGAAGTCAGACCTAATTGCACACCTATAAGTGGTGGCTGGAATTTCTTTTTTCGTGCACTCAAATGTACTAAATATGGTTGCCGGAAGTTGTTTTATATTATAGGGGTGACATCAGTCTTAATTCCTTTGTTTGTGACATGTATAATATCTAGAGTATACCTGTAAAATAGTTGTATAATTCGAACTGTACATGCAAAATAGATTGACATGTCAAACAGTAGGGTGATGAGCAAAATTTTAATTTAATGTGCATGCAGTAAAAATATTTGCTCCGTATTAGTTTCTGTATTCTATTGGTAGCAATTAAATTTTCATTTCATTGTGATAGGGTTCTTTGCACTTGTTTTTTGCCATTGTTGATTTTGAAAATAAAGCCAATTGGACATGGTTTATGGAAAACCTATTAGAAATTTTGTCTCTCCAAGGTCGCAACATCACATTTATTTCGGATTGTTGCAAAGGATTGCTAGAAGGTGTACAAAATGTGTTTCCAGAGTCCTATCATTTTTTCTGTCTCCACCACCTGAAGCATAATGTTATAGGTAGATATCCAACTTCTTCGGGTAAAACATACATAAATTGGATCGTTTGGTATTTTACAAGGTGCGCATATGCTCCTATTGAGGAAGCATTTAATCATCATATGAAAAAGTTACAAAAAGATGGTGGCAAGACCATTTTGGAGTTTTTGGACACAATACATAATAAGAATTGGTCAAATGCCGTTTTTCCAGGTAACAATTTGATAGTTCAAATTAAGTACTTTATTGTTTACCAATTTATATTCTTACATGTTAATTAAATTAAAAATTATGTAGGTAAAAAATATGGTGAGATGTGTTCAAATCTGGCAGAGTGCTTCAACTCATGGGTTGTTGTGGAGCATGAGTGGCCTATTTTCCAATTGTTTGAATGGTTACAGGTGAAGATGATGGTTAAATATGCAGCTCGGCATCGTGTAGTAGAAAAATGGACTACATATCTATGCCCTAATATGGAAAAGAAATTGCAGAAAGCTGTGGACATTGGGAGGCATTGGGATGTTAGCTGTTCAAGTGAACACGTGTTTGAGGTTCGTGCTGAGTAGTCTTTTGTCATCAATATCTAGCAATGTACATGTTCTTGTCATCAGTATTAGCTTAATGGCTTCTCATGTGCCTATGCTATTGCGGCCATCCTTGTTGATTATGGTGACACATATGATTATGTTGATCCTTACTTCATTGCAAACTATTATAGAAGTTATTATGACATCTCAATTGTCCTTGTTCCTGATGTTGACAAAGAGTCCCCGGAGGGTCTCAAAGAATTTATAGTCAAACCTCCTTTAACTAAAAAACCAGCTGGTAGACCGAGAATAAAGAGGATTAAATCTAGTGTCGAGGATAGAAGGGCCAACAAATGCAGTTGATGTGGTCCCTCAAGTCAACACAACAGGAAGACTTATAATTATTAGATTTAAGTGTTTACAGAATGTGTACTTGCTATCAGCAGAATTTGCTTTGCTTGTTTCATTTCATTTTATTGAAAAAATTCAGATTTGTACGTCTTCAACTATCGAATATGCATTTGTCATTATCGTTGGGCCAATTTTTTTCAGACACATGTCATTAGAGTAAGGTGGCTTATGAAATATGGTGTACAAATATGAACATATTGTAATGGTGTATAACAACCAAACCATTTCCAATATATTGTGTTCCCCAAATTAAAAAGGGTACAAAAAAAAATTTGTATTGGAATGAGAATGAGAATGAGAATCCAGATACATGACTATAGAGAAACATATCACATAAAGCTCTCTTCTTTGATAAGCTCAAAAATACCTATCTATTGTCTAGGTAGCATTATCATACTATGCCTATACCACATGTTTTCTCCCCAGAAAAGTACATACATACTGCATTTGTATCTGATTATACCTGTCGAATAGGTAGACACACAAAAATACTTATAGTAAAAAATACATAGGTAGAAACATATGAGATGAAGTTTTTTTTTTCTAAGTTAAGAATGTGATACCTGTTTCATAGGTAACTGATTCATATTGTACCTATACCACAGATGAGTTATATTTTATCGGAGGTAGAATGTGTTATATGTTGATTAGGTAGCTGAATTATATCATAACTATACTATACATAAGTCATACGTCTCAATACAACATAGTAGTCTATGTAAACAAAGGTACAACTAATGCTTGTGGAATAGGTAGCTTATTTACATTATACCTATACCACACATTTTATAGGCTTAATTATACCTAGAAATATTTCCTACAACCCATGCTAAATGACAACACGTATTACCAAAAAACAACAGTTATATTGTCTCGTTTGAAAACATTATCCAACAGTTGACAAAAAAAAAATAACCATGAACTAAACCACGAAAAACACAGTTATCATGATTTTATTAAACAATGTAACCATTAAAGAAATAGCACTCTAATTAATCTTGTATGCATCCCAGGAACATTCTTCATCACTTTTGAACCTCCCAAGCACATGTGCTCGCATATTTTTCTTTGCTCCTGGAAGGAACACAAGATCCAATGCCTTTCCTTCAGATAACATCTTCATTATGTACATCACAACTACCCCATAGTCAAAACTGTAAAATTTCAGAACAATCATGAAATTGAAATTAATATATGTAATATATTACCGAAAAAATTGGAAACAAACCTGCAAGGATCTTGTTGTGGGCAATTTATGCTTGACCTAATAGGATACTCAACACAATTCGACCTAAGCCACATGAGAAGGTCTTGATCACATGCAGAAAGATTGCACTACTATGTCACCACTTCGCCCCTCCTCATAACATGTTTCCAGATTTTATTTGTTTGCAGCATGGTATCCACACTGGATTTGGTATATTGGAAATTATTTATAATCTCAACATTCTACACAACAAGAAAAAATGTGAATTACAAAGTGGTGCAATTGTAAAGTGTATGATAATGTTGCAAGAGATACTTACCAATTTAAATGCTTCATCCATTTAAGGGTCTGCAACTGAGCTGCCTTTTAGTTGTAAAGTGTTGTAAAATTCCCACCAACCACTTTATTTGTTCAAGACTAACAAAGTAAAAGTTCTTGTTTGATATGAATGATAGGGAAAAACACAAGATCGTTGTACTGCATTTTTTTCAAAAGATCCTGTAGATATACAGCTTTTTTGCCAAACGCATTGCCGCAATTGACAAGTTCCTAAAACAGAAAATTGTTAGATTCATAAGCAAGTAGTTATCACGTATGCTCACTGATGATTCAATGGAGTAGTGAAAACTGAAAACCAATGTTTTGGACATACCTAATCAAATGTGGGCATGAAACAAGATTTTAGGTGGCCCCTTGAGAGATCCATTTGATCACCATTTAGAATCTCTAGGTAAGATTCCATTGCCTGAATATTAAAATAGAAAACATATAAAGAAAGTGTCATAGTTGTTTGCACTTTAATAATAGTAAAAACATTAACAAAGGTAACCTGTATAATAACATATTCCTCATGCAAGAAAAAAACACAGTCATCATACAATTAGAGACAATAGTAACTATAGAAAATACGGAAATTACCTATGAACAAGATAATGTTAGTCTTACAAAGGACTGTAGGCATCAAGATATTTTTAAGTATGTCGTCATGGAGTGAAAGACATTTTCCGACCCTCAATCTTCTTACAGCTACTATTTGAACAGTGTGGAAACATCTTTCTTTGGTTGTACTTTTTTGGGTTGATGTTCCACGTTATTGGTGTCTCCAGCATCAACTTTAAGCCATTGCCCTTAATGTCTTCATAGTCGTATTCTAGCCGAATCAAAGCCTGCCTTGGCCTTGCTTTCATCCTAATAATCAGGCTACGTTGTTATGGTGATTTCTCATTTTTGTTTAGTTTTTTAAACAAGTCCAGTTCTGTTTTCAGCTTATCATTCTCCATAGAAAGAACTTGGTTTTGTGACCGTTCAGCATCCAACATTGCATTGAGCTCTTCGAGTCTTCTTTCCATGTCATAAATATCGACCTTACTATTTGAAGGGCCTTCTTGGTTGCAATCCATCAATTGCGCTGGTAGCAATTAAAGCATCTTACTAGGATCAAACTCATTCACAGAAGTTTTGTGTGACTCGACTGTCTTCCCACCACTGCTTGTCTCTATTTCCATAGTTTGATTCCCTTTGGTAGGCACATTTGGATTGCTTTCCTAGTTGCAGTCCATCAATTGTGTAGATAGCAATTGAAACATCTTACTATGAACAAACTCATTCACTGAAGTTTTGTGTGGATCAGCTGTCTTCCCACCACTACTCGTCCCTATTTCCACAGTTTGATTCCCTTTGGTAGGCGTCTTTGGATCGCCTTCCTAGTTGCAATCCATCAATTGTGTAGGTAGCAATTGAAACATCTTACTATGATCAAACTCATTCACTAAAGTTTTGTGTGGCTCGACTGTCTTCCCACCATTGCTCGTCTTTATTTTCACGCTTTGATTTACTTTGATAGGCATCTTTGGACTGATTTCCTTGTGTGGCTCCCTTGACTTCATAATAGACAATAGAACAGAACATGAGTAAAGTGTACAAAGACAAAACTAAAACACCAATACTCTGTACATATTATATGTACCTTTAATGCATGAAGGGGCTGGGTTTTCAACTCTACATGTAGCTCCAACAAATTTCATTTGACAAAATTTGGGAAACTTTGCTCTTTTTCATTAATTGGGTTAATCAATTGTGTACATTCACAAACCCTAAACTGCACATAGAAACAGTTAAATAGAGACATTATTTAATAGATACTAAATAAGAACATATGGATTATGTTCTTGAAAAAAAACAAATAACAATATCAAAAAAGAGACAATGGACTTACCAATAAACTACCATGCAGCCACATGTACTCTCCACAGAGTTCATGTTCAACAAGGAGTTTTGCAAATACTTTTTTATAGCAATTGCCCATGTATATGTACGCATCGTGTCCAAATCCTCTACATATCTAATAATATTTTTCATAAGATTATTTCCACTATTACAAAAGAATAGTGTCACACAAAAATACAAACACACCAATCGTACAAAATCAGTTTCTTTGGCACTCCCATTCAAATTGACCACTTTCAGTATATGATCTTCTAAAAGCCTTTTGCTAATAGTTTTGTAAACAGCAAGTCACCTATCAACGAAACCATTGCCTAATTTATTTTTCTTCTGGTGCAAGTTGATTACTTTCCCATCACATGGCAGCCCAAACAATTTCGATATGTTAGTTTCTATTATTCATGCCGTTATCTCACCAAAAATAAATGCATTTTCTCCTTTGTCAAAACATTTTAAGACGGACACAATATCAGTATTAAATTTTATGTGAGCATCTTCAATAATTAGACCACCATGGTATGAATTGAACAACCCCCAAAACAATGTTCGCCGGAAGAGCTCAACATGTGACTCCTTCACTTTTTCTCTTATTCGCTCCATTACATGATGAAACTTCAACACGTCTGACCTGTACTCCAGGTTTGCAAACTCTTTCCTAGCCATGAGGATACTACAAGAAGAAAGAAAAAAACCAATATATCTATACTGTAGGCATGTACCAAATCAACCAATATATCTCCACAATAGATATGGGAAAGTCCTAATGTATGAAACACAGAAAGTACATGCGTAGTAGAGTAGGGATCTAATATATTATCACCTGGCCTGCATATCTAATCTAACAAACCAAAAATGATTGACGTTTTATCTACCTACAGAAATAGTTATATATCTCATTCAAATCAACATGTCTGAGACCCAATCCATATTTGACGTTTGACATTGTTCTTTGTGTGCCCAATGTCAGAGACCCAATCCCTATTTAGAAAATTGGGAACAATGTCAAAGATTTTTTTCCTCACTAACAGAAACCAATATACAATAACAACCAGAAATTCAAACAATAGAAAATACTTGGAAGATAGGTTCTGGAACTGGTGTTAAATTGTAAAATTCTTCCATAAGAGTTAGTACTTCTGACCATCTAACTATCATTGAAGAAGCAAGGAATCAGTAGAGATTGGGTTCAAAGGAGAATGATTGTTTGTAACAACGTGATATGTTTGCAATGTTTTCCTTTTCAATTTAATGACAAACGTGTTAAATGGCTTCAGATTATACGTAAATTGTTATTACCCACGTCAAGGCATAAGGGGCAACATTGGAACAAAAAATGATTTATTAAAAAAAAAAAATTCATCCGAAAATATTTAAAAAAGGAATGTAATCTTATGTGGCACAAAAGTCAAATGACTGGTGTCAAAGTCACCAAATCTGAGGGAGCACATCTGCTCTAGTCAAGTTCTACACACTACCCTGAATCTTTAGGCAGCAAATTCTTCAATTTTAGATCGAGAAAAACTTTATAGGCAACACATATCCTCTTTTGGTTTTCCTAACTTCAAATCCTATAACAGAAAGAACCTTAACTTTAAAGGTATTCTATCCCATTACAAATGAACTAATCCATTCCATGACTTAGGCTTGATAGCCTTATACATGATCATTGTTGCCTTGCTTGCCAATGACCAAAATGGTCTTCAGCTCAATAACACCTTTCCATGTTCCACTCAAATTGGGTTCTTGTCTTTTAGATTTTCTTTTTCATACACAACTTATATCTTCCTTTTTATGTGAATTTCCCAAAAGCCCACAAGGGTTATTCATTCTAAGGTACCAGTATGTCAATTCAAAACAGCATCTAAAACTTGTAAATACAGCATCATGCATGATCAGTACTGTTTGAGCAAAATTCCGCACGGGGAATATTCACATATAGATTCCTCGATCTTTGATCTTCTTTCTCTCTCTTCCTCGATTCCTACGAAACAATTAGGAGTAAATAGACCACACCCGGGTGTTGGCCAAAGGGCCTTGATGCCTAAGTCAGTTAAATAATCTTGAGAAATATTTATCAAGCTCTCCAACTGCATCTGGGCTTTTGACTTCTTCTTGGAGTTGGGCTCCTAATGGGAATAGGCTTGTGATTCCTTATTGACCTAGGATGCCCAACCTTCATAAATACAAAGCTTCTCTTCACTCCTCTTCAAATTGCAAACGTTTCATCCTCTACTCTCTAAATTGCGAGAGAGATCTTGAAGGAGTATATTGCTTGTCGAATTTTTTTTTTCTTCGTAGCGAGGACCAACTAGTTGTCTTCTTGACCGACGCTGCTGTCAGCGGTGATGGCATCGTGGTGGCTGTCGCAATAGCTGCTACGACGTCTGTCGTGAATCACTCTTTTTTTTCTTTTGCTCGAAGCGAGGACCGGTTGGTTGTCGTCACGATGTGGTGACCGGAGCAATGGTGGCGGGAGTGGCAGTCGCTAGAAAGGGTTGCTGCCGCGACCACTCTACAATTGGAAATGCAACTCAGAGGGGCATCAAGGAGAGCTAGAGATAATGGATGAAGGTAATTTTTTTTTTTCTTTTGCAACAACTTAGAGGTTTGACATGCTATTTGACTTGGTCATGAGTCGCTAAGAAGGGTTGGGGCTGTGGAGAATTGATCTCAAGGGAAAGTTGGTTATGACAATGATCCGGTGAGCTTGGTAGTAGGGCCTCAACTTTCTCGCGAAAACTACAAGAGACAAAATGAGCCTCTCCATTTTTGGATAGCAAGTTTCTACATCGAATAGGGCTTTTGACGTGTAGAATACCAGATGTTGTGTCCCTGACTCTTGTCAGATTAGAGTTGAGCTAGAGTTGGACATTGCCAGGTAGATGAAGAAATCTTCACCTAGTATGGGTTTTGAGAGCAGGAAAGGTGAAGTGAGGTAGGTCTTCAAGTTTTGAAAAGTTACTTTGCACTCTTCATCCCATTTGTCTCTTTGTCCCTTCTTCAAGGCTTTGAAAAATAGCTTGCACTTGTCAGTAGATCTCGAGAGGAATTGGTTGAGAGTTGTTGCTCTGCCCGTCAGACTTTGTATCTCTTTCATCGTGGCAGGGGACTTCATATTGAGGATGGCCTTGATTTGATTGGGATGTGCTTCGATGCCTCTTCGGGTGACTAAGTATCCAAAAACCGGCCGACTGACACTCCAAATGTGCACTTGCTCGGATTCAACTTCATGTGATATTTTCTGAGTAGGCCAAAGGCTTCGGCAAGGTTCATGATGTGGTCCGCTCTTGAAAATCTACGTAAACCTCCGTAGTCTTGCCTATCTACTTCTTGAAAATCTTATTCACAAACCTTTGGTAGGTTGCCCCAACATTCTTTAGTCTAAAGGGCATGACTTTGTAGTAATATGCACCCCTTTCGATTATGAAGGAGGAATTCGCTTTGTCATTTTCATGCTTCATAATTTGGTTGTAGCCGGAGTAGACGTCCATGAATCTACGAGTTGATCAATTCTTGATAGTACAAACTCTCCACTAGCCCTTGTCTTCCATTGCTACTAGAACAACGTGAGCCAGCCATTCTGCGTATGACACTTCTTCAATGAAGACGGCAGCTAAGAGCTTGTCAATCTAGGCTTCAATGACGGCAACTCGCTCGAGAGCGAAGTTGCGTCTCTTCTGCGCCACTGGCTACTTGTATGGGTTGACATGCAGTCAGTGACTGATGATTTACGGGTCAATTCCAGGCATGTCAGATGGTGACCATGCGAACACCTTCTCCTCTGGGCTTAGGCCCAAGCCGATCTGCGCTTTTCTCTGGCTTGTCAAGGTTAAAGGGTATTAGCTCAACGTCCTCCTCGAGCTTCCATCCTTCTTCAGGAGAGACCTCTGAACGAACTCCCTCGCCTTGGTCCTGACTTTTTGTTTGCTATTTGAGGTAACTATTCCCTTTCCTTTTTTGTCTCCTCGACTGTCAGAACGGGATCTACTTCCTCCTCCCCTTGTTTTGTCTTGCTTACAGGTATGAACTATGCTTGCTTGCTATTCTTCAGCCCTTGGGAGACCCATATTCTTGCCATTTCCTGATCACTATTGATCTGCCCAATACAGCCTCCAGGGATTGGTTAATGGATTTTCTTATGAGTGGAAGAAGTGACGTCATTAATCTTGCTAATCCAAGGTATGCCCATGATGCCATTGTAGGGGAGACTTCATCAATGATCATAAAGGTTTGCAAGCTGATTACTAATGGAGAGTAGACATTGAGGTCTATCGTGTCTACGGTAACCGAAGTTGCCCCATTGAAGCCGGTCAGCGACCTGACTGACTTGTTGATCTTCGTCTCCATGCCAATCTGTTGGACGATCGACAATTGTAGGATGTTAGCTGTGCTACCCTAATCTGCATGGATTAGGCCGATCATGGCTTAAGCAATTTGAATTATGATGATGAAGGCGCCGTTGTGCGACAGATCAAGGCCGATCAAATCTTTCTTCTAGAAGCCGATCAAGAGATCGTCTTCAATTTATGGGAGGCTGGTTAAGATTTGTGAGATAATAGTTGCATGTTTAATCTTCCTATTCTTTTCTTGGTTGTCAGCCCGGACTCCTCTAAATCGGCCAGGGTCGTGTTAATCCTTATGACTTTCTGGGAAGGTTCCTTGGCTGCATCACGGACCTCGATCTATTGGATAGCCTTCTTTGCTACAAAATCTGTGTTGTGGCCTTCTCTCACTAATTCTTCGAGGTGCTTTTTCCAAGCAAAGCAGTCATTTACGTAATGCCCTTGCATCTCACGGAGGGCATAGTACCTTATGATATCCCTCTTCGCTGGATCTTCTTTCAAGGTTGGTGCAGGGCTTGCCCTTCACCTGGGCTAAAATTTGATGTATTGGGAAGGATAACTTGGTATAGTTCTCATCCGCAAGAGCCTCCCTTTGGGGCTGTGACTTGCGCTTGCCATTACTCTTGTTGTTGAACCAGTCACTTCTCTGACTTGCCTGTTTGGTCAATTGGTCAGCCTGCCTGGTAGACTTTTTCGCGGCGATTCAATCGTCATCCCAGAGTGCATAGCATTCCGTGGTTGCGAAGGCCTCTGCCAAAGACTGGATGGGAGTGAAAGTTTGCTCGTGGAATCAGTAGTGCTCGGTTGCCCTTCTTGAAGGCAGAGGACGTGATTCGATCATCACATCCTATGATGTTTGCCTTTTCTGCCTTGAATCTCTTGATGTAGTCTCGAAGGGATTCATCGTGCTTCTTGAGCAGGTTAAACAGGTGGTCAGGGTTCCTTTTGATCGTCCGATAAGAAGTGTACTCCTTGGAGAAGACGAGGGTCAACTTTTTGAAGCTACCAATTAACTCGGATTGTAGGGTATAGAACCAATCTTGGGCTGATCCTCGCAGGGTCATTGCAAACACCTTACACATCAGCGCGTCTTCAGCTTTGTAGAGGATCATAACACTCTTTATGTGCTTGAGATGGCTCTCGGGATCTGAATCCCCTTTAAATGGCGTGAAGGATGGCGTTGAGAACCGCTTTGGGAAAGCTGCCTACTCGATCTCACTAGTGAGTGGGTAAGAGTTCACTTGGTCTATCTCCCTGCGTAGGGAATCCTCTGAATCTCCTCCGATTTTCTAGTTTCGAAGTTGGTCATTGAAGAATTTCTTGACATCCTCTACTTGCAAGATACGTGGTTCACGTTGATTTTTCTCATGATACGGACACTGCTAATTAACTTCTTCATTCACTCGTGAAGGCTGACCTCTTCGACTGTCCAGCCTATGTGGCGTATCGATGGACTTTGCCTGCGAGGGATTTTCTGTGGCTTGTTGACTTGAATTAGTTCTTCGGGAGCGGACCGCAAGGCATCTTTCTTCATGTACCTCATGACAAAGGTCGATAGACTGACCTCCCAGAGGGCCTAGCCTCTCATGAACACTTATTTGTGGGCCCAGGCGGTCATGAACAACAAATCATGGGCCCAACCTCTCGTGCACGTTCCTCGGGTCTAATCTTGAATGGTCACTCGATCTACTTTTAGCGAGGCTTATAGACTCTTGTGACATGCATGTGCGTTGAGCAGCTCGTTCTTATCCTTCTCCTTGCATGCTCGGTCCTGCTCTACCTGCCTGGGACCTCTCAAACCGTCTGCCAGTGCGTTCTTCCTATCTTTCTGTCTTCGCCTTGCTGTCTAAGGCCAGGGTCTCGGACCATGTCTATTTGGTTGAGGAGCTATCCAATCAAGTTGTTTTGGTCGTCTACTCTTTGAGTTAGTTGGTCAACTCTAAGACTAAAGTCTGCTTGACTTCGTGGATCGGGGGGAGAGAATTATGTGCCCAATTGCACGTGGGCTAGGGTTTCGTTGGATGTGTACACGTGAGTGTATGTCGAGCGCACCGGCAAAGGAGGGAATGAATGATGTTGCTCCAAGATCGGGTCGTAACCTGCGATGGCGGCAGAATGGCCATGATAGGGGGTCTCACCATGCGTCACGACAGCGCCTTGAAGATGGATTCTGGGCATGGCCGTGAGGCCATGTGGCTGCGAAGTTGCGGCAACCACAGGTCTATGAGACTACTGCACCACGGCTTCCACCATAGGGCCTTGCAACAACTCATGGTTTGCAGCCACAAGGCCGAGTAGAGATGTGGTTCCGGCGATGAGGCCTTGTGGGAGAGGTGTTGTCCTGGGCGTGGGGTTGTGTGGAGGAGGTGCGTCTTAACCATGAGGCCGTGCGGGGGAGGATCGATGCTTACATCCAGAGAGCCGTGAAGTGGAGCCACAGTTTCGGTTGCGTGGTTGCAAGACGTGTGGTTTTGTCTCCCAGATCGCACAGTCGCGGTTGCCTTGCTTCTCGTTCGTGTGCTTCCAACCATGGTTGTTTGGAAGGCTTCGGTTGAGTGATGAATAGGGGGAAACATATTCCTTTGATTTTCAAGAACAAGCATTGAGTATAACTCGTGCTCTCAATGAAAGCACCTAAATGTTTGAGCAAAATTCCGCACGGGGAATATTCGCTGATAGATTCTTCGATCTTCCTTCTCTCTCTTCCTCAATTCCTGCTAAACAAATAGGAGTAAATAGATCACACCTGGGGAGAGTTGGCCAAAAGCCCTTCGGTGCCTAAGTCAATTAAATGATCTTGAGAAAGATGAGATGACAAAAAGATCGGAGTTTTCTCTCGCGTGGAGAGCAGGGTGGCCGGAGCCGTGTGAGAGAAAGTGAGGGGAGAGGGCAACGACAAGGGGGAGAGAGAGAGAGAGAGAGAGAGAGAGAAGTTTTCATAGGGTTTTGGAATTACCTTGAATGTCTTGTGTAGCTATGTATTTGTAGTCTCCTTCTGTGCTAGGGTTTTGGGAGAATAATCCTTATTTGGTTAGGATTATTCTTCCCCAAAAAGATTATAGGAATTACGGTAGAAATTGGTTCCTTGATTTAGAGAGATATTCCTATCTTAAATAAAAAATAATTTTCCTAATTAAATATGATTTAATTAGGATAATTAGTGTGAACTAAGGAATATTCTTTTTTCACGTGTCATCTTCTTATTGGCCGGTGAAATATATGTTCTCACAAGTACCTTCGCAAAACAAAATACCAGACCAAAGTCCCTTTACTAAATGAAAATTATATTATTGTAGAGCTTAAGAAATAACTGCTCTGCTGCTTAACTGGGTACAAATCAAAACTCAGTTATATCATTATTAATTACTATAAATGAGCTCATGTTGTTCATGATGATTTGGATTTGAGAAAGACTGTCCAAAGATGTTGCCTCTTTATCCTTTAGTAAGTAATTAATTATTTTTGGGAATGCCAAGATTGCGTCGTTAATCTTTTCTTTCGTGTGTGTAGAGCAGAGTTTGATAGTTTTCCAAGTGCTGTAAATACAAAGTGTATTTGTTATAACACATGGCCGTATAGTTCCTTCGGCAATTGTCCGTGTCTAACCTTAAAAATTAGTAGAGGCTAGACATGTCTAGGCATCCTGGGAAGTGACAAGTTAATTTCCAACTTTAAAAATAGTGAGCATTTCACTTGCACTCGTGAATTTAGAAACAGTAAAAAAAATAAAAAATTAACACAATTGTGACGACAGTATAAGAACAGAGCAAGCAATCCAATAACAAGGACACTAGTAATTAGTGTTTGGTTTATTTAGTTCTACCAAAATCTTGGAAATCAGCTTGCACTCGAGTATATGACCTGAACAATTCTCTAAATCATTTACTTCTCTGCTGAACCCACTTGCTGCCTAATTCTGCGAGCACAATCTTCAAAACTTTTGACAAAACCAGCGCATTTCAGAGGGTTGTCGGCATGCTCCTTGTAGCAAGCCAAGCAAGCATCCTTCTCCGATAAGCAGGGCATAGGCTTCTGGAATGGAAGCTTGAACTCCTTATCATGAAGTTCCTTTGCTCTTTGTGTCACTTCCTGCACCATATTCTCCTCCTGCTTCTGCAACCGCTCCAGAACCCTCTCGCTCTCTTGAAGAACAGATCTGATAGCATCTAACTCCGCATAGGTAGATTGTGAAGGAGGGGTTACAGGCACGAATATAGGAGGCTGAAGAGGCCATCCTTTAGCACCTGTCCCCTTGGGTGTTTCAGAATTATCAGAAACCTGTTTCTGGTTTGTTTTCGTTTGGGGCTCTTGAGGCTCTCGTGGTACCTTAATTTTAGTTCTTCTGGGTTTTCTCTTTGACTTCTCAGCATCATGAACAAGCTTGTCAACCAGATTGGAGCTAATCTGAATGCTAAAATCACCCATGGTGGAACAGGTCCCTGATAAGATACCTCGAAGGCTGGAAACATTGATGCAGCTGTACTCGATTAGAACCAAAACCATAATTGCTACATGTTTTGGATACTAGCAATGACTGAATCAGTTTTTAGAACAGGAGAACAATGAAACATATATACCTCAAAATGACAGTCAAAATGAGAGACAAAAAATGTAAAACATAGCAACCAAAATTAAGAACTTAAATAAATTTACACACTTCAGCCTTAGGCCCAAAATCATGTGTGAAGAAGATAGCAAGCGATTTTGACTAAGTGGGTATCAGGAAATTAGAAAACAATAGAACTCTCGCATTCTTGAAATTTCAAATCTGAAATACCACTCAATACTGAAAGACTGGTTTTGGATCTTATATATCCCGGTTGGGTCAGACAGCTGAGTGATTTCATCAGTCCAGAACTTTTATTGTTTCAAAGATACACAAATCACCAAACTTTTTATAACATTGTATTTCCCTTCACTTCATGCATGCTAGAGGAGGTGGCAGCAGGAGATTAGTAGTAGTAATTGAAGACCCTCAGCCCAAGCCACATGCGCAGGAAAATTATTATCAAACAACAAAGAAAATTATTTTTACCTATATGCATGACAAATGTCGAAATTCAAAATTCAATGTAAAATTAAGAAACAGAAACTATTCAACAGGGTAAAACGAGAATTCAGCTACTAGATTTTAATGGTTATAGCTTCAATAGTCTGGCAGATGCATTATGATACATAAAATAGAATTCCTTTGAGTTTTAGAAAAATGGATCCCATCTCCCAACGCTGTAACAAAGTCTACGTTAGGGGCTCATAATTAGAGTCCACGTATTCACACACCATCCAGCAGCCAAGGTTCACAGATACTGCTTATTGCAGATACACAGATTACGTAATACATTCCCCTGCTAAGTTTGAAAAATTCTTTTATCTAAATATCTTATTTATGCATAGAAAATGTTCAAACTCAAGTTCTGATAACATTAGACTCATTCAAGGGTGTAAATCAACATAAAGTTAAGAATGTAAAAGGAACTTATCACAAGAATTATATACCTTATCCACCACCGCATGTAAAGACAGCAAGTTTACAAAAATAAAGGGAAAAAATAGCATATCATAATAGTAGAATATTATTATAATTTATAAATGGATGCGAAACAAGATAAACCAAAATACAAATAAGACAAGCAGAACAAACAATTTGTTAACTTCTTTCTTTCTTTTCACATCTTGAAGACGAAAAATTACCAACTAAAAGAGTAAAAGCATGGGCAAATAAATCTAAGACAAGTGTAATAGTTACACTTGACGATACTAACATGTAAACATGGAGAACAACATAGCAATAACGACCAAATCTTAACAATTGAACTTTCCATTGCAATCTTTGTTGGAGCACTTATTAATCACTCAAATATGCAACCAACAGTTGAAAAACTCGGGAAGCAAACCACGGCTGAATTAAGGTGGACCCTACAACTTTTGTTCAACTGAATTCAAGTCGCATCACTATGCCTTCTGTTAAAATCCATCTCTGTATTGCCTCAATCAGGATAGTAGCAGTCTAAATTCACCTGTTTCCTATGAGAATTATGATTTATATAACCACAAATACCAATATGGCTGTAAAGGACTCATCATCAGATGGCTCATCTGTCACATAGTATGGAGGTGCACAGGCTTATCATAAGCCTGATAGATAGGAGATTATAGCTCTAGTCTGTTGGAGTCTAATCTCTCTCATTACCTGAATCTGTTTAGTCTGTTTTGATTGGTTAAGCTCTTGTAGAGCTGTATAAATACAGCTTGTAATGATTATTCAATCATAATCAGAATTACACTTCATTTTTTTCATCTTTCTCTTCATGATGTATTAAAAATAAAACCATAATCAATTAATCAAAATACAAATCTCATCCAATAAATCAAACCAAGTTCAATAGACCATGATTTCAATTTCAATTGAATTAAAAACTTCATATATTATCATCAATTGGCGATTATGGTTTAAAATTTATTTGAAAATAGATATTTTAGCAATGTTGAGTAGCGGCACTAACAAATCAAATCATTATATATATATATATATATTCATCCAATCCAATAAATCATTATCCAAACACAAAATCAACAGTATTCATGTGATAACTCATTATAACTTTCACTAAATTCAGCACATTATGCATTATCATCAATTAGGGCTTTAGAGTTCAAAATTTACTTGAATATGAGCTTTTTCCCACTAATACGCGCGGCAAAGGAGGAGGCAGCAGCGGTTGGAGGCGACGGCAGCAGCTGGAGTCGGCGGCAACAACTGGGGGGACATGGGGTTGGATTTGTTGACGAGGAGGAAGAAATGTCGATTTGGGGGTGAGTCGGGCTGGGCTAGTAAAAAGAGCAGGGGTGGTTTATTTATTT
Source organism: Prunus persica (assembly GCF_000346465.2). Lineage (NCBI taxonomy): Eukaryota > Viridiplantae > Streptophyta > Magnoliopsida > Rosales > Rosaceae > Prunus > Prunus persica. The sequence continues at coordinate 18,847,804 of NC_034012.1, forward strand.
ATTTAAGACCTGGCATGAAACGACGTCGTTTCATCCAGGTCATTTGCTGTCTCGGCCAGGCTATCTGGACTTTTGTCAAACAGGCTGTGGGCGTGCAAGGGTCGCACACCAGCCAGCGATGGGTCGGCGAAGGAGCTTACCAGGCCTCCATGGATCGTCCGACCCTTATATGTCAATGGATCCGCCAATGGAACAAACACTGCTCTAAAGGCTCTTTGGGCCAGACTTTGTCTTGCTCAATATGGGCATCAGTGTGAAACAACAGAGTTAGAAAGTGTAGGCTCTTGCAAATCCATGATAAGATGTATGCTATATACCCACCATACTTACACTATGTAATACTTAACTCTCCCACTATTCGAACTATAAAAATAAAATAAAAATAAAATAAAAAAAACCTCTCCCACTATATATTTGTGATGTGATTGAAACCTACCACTTATGTAGTAAACTATGTGTTGAGATCTACAAAATCTAAGGCTGGACTCAAATATATTTCTAGCCTAGTACAACACTTAACTGAGAAAGGAGCCCAACCGGAGTATGCAAGAATTTGTCGTATGCGCTTGCACAAGTCATGGTCCACATGCTGCGCCAAACAAATATGCAACCCACTACGCAAGGAGGTTGTAACAAGCCTGTAAAATGCACTGGTTTTATGAACCTGTGCTTATTGTCTCGTCAAGCACCATTTTACCTGGCTATAGCCCATTACAATACGGGAAAAGCTCAAGCAGAAACACACCAAATAACATGCAATGTCGAGCGAAAAAATCTTTATTTTGGCACTAAGCCACGCTACAAGTTTAAGTAAGCCTAAGCCATGCGGATACTTGGGACTTGCTGAGTGGGTTGTGGTATGGATGGTTACGAGTGTTCATGAGGCCCATTGATGGTCCAAGGAGTCGAAGTTTTGGGCTGCTTGGGAGCACCAAAACTCAAACCCATTTCTTGAGCCCAATCACATAGGCAAGCATGAGAAAGAAAATGTCCAGCACCTTAGAGAAATGGCCCAGGACCTTAGAGAAATAGTTTAGCACCTTAGAGAAGTGGTCTTGCACCATAGAGAAATAGCCTAGCACCTTAGAAAATATCTCACATCCCTGTTAAAACCAAATCGAAGCCAAACCATCATAAAAACCAAGAAAACCCATGTGCTAATGGAAGTAAATCACATGTTCGACTAGTACCCTTACCCATTATTTCCTTTGCAAATTTTGGTGGGAAAACAAGAAGGAAAAGCAAGAGGCGTCCCACCCAGATGTAGGAGTCCAGCTGCAGGAAAGTCTTGGAACCCCAAAAAGCTCCGCTCCTATGTGCTTGGGTTGGGGAGATTTCACCAAAGAGGATTGAATGGAAGAAAGTGAAGAAAAATGGAGGAGAAGACTTAATAAAATTGGGGGTTCCAGCGCCTATAAAAGAAGGCACCTCCTACCCAGCAAAACAACCATCCAAAAAGTGAGACCAAGCAGTTGTCAAGCTGCTAGAAGATCTACTTAAGCCACTCATCCCTTTATCTCCATATCTCCCTCTCTTCCCTCATCAAAATCTCCCCAAATTTCCCTCTCCTCTTGCTCTGAACCTCTGTTTCCCATAAGAAATTCAATCTTTCTCTCTCTATTGCTAAACTCATGGAGGCTTAGCTCCCATACCACAAGTTTCTCAGGCCAAGCTATTATCCTAATCTATCACAGTTGACTGCCTTGTTAGTGAAAGGAAACGAAGTGCTTTCTAACGCTCCATGAACCTTTCGAAGCACTCTTGGGGCATGGTTCTTGAACTCAGGCACATGGACAAATTCATTCCTTTGCTCTTTATGGCAACCTAGGCCCATTTACAGCTATTGAAAAAAAAAAAAAAAAAGAAGGCCCCTACACTATGTATTTCCTATGCCTATGAATAGGCACCAAAGATGAATGAAAAACGCACAAGACAAGATGAATGGAAACTCATGGTTGAACTCTTGAGAATTGTTCTTCCAAATTTCTCTTCAAAATCCTCTTAATTCTAGATGAGTAAGACAGACACTACCCTGTTAAAACCTTGCCAGAAAAAATCCAGTGGGACAAAGACGAAGGAAAAAGAGTACAGTGTGTGAAGATCTTTATTGATGGCACACTCCCCTTGATGCTTGCAAAATATCTTTAAATCCATACTATTGACCATCTTTCTGAATGTTTTAATTAGCACTGCTTCCGTGAATTAACCTTCCGTGATCCAACATAAATGATATTGATATCACATTTGTACTTCACAGAGTTATCTTTGATAATGTCTGTATAAAACTTGTTGTTGCAACATCATTGGAGGATTCATGTGTGTCGTCATTCACCTAATCCATGTTGAGGTTAGAGTAATACAGAAAAATATCTAGGCTACCTTCACAAGTCTTTCACTTCATACAATGGCTTGATTTTCATATGCTTTCCATATATATATATATATATATATATATAAAACAATGAGCTCATATTTATAATGATAAGAGCATTAAATATTTATCTGGGATAATCAACATTCATACATATCCTTGTATGTTTTGAGAACAATTGCATATGCTATTCCATAGGCTCTTCAGGATTTTAAATATTTCTCATAACTTTAAACATCTGAATACGTTGCAATGTTTTGAATTTGAATTCAATCAAAGTACTCTTTGAGGCATTTTATACATATTAATATTGAGTACAAAATTTGTGCTTCAAGCACGTGTCCTTTAGGGATTTGCTTCATGCAATTTCAATCATTCAAGGATTTTATTTAAGAGATTACACTTCATGACACATTATATAGCTTTATACCCAGTTGTTTGTTCTGCTTGTACATCTTTAGGGAATCACTTCTGGCGATATGATTCCATGCATTTAATAACCCTTGAAGATAACATGTTGGTCTTTGTAAATGTGCAATAAGAAGGCATGATTGCATTTGTAAATATGGAGAACCTCAACATTCCTTGTTTCTACTAGAAAACATTTATGTCATATAAAGTGAGTGTACTCCTCTTTATCTCGAACACCCATGTATAACATGCAGGGTTAACATCTTCTTGGGATTCGTACTATGGGTTTGTTCTTTCATGTTCATTCTAAAATGGAATTGCCTCTTTCCATTTTTGCCAATAATATTGTCGACTTTTAATAATAGAATGTGGTTCCAATCAACATAGCCAATTGATGATTTGAGTAGCTACTCTAAAACCAAAAATTGTCTTCATCAATTCGTGATTCCATCATTATCATGTGCATGTGCATGCATCACTTATAAGTATTTCTTTACTTTTGGGTACCCAAGCCACTTCAGGGACTTTCATTGTCTCTTTCTAGACATACATCTCTTATTTCGGACATTGCATAACATTAGAGAAAATAACATATCAATCCTCTTCATCCCGGGAATGCATTGCCGGAGTTGGTTGCAACTACAACCTAGTTGAGTGGGAGTACAGTTACAAGTTACAACCCATTGGAAGTGTAGATGTAGAAATGATCAACCTCTTGGGATTGTGCAACTTGTTGGAATCAATGGAACCCATTCGGATGCACTCACAATACGAATGTTTGCTAATGGATGATCCGATTCCCGTCCAGGTGCGCCTCTCTCTCTCTCTCTCATGATCAAAGGAAGTTGACTAATAATGTCATTTTCATTGCATCCATATATAGAGACTGTATCAACATGGTATATTCAGCACATTTTTTGGTGGGAATGAGATTCTAGGCCAGTTCAGCCATAAAAGCAGAGGGTCCTCAATATCTTTTAGTGTGCCATTACTTGATAATCACAGAACTCAAGGCTTGATTGTCTTTGTTGTCTATGTGAATGCTGGCTATGATTCTCCTATTGTCCACCACAATTATTTGTCACATATAATAGTAAAAAATAAGAGCAAGGGTCTGAGGGGGGCGTATTGCCCATCACACTACAGTATTCCAGGTGAAGGAGAAGACATGATATGGTTAAGCCACTGGAATTTGGATGATCAGTTACAAGGGGGCGATGAAGTGGTTGTTTCTGTAATTATGAAATCTGGGCTTCTGGTAAAGGAGCTGGGCATCCAACTTGTGCAGGTGCAACAAGAAGAGAATCATAATATGATGAGTATTTCCACAGATTTTTCTTATGATCATCAAATATGGTATAATAAGCACCTTGGGGACTCTGATGAAGAAGATAAGGAAGGTGTGATGTTTTATTGACGCAGTTCATAATTTTACTCCAATTATTTCCAAATATAAAATAAAACATATTTTGTTAGTCCCTATTCACAGGTCAGTCCCTATTCCTCTCTAATTTGTTGGGATTTTCACTTGTCTTGTTTATATGTTTTCCGGAGGAGGTTTTCTCTCGTTTTGTATGTTTACCAGACGAAGAAGAAGAGCAACAGGATGATATCACAGTTGCAACCACCACAGGCAGCAATAACTCAGGCGGCCTCCGTGGCTGGAAGGTGCTCGTCGCTGCAGCTTGCTTCTTTCTCACCCTTACTTCATCACTCGGTCTTCTCCCTCACGCAGAAAGAAGCAATCGTGCACAAGCCCTGGATGAATTGTATGTACATCTCAACAACAGACTATATGTTTTCTCTTCTTAGAAGGCAACTTTTTCAGGTAATAAATTTAGATTAATAATATACTAGCTCAAAATCATCAAATAATATACTAGCAATATATTTAGATTAAGAGTGCTGCTAAACGAACCCTAAAATTAACTGAGTACACCCTATGATCTAAGTACACCCTAATATTTTAATCAAAATATAAAATTAACTAAGTACACCTTACTTTACTACCAAAATACCCTTGGTACACCCTAATAAACTCTATCACACAACACCCTATTTAATATTCATGTTTTAGTTCAACAGTTTAATTAGCCAAGTGTTGTTTTCTTTCACACACAACAATGCAATAGAACTGCACATGAGGTGGCAGCCTATGTTTCTAGGATGGGTGGTAATCAGGTATGGGATCAAGCAGGTCCATCATGGGTAGTGATGTAAACAATCTTATTCATCTTTAATAAATTTCCCTGATGTTTTGACCCAAAAAAAGGATATGCTAGTAGAGTTACAATCGTCAGGAAGCTCACAATCATCCCTCCTAGAAGAAAGCCCTACCGACAACCCCTCATTCACCCAAACTTCCTTGGGTCTGCTCTTGCTTTTTCTAGGGTCAGAAGCCTATTTCATTCTCCCAGGTTTCCCAACATGGTTCTTTCGCTTCCTCAGTACCCTAAATTTTGTTGAACACTAACAAGTCTCATAATGGTTGGAATCATGGAAGCATTTTTCTTGCTTAGGCCTTTCATTAAGGTTGAATATGGAGAGTAGGGTGCACTTATTAAAATTATATTTGTTTTGCAATTCAATATATCTTTTTTGGTCATTTTATATTAGGGTAAATTAGTAATTCAATAAATATTTTGGTAGTAGGTGTACTCAGTTAATTTTAGGGTTCGTTTAGCAGCACTCTAGATTAATAACTAGAACAAATATTAAATCAGAAAACATTCCCTAGCGCCGATCTCTTTATCCTTGCTTTTTCTTCCACTTTGGGAATAATTAGCAAGAAGACAGATTATTCAAATGATGGTTGGCGATATCTGAGTCTCATCACCCAGTCATCTTCATCTTGGAGCATTCAACCTAAATCCTAAATCCTAAACCAAGCACCATAACTGTTTATTGTTGAACCGGCCTGAACAGGGTTTTTTGATTCGATCTAGAATTTTTTAGAGTTTTTATTCCAGCCCGATTGGGTTTCCATAGGCCCGAATCACAATATTAGGCCCGATTTCACCAAATCTTAGCCCAATCTAAGGCTATCTTGGTCCCGATTTAGGTTTTTGTGCCCAATCAAGGGAATATTGACCAAAGCATTGGTTTTTCTTATTTAAATAGTCGATTAGTCCCACGTGTCAATTTTTAATTGGGCTAACTTCAAAAATTCATTAAAAAAACTCATTTGTGCTTTGAAAAATTTACCAAAAATTACCCCGAACTTGTAATCACCTGCACTTTTATCTCGTGTGACGTCCAAATCACATGTACTTTTGGTTAGATTAATTGGTATTGACTTTTGTTAGATTAATTGTGTAATTGATATTGATTTTGTTCATATTTGATATGAATTTTGGTAAGTTAATTGTATAATTGACATGAATTTTGTTCATATTAATTGGTATATTATATAGACTATAGTCTATTAGTTCTAGTCGTAAAAATCTTATTTGTTTTAATTATGAATGACATTATTATTGTTTAAATTCTAAGGGTATTTAGTTGTCTGAATTTTTATTATTATTGAGTTTTTAGCCTTTTAAATATTGCCCTTCCCTTGAAAAATTCATATTTAAGTCCCAAGCCCACTTAGGCAGATACAATCATAAACGATTGAAAATGCAATTTGATTGCATTTGTTGTTTTGAACTACATGAACTCTTAAAGATTGGATATAACCATATAAGCACACATTTAAAAGATTCATGTATGAAGTATGAGATGCCCCAAAAAATTATTTCAGTATTTGCTGGTAAAAGTTCAGGGTTGCCATCAACTTGTGCACCAGCATCACATTATGTCCCCTATCCAAAGTATAGGAATAAAATTAATCAATTTGTGCAAATAGGAACTTAACTTTCATGACATGTGAAAAGGAGGAAATTAAAGCAATCTTACAAGCACATCAAAGTGAGGATCGCCAATGGGCCGGGTCAGGCCAACTCGGCCCACATTGAACGGGCTTTGGGCTGGATCGGGTTGGGCTTTAGAGAGGAGAGAGAAAATAACGAGCTGGGCTGGAGAATGTCCCAAGGAGTTCATATGATTTTTTGTTGTATTTTTCTAATTTTTAATTTATTTATTGTGAATTTTAGATAATTTTATAGGATTTTAGTATGAAATATTAGCTAAGTATGAAAAATGGTTTTTCAAAATAAGAGAACTTAAGATAATTTTTTGCAGCTTTTATTCCTTACACATCAAATAAGAAAACTTAATTTTACGGAATTTTAGTATGAAGTATGTATTCACTTAATGAGCCATCATTTTTAGCCTAAATCGTATTTTGCATTAAAGCCAATTTTTCGTATTTTGATTTGGTGGGAATTTGATTTTCTAGTATTTTTATTTGAATCCAAAAGGGGTACCTCTTTATTTACAATGCAAACTTAATTACATTGGGCTTTTAATTTTCTGAAAACGTCTCATTTGTTGACTTTTTAGTGAAATCCAATCACTTTTATTGAAATCCAATCACTAAAACTATGCAATATTCCAACCGTTCCCTTTACTGTATGAACTTGGGTACGAACTTAAAGTGACCAACTTCTTTGACCAATTGATTTCAAATCGAGCCGAAAACTTGGGCAACATCATATATGGTGGGAGGAGTCATTGAGTGACTTTTTAGTGAAACTTGGGCAACATCATAATAAGCTCCAAAAGAGGACATCGAAGGTTAGTAAGTAGCAAACAATTAAAAAAACTCAAACAAAATATTAATTAAAAGATGAGTAAGGCTAATGAGTCGCATAATAGGTATCAAAAAACTCACAGCCCTCACACACACACAAGTGGCATGGTTCATTCGTATATAGCAGTCAAAGGATTACGAGATGTACAAAATTAAGAAAAACCAATATTGTTATTATGATGTAGCATTTATAATCATGCTCTTTATTTTTTAGTTAAAATTTAGCTAAAAACACACAAAAGCTATTGATTAATCATGATTTGAGTTGAAAAAACCCTAGCTCCCATTCTCAATCTCTCTCTCAAACCTCTGTTGCTCAAATCTAAATGAGTTATCAATTGAGATATTGAGAACATGGACTCGTTAAAAGTGCTTGAGGCGGATGGAATTCCAATAAGTGAATTATGGCTAGAAAGAAGTTCGAGTATCTTGGGTTATTTACCATGCTCTTTAGTAGAATTAAGTCTTTGGAGTGTAATTTTCTAGATGATGCCTTTCTTATGGATTTTAGTAATTTGTGAAATTGGTACTTAGGTGACTAGGGGTAAACTTAAAAGATATTCAACCAAGAACACAACAAACTTCACACACTATAGACCTTGACCAAATACTCTTATGACTAGTCAACTGTTAAATATGAATTATACCAAACAATAACATACACAGAGTATACCAAGATGTACCTGCAAGCCTAGAGAATTACTAGTGACAACTTAGGCACTCAGAAGGACCCGTCAATCTAGGGATCCCCTGTGCTAGCAACAACTATGGTGAAAGTGTGTGAAGATAGCATAATCAAGCAAACACCAAAAGCAGATAATGATGACTAGTCAACTACAAGGTTACAAACCCAGAATTCATACGATGACTAGTCAACCACCAAGAACACAAACCCAAAAATCATACGATGACTAGTCAACCACCAAGAATACAAACCCAGAAAAACTACAGAGATGCAAATCAGAAATTGTTCACCCAGAAACCCACCATTGGGAAAAACTAGGGGTCATCAATCGATCAGGCAATCCACTAAGTAAAAAAAGATTCTTACAAAGGAACACAAGCAAGCTCAAGAAAAACCTAGATGAGCTATACCTCATTTGTACAATCTTCTTCTCCAACTTAGCAAAGCTTGAAGCTCAGTTCTTCATGGCAATGACAGCTTCTTCTCCAGCTCATTCATCCCATGGCACTAGCTTATTGCAAGCTCTAACTCAGACAGAAACCAAAATTTGGATTCAAAGGAGAATGACCAATTTCTTCAAGAAACCATACTCTTGAGGAAATCAATCTTGAATCTGACCTAGATATAAATGACAGAGTGTTTTAATTAGCTAGATGCAGATTAGTATTTCAAATGCAGTTTTTCAAAAAGAAATCAATTTGGAAAAACTCATAGATGAAAATAAGATGGTTCTCTCTTGAGGAAGAAGAAGCGAAAGATGGCAAGCCAAACTTTCCAAAACTTCCACCCAAAAGAGATAGCAGCCAAAAGAGGAATTCTGTGGCCTTTACACACAAAAATTCCCTATGTCAGAATCGACACATGGCAGCAAAGATAGAAAGGAGAAAATGACAAAAAAGTTGGTTATCTAGCTGGTAATCTTACAGAGCAAAGAAGACTAGTCATACGAGAAACAGATGACTAGTCATCATTTTATGCAATCAATTTAAGGCAATGTGATGCAATGCACAATTTACCTTTGTCAATTTGCTTGAACCTCCATAGGATAGTTGTTAGTTAAGAACACCTAGAGAAGCTATTCTTAATCTAAACTTGAGCTTGATAAAGCAATAAAAATCATATTACAAAATTGTCAAGAGAAGCCAAAAGAAAAACTCAAAATGCATACATTAACAATTTGTCCTCATTGCAGTGACTAAATCTGGGGAATAATCCAATTAGTAGCCTACCAAATTGTATCAAAGGATTAACAAGGCTCCATAAACTCTTTTTTGTTTTTTTTTTTTTCAAGTGTACAAGTCTCAAATCGCTTCTCGGCGGGTTACCAAAACTAAAGGACTTGGATATCGGACATTGCATATCATTGGATAAAATAACGTATCAATCCTCTTCATCCCGGAAATGCAGTACCGGATTCGGTTGCAACTACAATCTAGTTGTGTGGGAGTACAGGTACAAGTTACAACCCATTGGTACAGTTAATGTAGAAATGATCAACCTCTTGGGATTGTGCAACTTGTTTGAATCCGTGGCACCCATTCGGATGTACGCACTCTACGTAAATGTAAAAAATGATGACCTGATTCCTGTCCAGGTGCGCCTGCCTCTCTCTTCTCTCTCTCTCTCTCTCTCTCTCTCTCTCTCTCTCTCTGGATCACAGATTGACTAATATTGTCATTTCCCTTGCATCCACATATATATATATATATACAGTCCCCTTCTATTGAGGGATCCCTCAAATAATTTTATTTGAGGGACGCCCTTTAGGGTACCCTACCATTTTTTTCCCAATGATCCAAACCATCTATTTTTTAGGTCTTCATTCATAGATCATCCTTGCAAAAAATTAGACAAATCGGAAACCGTTTCGACATCCAATTGTGTCTTACAAAATCAATGAACACGGTGCTTCAAGAAAATACTAAAATTTCAATAACTCAATTGAGTGGTCAAATGATATCTGATTCAAGTGATTTTTTGTAGAGATGATCTTTGAATGAGTATCTACAAAATAGACGGTTTGGATTAGTGAAATACAATCCGGAGTGAGGCCTACAAGGGGTATCCCTCAAATAAGCTTATTTGAGGGATCCCTCAATGGAAGCTCTCTGTATATATATATATATATATATATATTATAGGGACTATATGAGGATGGTATATTCAGCACATTTTTTGCTGGGAATGAGGTTCCAGGCTAATTCGGCCATAAAAGCAGAGAGTCCTCAATATCTTTTACAGTGCCTTTACTATTGTCTTTGTTGTCTATGTGGATGTTGGCTATGATTCTCCTATTTGTCCACCACTATTATATGTCACAAATAAGAGTCAGAAATAAGAGCAAGGGTCTGAAGGGGACTTATTTTCCAACACACCACGGTATTCCAGGTGATGGAGAAGACGTGATATGGTTAAGCCACTGAAAGTTGGAGGATGATCAATTACAAGGTGGCGATGAAGTGGTTGTTTCTGTAATTATGAACTCTCGGCTTCAGGTAAAAGAGTTGGGCATCCAACTTGTGCAGGTGCAAGAAGAAGAGAATCATAATATGATGAGTATTTCCACCGATTGTTGTCATGCGCCGATGTTCTATTGACGCATTTCATAATTACTCCAACTATTTCCAAATATTATGAAATAAAACAAAATAATAACTCTGGCTGCCTCCGTAGCTGGAAGCTGCTAGTCACCGCAGCTTGCTTTCTCACCCTTTCTCTATTCACTCGGTTTTCTCTGTTACGCAGATAGAAGCGCCGTGGATGAACTTAGTGTACATCTCGACAGCAGACTTTTGTTTTTGCATTATTGCATACATCCAATATGTCTTCCTAAGACCTATTTCATTTTGTAGCATCTATAAGACAAGGCTCACATTGCAAAATGTTTATGGAATGGATTACAGAAATATCAGGACAACATATATTAGATTAAATGTTATGTTAAATCATTTAAATAACAAACAAAATTTCAGAGCCTGGATGCACTTGTTCTAAGACGGGGCCATAGTTGGTGGCGGCAGGATTGCCATGAAGGGTAGAGGCGACATAGGTGGCCGCGGCCTCACCTTGCGCCGCGTTGTCACTGTGGAGGAAAGCCCCGGACACGGCCGTGGAGCCATGATGGCTGTTTCCGGTCTCCGATGTGAGGTGGAGTTGGTCCCCAGCTCCAACCGTGGGCCCGTGAGGTAGAGTAAGCAATTCAATAAAGATAAAGATAAATTATTTGATTGCAATTTCATTACAATTCAATAATTAATTAATTACAATTTCTATTTTGTATTCTTGAGTCTTTCTTGGTGACTCCACATATATCTTCTTCATCACCTCTCAATTGAAGAGAAAAAATCACATGAAAAAGACGAAGACAACAATAACCACATTAAGTAAAGCACGCTTTAAAAAAAAAAAACAAATCTATTTTAGAACAGGAGAAATATATATATCTGATGCAAGACGAAGACTTGATGAAGATTATTCAATTCAATTATACCACAAAAATCATTATAAAAAAAAAAAAGAAAACATAATAACCAAAGCATCACAAAACAACCAAAAAACTAAAACTGAGCAGATGCAAAAAATGCATCATCCAGAAGGAATAACCAAATCCGAAAATATAAACACTTCAACTGATAGTTAAACCAAATTAATCATCAGCTAGCTCAAGACTAAAAATCCTCACCTTGTTTCAAATGCTTAGTCCAAATAGATATGAAAAAAATGAAAAATCTAAATAAATAAAAAAATCATAGCCCTCGATTGAAACCTAAACATCACAATTTGACGTAAAAAATCAAACCCTAAATGGTAAAACTACCTCTGACGGAGGGCTGGCGGGATCCCCATATCTTCTTGTCCACCATTGTCTAAGGAGAGGTGATGGTTGCTTGATGGCGATAGATCTACTGGTAAAACCTATAAAAAGTTAAAGATAAACTACTAATTACATAAAAAACTGAACTTAAAAAAAAAATAAAAATTAAAACCTTATTTACCAATCCAATGATACCTTTTACACTACGAAAGACAAAAAATCGTTAGTGAGGTAAATAGCCCTGTTCTTAGGAAAATTACTCCACGAACGGGGTATTTTACTTTGAGAACGTAAGAGGTTCGTTTGTTGAGTAAAAGTGGTCGTTCCTAAAGTAAATTGACTAAGAAACTTTATTTACTAATCCAACAATACCTTTTACACTACGAACGACAAAGAGTCGTTAGGGAGTTTTATGAATTCTATGTGGTGCTTTTGTTGGAAATTTTTGTCTATTTCGTTTTATTATTGTAAATAATGATTTAAATATTATTGCAATTCATGTTATCAGACTTTGGGGCGTTATAGTAGTCGAAGGAATGATGTTCACATTATTTATTTACACGAGGACATTATATTATAGAGATGTTTAGTACTTTAATTATAGATAAACACAATGTTCTATAAGGACAAGCAGACGAACATTATATGGATACATACTAATGAGCCATGAACAGAATGTCACTTAATGAGCCATGATTACCCTTTGAATAGTTTATTGGAGCATAAAATTCCAGCAAGATCGAAGTGATAATAGGCAGAGGTTTCCTGGCAATGGCATGGCGTGTACCTAGAATTTGTCATGCCATTTCACACCTTTCATTTCATGGGGCCATATCTTTTTAAAAGACACAAATAAAGCTGCCACTAGTTGGATTGTTTTTGTTACTTTCTCCCTTTTTTATCTTAAAGAAAGAAAAAAAAAAAAACACATAATGATTTCATTTGCTTGACTCAAAATAATTGCTTTTTAAGTCAATGGATGCGCTTGTGCACCCAATTCAGGAAGGAAGTAGCAACCCCAAAACCTTATAATTTATTTCCATTCGTACAGTTTGTTTCTTCACCACACCTCATCCATGGCACTTGTGAGAGCAACTCAACAAACCTCCTCTTCTAATACTCCTCGATGTTGCCGTTATCACGTGTTCCTCAGTTTCAGAGGTGAAGACACTCGCAAGACTTTCACTGACCACCTCTTCACAGCCTTGGTCAATGCCGGATTTCGCACTTGCCGAGACAATGATGAGCTGGAGAGAGGAGAAGATCTTAAGCCCGAACTCCAGAAAGCAATCAAACACTCAAGAACTTCTGTTATTGTGTTTTCGAAAGACTACGCATTGTCCAGATGGTGCCTTGACGAGCTTATGAAGATCCTTGAACGCAAGAGGACCTCACCTGACTATGTGGTTTTACCACAAAAATCATTATAAAAAAAAACATAATAACCAAAGCATCACAAAACAACCAAAAAACTAAAACTGAGCAGATGCAAAAAATGCATCATCCAGAAGCAATAACCAAATCCGAAAATATAAACACTTCAACTGATAGTTAAACCAAATTAATCATCAGCTAGCTCAAGACTAAAAATCCTCACCTTGTTTCAAATGCTTAGTCCAAATAGATATGAAAAAAATGAAAAATCTAAATAAATAAAAAAATCATAGCCCTCGATTGAAACCTAAACATCACAATTTGACGTAAAAAATCAAACCCTAAATGGTAAAACTACCTCTGACGGAGGGCTGGCGGGATCCCCATATCTTCTTGTCCACCATTGTCTAAGGAGAGGTGATGGTTGCTTGGTGGCGATAGATCTAGTGGTAAAACCTATAAAAAGTTAAAGATAAACTACTAATTACATAAAAAACTGAACTTAAAAAAAAAATTAAAAATTAAAACCTTATTTACCAATCCAATGATACCTTTTACACTATGAAAGACAAAAAATCGTTCGTGAGGTAAAATAACCCTGTTCTTCGGAAAATGAAAGGACCCGCTCTGAATTTTTCAAAACCCGAGGCGAACCTTTTGGAATTCCCGACATCATCCCGATGCCAGTCCCACTTACTAAAGACCGAGACTTCCTGCCGAAATTTCGGCAGAGTCTCCTCTATAAATTGGACATTTCCCAAAATTTCAACCTGCATAAAAACGCATTTAATATCCACAACTGGCAGTATGCACAATATAATTTCATGCAATTCACACAAACGGCCTTCGGCCTTCCAATAATTCTCATCTAACTACCAAACACGCTAACAAAACAATTCATGTCTTAAACAAGGCAACAATTCAAATATAAATTATGACTAACATTTAGTCTGCGGCTGCACCTAATAACCTTAGGCTGCCTACGTACCCTCCTTGAGGGATCAAGCCACACGTAGTTCTTCCATAAAATCCAATTCCACACTTAGGCAATACCTTATTTCATTTCTCTGTATTTCACATAATCTCTCCATACGCCGGTACAACCAACGCCACGTATGGGGCCTGTCAACACGCCGGATAACCTACGCCACGTGCGACCATGCCATACTATCATAATATCTCCCCATACGCCGGTACAACCAACGCCACGTATGGGGTCTGTCTCAACGCCAGATAACCTACGCCACGCGAGACCTGCACATCATATCACATATCTCCCCATACGCCGGTACAACCAACGCCACGTATGGGGTCTGTCGACACGCCGGATAACCTAAGCCACGTGCTACCTCAACACAATATCACATAATCTCCCCATACGCCGGTACAACCAACGCCACGTATGGGGCCTGTCTCAACGCCGGATAACCTACGCTACGTGAGACCTGAACATCATATCACAAATCTCCCCATACGCCGGTACAACCAACGCCACATATGGGGCATGTCCGCACGCCGGATAACCTACGCCACGTGGGATAACTTTCACTTGGTGGTACTTGTAGTGTAACCAAAATCCGGGGAGGTACCTAAGGTAGTGCGTATAGCACTCCAAACTGACATTCTAGACTCTTTTGTACCCTTGTACAAACATATATAATTATAATTATATATATTAATTCTAATATTGTGTAACCCTCCACAATAGTCTAGCACCCGATAATCCCCCCTGGAAAGGTGAGATTTCTTCGGGAGACTCACGGTCAACCAAGAGTCAAACTACCCTAACCCTAACCCTAGTCAAACGGACCTGCGGAGCCTACGACCTCCAATTTCCGATCCGAAAGTCCCTATGGGTTTTACAAGGTATAGGACACTCGTCCTGCAAATTTGGTTCAGATCGGACGGTCGGATCACTCACAATCGCACGATCTGACAGTTAAAATAAACTATAAACTTAAAATTATTTATTCGGAACATTCGAGGCTCCGATTCACAATCCGTGAATTCCTACACGATCCTAGAAATACCTAGATTAACATATATTAAATTTGGGACCATCCAACGGTCCCACCCTATCGAACCCGGATAACGCACAATATGCGATCGTCCGTTCGATAGTCAAACGACGTCCGAATTGAGATCCGCGAAATCCTACGCACTCGTGACAACCTAAGGATCTCATCGAGATACAGTGCCACTTTTTCTACAGTGCCCACGCGCCGGCAGCCCTTGGGGGCCCAAAGCGATAAAGCTTCGCCAGAAAATCTCAAAACCACGGCTCCAAACTCCTACCCTAGGTATAACACCCTATTTGGAGCCACTTTTGTTCTTGGACCTACCCCAAAAACTGACCGGAAGTGGCCGGAATCACGATCCCAAAACCGACCAAATTTCAATTCGAAAATCGAATTGGCTACACTAAGAATCGATCCAATCCTACCCAACCATCAGCTAGAGCATGCAAAAGGGATGAATTTTCATACCTTGATCGCCAGAAATGGCTGCCGGAGGAGGGGGATCGGAGCCGACGAAGTTCGGACGAAAACCCGGCGAAAATCGCCATTTTCCGGCGGCTGGAGCGGCGGCCGATGTCGAGGGAGGGCTGGGTCGTGACGCCGAGGTCGAGCCAGTCCTTTTGGCACCGGTCCCGTCCGCAGCCGCGGCCGGTGGCCGGAGATACGAGGAGAGAGAGAGAGAGAGAGACCGACGGGAGAGAGAGAGAGAGAGAGAGAGACCGACGGGAGAGAGAGAGAGAGAGAGAGAGAGAGAGAGAGAGAGAGAGAGAGAGAGAGAGAGAGAGAGAGAGAGAGAAATCTGATTTTTTATAAAAATCTCATTTCAAAATAATTACGATTGTGCCACTAGGTTTCTTTTGACTATATCTCTCTCGTTACAACTCCGATTCGAGCCCACTCCGTGTCTATGGACTCGTCTCAGTACGACCTATCCAAAAATACTAGTCATTGCCCCAAACTCTCTCCAGTTAAGAATATGACCAAAATGCCCTTAAATAATTAAATAATTTAAATAAGGGTTAAATTTGGAGTCAGGGTGTTACAGAAAATTACTCCACGAACGGGGTATTTTACTATGAGAACGTAAGGGGTTCGTTTGTTGAGTAAAAGTGGTCGTTCCTAAAGTAAATTGACTAAGAAACCTTATTTACTAATCCAACAATACCTTTTACACTACGAACGACAAAGAGTCGTTAGTGAGTTTTATGAATTCTATGTGGTGCTTTTGTTGGAAATTTTTGTCTATTTCGTTTTATTATTGTAAATAATGATTTAAATATTATTGCAATTCATGTTATCAGACTTTGGGGCGTTATAGTAGTCGAAGGAATGATGTTCACATTATTTATTTACACGAGGACATTATATTATAGAGATGTTTAGTACTTTAATTATAGATAAACACAATGTTCTATAAGGACAAGCAGACGAACATTATATGGATACATACTAAAATGATAGTGATGTTTATTGACTTTAATAATGTTGTATAATGACAAGTAGTTGAACATTATATGGATACATACTAAAATGATAGTGATGTTTAAATCACAATAAAAATTACATTTAAAACTAAAATACTATAAGTGAACCAAGATATCTAGCACTTAGAACATGAGCAACACAGTCTAACACAAGCAAAAAGAGATAGAAATTGACTTTGTTAAAAGGTCTTGGGTTTTCGTTTGTGCAATTCAAAAAAGAGGCTTAATCAAGTACAACAAAACTCTGACCAACATAAGGCTCTATATTTTATAGGTTGATGCTAAAAAAAAAAACAGAAGTGAAAGTTCATGATTTCTAAGGTTGGAATCATTCAAACATGATCTTTTGGCCTAATATTAATAGCATTACTTTCGACCAAAAAAAATATTCTAAAAAAATTAGGAGCATTAACAAGCCAAGTGTAAGTAACATGTAGACAAACTGAAACACAGATTAAAGCATGTAATGCCCTTTGCGAAGAGAAAAAGAAAAAGTGACAAAATAGATGACAATCAGAAGTGAAACCCAAGGAGGGAAGGAAGGGCCATTAGGCTCTGCAGGCATGAATTTAATATCCTCTTGGTACCAAAAGCCCAAAGAAGAAAACCAAAGGCCCAAACAAGAGAATCCATAACAAATCGATCAAAGAGTTAAAGGAGGACTTTGAAGATCGGCCCCATGACCCTTTTCATTTCCTTTGAACAGAATGTCACTTAATGAGCCATGATTACCCTTTGAATAGTTTATTGGAGCATAAAATTCCAGCAAGATCGAAGTGATAATAGGCAGAGGTTTCCTGGCAATGGCATGGCGTGTACCTAGAATTTGTCATGCCATTTCACACCTTTCATTTCATGGGGCCATATCTTTTTAAAAGACACAAATAAAGCTGCCACTAGTTGGATTGTTTTTGTTACTTTCTCCCTTTTTTATCTTAAAGAAAGAAAAAAAAAAAACACATAATGATTTCATTTGCTTGACTCAAAATAATTGCCTTTTAAGTCAATGGATGCGCTTGTTTACCCGATTCAGGAAGGAAGTAGCAACCCCAAAACCATATAAGAGAAACTTGCCCTTAGTCATGGCAAGGGGGGAGCTCGGGCAGCCACTATTCACGTGAATAGTGGTTGCCCTTGCAAATAGTATTTTGTGTTTCCACTCATTGCCATGGCTAAGTGCAATTACTATTCATTTTTTTGTTTTTTTCACAAAATTTTTAATGAAAATAATTAATTTAGATAATATTTTCGGATAAGATTTCCGGGTTCCTACGTGTCAAGACAATAATCGGATAAAATTTCCGGATAAGATTTTTGGATTCAAATTTCGGATGAATTTCAAAATTCAAAATTCAGATAAATTTTTGGGTTCAAATTTCGGATTAATTTCAAAATTCAAATTTCATACAAATTTGGGTTCAAATTTCGAATGAATTTCAAATTTCAGATAAGATTTTCATCCAATCAAATCAAGCCACGTGGCATGTCTATCTTGCCAAAATTTTCTATAAAACTAGAGGCTCAGCTCATACCTCTCACACCACATCTTTCTATATTTTCATTTCTCAAAATTTAGAATTCATACTCCATTCATTCTCAGTGGAAGATTTTAGGAGATGCTTGGAGAGGCAAGAGTGAGAAACAAATGAGAGAAACTGTAGAGCAGATGAAATCAATGAGTTGCAGAGACAAGTCGATGAACAAGTTGTCATAGCAGTGGCTTTGCAAGATGAAGAGAACCAAGGTCGCCGCGTGGTTCACAAGTCGGCCGCCGTCGGAATGTGAACAGACATAGGCATTCTCGGGGTAAAAATCGTTTGGAAGATTATTTTATCCCAACTTCTTTGTACTCTGATGTTGATTTTCGAAGGCAATTTAGAATGCAACCCCATTTGTTCAATAAAGTCATGCATGATATTTGCAATTATGATGCATACTTTGTTCAAAAGTGTGATGCTGCTGGGGTTTTGGGGCTTCTTTCGAAGCAAAAGCTTACAGCTGTTATACGAATGTTGGCGTATGGAGCATCTGCTGATCAGGTGGATGAGATTGTCCGGATGGGGAAGTCCACTACGTTGGAGGCTTTGGTAAGATTTTGTCAAGTAGTTGAAACTATGTACACTAGGGAGTACTTGCGTAGACCTACTCCCAGGGACCTCCAACGGCTTCTACAAAAAGCCGAAGCTCGAGAATTTCCAGGAATAATTGGTAGCATTGACTGCATGCACTGGCAATGGAAGAATTGCCTAACTGCCTTACAAGGTGATTACGGAAATAGAAAAGGCCAAAAAAGTATCATCCTTGAAGCCGTTGCTGGCTTCGACACATGGGTTTGGCATGCCTTCTTTGGAGTTGCAGGATCTCAAAATGACCTCAACGTGCTGGGTCAATCCACGGTCTTCAACGATGTATTGAGAGGCCAGGGCCCCAATATCACCTATTAAGTCAACAATACAGTGTACCAGACGGGGTATTATCTAGCTAACGGCATCTACCCGAGGTGGACCACTTTTGTCAAATCCATTCCAAATCCCCGATCCCAGAAGCAAAAATTATTTGCTACCTATCAAGAAGGATACATGAAAGATGTCGAAAGGTGTTTTGGCATCCTTCAAGCTCGGTGGTTGGTTATTCGAGGTGCAGCCCGTATGTTTGATGAGGAGATCCTCAGAAGCATTATGATGACTTGCATCATCCTCCATAATATGATTGTGGAGGATGAGTACGATTATGATGCTTTAGAGGTCTACGAACCGGATCCAATGAACACGGCCTTGACACGGATTTATGAAAGGCCCATGGGGCCAAGTGGAGAACCGTTTGAGCCAGAACCGTTGGTGAGGGATGGTCGTTTGATGACCCGGATGATAGATCGATATACAGAGATGCAATCTTCGTATATTCATGAAATGCGTCAAGTTGACTTGATGGAGCATCTATGGGCAGTGAAAGGCAATGAAGATGAATGATGGAGCATAGATGCTTTGGTTATGTTTTATTTAGTTATGGTTAGGTTGTGTTGTTTTTTTATTTATTATGGTTTAGTTGTGGTTTGTTATTATTATTGTGCCTTGTTTGTAGTTTTGTTTATTTTAATTTTGTTTTGTTTGAAGTATGGAATATGTTGAATAAAAAGGTATTTTATTGAATGCTTTGTTTATTAAATAAAGAAATCCAATACAAGTCATTAAGAATTACTACTACTAAAATAAAATACATGAATTACAACAACTTTAATAGAAAACATGAAAAATACAAATACATAAAAGTTATGCTAACTAATTTAATGATTTTCATCATTTAACCAATCCGTGTTGCTAGGCCCATCATCCCGGAAAAATCTTCTTCTCATAACATCCCTTCGTTCTAGCTTCCAAAATTGTTTTGTTTCAGGGGACATATGGCTTGTATCCATCGCTATGGTTTCCCGATCCGTCTTGTCCATATCTTTTTTGCGCAAATACTCCCTTTCTCGTGCATACTTGGCTTGAAGGGCCAACTCGTTATCCTGGCGTTTCTGCTCCATTTCAATTCTTATGTCGTTTTGCCTTGCAATTTCCTCCAAAAACTTTGAATTATTATTGCTTGAATCACCCGCTTTCTTTGCCTTCGCGGCCTTTCGGCCAATAGGCCTCGGCTCCTTTTCAATTGGTGAGTCTTGACTCATAGGGGAATCGAGAGGTGAATCCGATGTCATTGAATCACGGAGTGGCATCTCGTTTAACACAACGGCGAGACCCGTCGAAATAATTATGAAGCGTTTGCAATATTTCACCACCTCCCAACATTCATGATGGTTGAAACTTTTTTTGCCACCCCCGGTTGCACCGAACCACATCTGTACTTGAATCATCTATTTAACAAAAAAATGGAAATGCAATAAATATTTAAAATATATTGGATATGCAAGTAACAAAAAAAATAATAATGGAAATGCAATTAACCTTACAAATAAATTAGAAGTGCAAGAAAAATTAAGAAACAATTGGAAATGCAAGAAATATTAACAAAATATTGAAAATGCAAGAAATATTAACAAAATATTTAAAATGCAAGAAATATTAACAAAATATATATATTAGGAGATTAAACTTAATAAAACAAAAATTATAAAATACTTACCTCATTAGTACGATTTTCACCGCTTCTATAGTTGTCCATCGCTTTTGCCAAGGCATCTCTCCATTTTCCCAACTCTTTATTGAGAATTTTCCACCTACTAGATAATGTCATCTCAGTATGAGTAGACCCCGGAATTTTTTCACGAAATTCGGCATGAATTTTTTTTCCACATATGAAAAAATTTCATCTCATTGCCGGAAACGGGACAATGACAAATTTGGAGCCAAGCCTCACACAAGGAAACATCTTCCATGGTGCTCCAAGCCCCTCCTGTTTCGATAGAAGAAGCCATAAAAATAATAAATAAAAATACAAGGTGAAAGAGAGGAAAATGTTGAGTAAAGAGTGAATAATAGTAGAAGTATAATGAAATGTATGAGGATTGGTGTTGAAAGTGAAGGGTATTGATAGGTATTTATAGAAGAAAAAAAAAATCAGAATTTTTTAGAATTTTTTTAAAAAGAATTTCTATTTTTTTTCATAATTTTATTGCCCAAAAAATGCCAGCCGTTGGATTGGATTCGGAGAAGCTGATCAGAGTGCTGGGGGCGTGACACGTGGCTTCTTCCCCGTTGGAGCTGGCGTCGCGCTGACATCAGCGTGCGCTGGTTCAAATTTTTTTACCGTTGGCGCGTGCACGCGGGCTTCACCTCGGGCTGAACTGGCCTTCGGGCCAGCCCGAGTCCAGCCCGGGCTTAAGCCCGAACTCCAGAAAGCAATCAAACACTCAAGAACTTGTGTTATTGTGTTTTCGTAAGACTACGCATTGTCCAGATGGTGCCTACCTTGACGAGCTTGTGAAGATCCTTGAACGCAAGAGGACCTCACCTGACTATGTGGTTTTACCTGTCTTCTACGACGTGGATCCATCCCATGTTGCGGAAGCAGACAGGAAGTCTTGCAAGGGCATTTGCTAGACACCAAAAATCTCAACACCCGAAGAAGGTGAAGGCATGGAAGGACGCACTTGCAGAGGGTGCAGATCTGGCAGGGATGGTCTTACAAAATCAAGCTGATGGGTAATTTCTTTTATTTACAAGTCTCTTTCTAAAGTTAAAATACTGAAAATGGACTTTTCAGTCTTTTTGTCTTTTTTGTCTTTTTATTGTTTTTTTTTTTGGCGCAAACTAAATATTACTCCTTCCGACGGGTGTGTTAATTATAATATTTTCCAATATTATAATGTCCCTTAGTTAAAATGTGGTCCACTCCAGAGGGTCAAGTACCTGCAAAAGGACGCGTTCGGTAAATCCTTGGGGTACCGGTGCGGTACCGGCCGAAGGCTCTCCGATGCTGAAGTAAGTACGGATTTAGTAAAGTTTAACTGACAGATCACACGATAGCGTACCATAAGTTCTGATTCCCTCCTTTTGGGGATATGGGTCTCCTTATATAGACCTTGGGAGGTGTGCGCTGTGCTCATATTTCCGATGTGGGACTCCAGACATGGATTGTGAGCATGACACGTGTCTGATGGTTAAGGGGCCAAAATACATGGCTTCGGTAGGGAGCATGCCGAAGGGGTTCTGTGATCAGTGTTGATCCTGTCCACGTGTTCGGCTGTAATAGGCCGTTTATTTCGGTATAAACAAAATTTTTTTTAGGATAGATGACTAAAATTAGAAAAATGGAAGGATGTTTGAATACTTTTTTCATTTGGATTGCAACTTTTCAGACACGAGTCAAAGTTTATCAACAAGATTGTTCAAGTGATAGGAGAAAAACTAAGGCATAGACCCCTAAGTGTTCCCCACATCATGATCGGAATGCATTCTCGAGTCAACAAACTTAATTTATGGTTACAAGATGGATCAAATGATGTTGGCATACTTGTAATTTATGGCATGAGTGGAATAGGGAAGACAACCATTGCAAAGTCTGTTTATAATTCGAACTTTGGAAGGTTTAAAGGAAGCAGCTTCCTTGAAAATATCAAAAAAGTTTCACAGCAACCCAATGGCTTAGTTCAAATACAAACACAGCTTCTTTCTGACATTTTGAATGGGAGAAAAATGAGAATAAGCAATGTTAGTGAAGGATTAATGAGATTGAAGATGCAATAAGCTCTAAGAGGGTTCTCCTTGTTCTCAATGATGTGGATCATATGGACCAATTAGATGCAGTACTTCGGATGAAAAATCGATTTTGTTCAGGAAGTAAAATCATAATAACAACTAGGCGTGCAAGATTGTTAAAAGCTCATCAAGTTACTAAGGTGCATGAAGTTGAAACTTTGCATTACAAGGAATCATTGAAGCTCTTTAGTTGGCACGCTTTTGGTCAGGACCATCCCATTGAAGGTTACATTGAATATTCGCAAAAAATAGTGGATCTTTGTGGAGGACTTCCATTAGCTCTTAAAGTTTTAGGTTCTTCTATGTACTCGGAGGATAGTATAGATGTATGGAAAAGTGCACTGGAGAAGTTAGAAGCCATTCCAAATGGTGAAATAGTAAATAAACTAAGAGTAAGCTATGATTCTTTGCAAGATGACCATGATAGAAAATTATTCCTCCACATTGCTTGTTTCTTTATCAGAAAGGACAAAGACTACATTGTTAACATCCTAGATGGATGTGATTTCCATACAATTGTTGGCATTCAAAATCTCATCGATAGATGTTTGGTGAGTATTGATGGTACAAGATACAACATGAAAGGTCTTAGTTAGACAAAGTTACCCCTATAGAATGAATTGCATTAAAATCTTTTAATGCACACAATAATGAAATGTTGGAACAAAATGCCATAAATCATGCAAGGGAAGTTGTCTCAGCATGACTGCTAGTATAAGATTTTTGATAGTACGTAGAATTTCCCACGAGTATAATTACATCTCAGTGTATACATACGTAGCCGTAGATTTTGTGAAATTCAGGCTGATCGTGGTCTACCCTCAGATCAACCAAAACATGGCCCAATCTGATTTGGTTTCTATGCCTATGATTTGGTTTCTATGCTTATGGGATATGTGCCTAGAAATTGTATATAAATTTTAATTTTAATTTGTTTTTTTAATCAAGATATTATGATTTTGGTTTGACAAACATTAGTTTTAAGAGCTTATTATATACTGATTACTGAGCTATATAGGTTTATTGAAGCATAAAATTTGGATCCAGCAAGATCGAAGTGATAATATGCAGAGGTTTCCTGGCAATGGCATGGTGTGTACCTAGAATTTGTCATGACATTATTCACTTTTCATTTCAAGGGGCCATATCTTCTTAAAAGACACAAATAAAGCTGCCACTAGTTGGATTGTTTTGTTACTTTCTCCCTTTTTTATCTTAAACAAAGAAAAAAAAAACACACGTAAAGATTTCATTTGCTTGACTCAAAATAGTTGCTTTTTAAGTCAATGGATGGATGACCCTTTCATTTGGTCATTCGCAAGCTGCTTGTTTATACAATCCATCCAGGCAGTATACTTGTTCACAAACCTCCATGTCCATGGCACTTGTGAGAGCAGCCGATCCACAAACCTCCTCTGTTTCCAGTACTTGTCGATCTTATCGTTATGACGTGTTCCTGAGTTTCAGAGGCCAAGACACTCGCAAGACTTTCACTGACCACCTCTATGCGAACCTTGTCAAAGCCGGATTTCGCACTTTCCGAGACGACGATGAAGTCGAGAGAGGAGAAGGTATCAAGCCTGAACTGCAGAAAGCAATCAAATACTCACGAACTTCTGTTATTGTGTTCTCGAAAAACTACGCGTCGTCCAGATGGTGCCTTAACGAGCTCGTCATGATCCTTGAACGGCTCTCAGCTGACCATGTCGTTTTACCTGTCTTCTACGACGTGGATCCATCCGATGTGCGGAACCAGACAGGAAGTCTTGCAAAGGCATTTGCTAGACACCAAAAAACCCAACTGTTGATGCTCAAAATGGTTCAGCCGAGATTGAGTCCAACTTAGTGATGAGGTGTGATGGATGAAGGTGAGGACCTTCACCAAGTATGTGAGTATTTGGGCAAACGATAAACATATAGAAGACAAGATATACGTGGTTCACCCGAATGATGGGCTACGTCCACGGAGAAGGGTGTTCTCATTATGATAATGTTTGTTTACATTTGTACAAAGGGATTAGACCCAAATATAAAGATAACAAGTGAGAAGCCCAGCCCAGAGATGGATCCAGAAGAGAGAGTCCAAGGCCTAAAGGTCTAGATCCAAGACCAGGATCCGGATCCTTTTCTAAGGAAAGAGCAGTCTTCTTTTATAGGTGAGGGGGTGTCTCCATCTCTTGTAGTTTTCCGATGTGGGATTCCTCTTGCTTTGCTTAGAGTTGTGATTTGTGGTGATGCTTCTTTGGCTAAGGTGATGACCTCTCAAAACATGGTACGTGGATGATCTAGCCAAGCTAGTTGCTCGGTCAGTTATGGTACAAACAGTAGTCCCCCAAGTTCTCGAGTAAGAAGGTACTTCTTGGTTGGGGACTTGTAATTTTAAGTGCACTGGCCGAGCAACACCATAGTTCATCTTCCAAGCTGTATAGTGCACTACCCACCCATAGTCCCCCAAGTCCCCGGGTAAGAAGGACATTTGGAAGGGAGAGAACTTGGCACGAGGGTGCCGAAGGTGAAGGGGTTGCCGAAGGCACAGAGCTTGCATGTCGCAAGGCAATGTGCCTAGGCACGAGGGTGCCGAAGGCATAAGAATTGCATGTCGCAAGGAAATGGGCCTAGGCACGAGGGTACCGAAGGCATAAGACTTGCATGTCGCAAGGAAATGGGCCTAGGCACGAGGGTGCCGAAGGCATAAGACTTGCATGTCGCAAGGAAATAGAGCTAGGCACGGGGGTGCCGAAGGCAAAGGGGATGCCGAAGGCACAAAGCTTGCATGTCGCAAGGCAATGTGCCTAGGCACGAGGGTGCCGAAGGCATAAGACTTGCATGTCGCAAGGAAATAGAGCTAGGCACGGGGGTGCCGAAGGCAAAGGGGATGCCGAAGGCAGAAAGCTTGCACGTCGCAAGGCAATGTGCCTAGGCACGAGGGTGCCGAAGGCATAGGACTTGCATGTTGCAAGACAATAGAGCTAGGCACGGGGGTGCCGAAGGCAAAGGGGATGCCGAAGGCACAAAGCTTGCATGTCGCAAGGCAATGTGCCTAGGCACGAGGGTGCCGAAGGCATAAGACTTGCATGTCGCAAGGAAATAGAGCTAGGCACGGGGGTGCCGAAGGCAAAGGGGATGCCGAAGGCACAAAGCTTGCATGTCGCAAGGCAATGTGCCTAGGCACGAGGGTGCCGAAGGCATAAGACTTGCATGTCGCAAGGAAATAGAGCTAGGCACGGGGGTGCCGAAGGCAAAGGGGATGCCGAAGGCACAAAGCTTGCATGTCGCAAGGCAATGTGCCTAGGCACGAGGGTGCCGAAGGCATAAGACTTGCATGTCGCAAGGAAATAGAGCTAGGCACGGGGGTGCCGAAGGCAAAGGGGATGCCGGAGGCACAAAGCTTGCATGTCGCAAGGCAATGTGCCTAGGCACGAGGGTGCCGAAGGCATAGGACTTGCATGTTGCAAGACAATAGAGCTAGGCATGGGGGTGCCGAAGGCACAAAGCTTGCATGTCGCAAGGCAATGTGCCTAGGCACGAGGGTGCCGAAGGCATAAGACTTGCATGTTGCAGATAGGATGGGGGCTGGGTCCGTAAGGGAGCCAGACCTTCGAGGGAGCCGGGTACTTTGAAAATTTTGGAGACTCCAATTCTTCCATGTTTCTTGCCGTTCGGCAAGGGTCTAGCTCCCTTTTTTTTTTGGTGAATGGCCGGGCCATTTGGAAATTTTGGACTCTCCATAGTTCTTCCATGGCCCTTGCCGTTCGGCAAGGGTCTAGCCAATTTTTTTTTTTTTTTTTTTTTTTTTTGAGCTTCGGGAGCTAGGCCTTCGAGGGAGCCGGGTCTTGAAAATTTTAGACTTCGGGAGCTAGGCCTTCGAGGGAGCCGGGTCTTGAAAATTTTAGACTTCGGGGGCTAGGCCTTCGAGGGAGCCGGGTCTTGAAAATTTTGGACTTCGGGAGCTAGGCCTTCGAGGGAGCCGGGTCTTGAAAATTTTAGACTTCTCCGCAATTCCTCCATGGCCCTTGCCGTTCGGCAAGGGTCTAGCCAATATTTTTTTTTTTTTTTTTTTTTTTTTGTGTGCTTCGGCAAGTAGGGTTTTGGAGGAGGGGGAGTATAAAAATTGGGGATTAGCCACCATGCCGTTCAGCAAGTTGCATTCGGCACCTGGGGTAGGGTTTGGAATTGGGAGTAGAGAAAACAAAAAGCTTGGAAATTTGATCTTGCCGTTCGGCAAGTCCTTGGAGTCACGGTTTTGGGCTTGTAGGTATTTTGGCCTCGGTCAAAGGGAACAAGGCTTCGGTCCTTCGGCAGGCTGCGGTTGGTGATCTTCGGGTTGTCCTTCGGCAAGCTGCACAAACTTGGAAGGGTTGGCTGAAGCCTACCGATCGGCAGGGGCAGCTTGAGGAAATTGAAGCCGTGTGTAGATTTGGCAAGTCCTTCGGCAGGTGGTTCCGGGCAAGGGTGGTACAGCAGCTGGACTAGTTCGGCAATTGATATTGCCGTTCGGCAAGGGGTTGGCGACGGCTGGCTGTTTTGGCGAGCAAGGCGTCGCGCAAAGAGTTGGACAGCCTTGGTGATTAAGGCTTCGGCAAGGAAAGCTGGGCAGCTTGTGGCGAGCAAAGCGTCGCGCAAAGAAATCTGCTGAGGTGAAGTTGCCGTTCGGCAAGCCTTGGAAACGGCTGGGCTGTTTTGGCAAGCAAGGCGTCGCGCAAGGGAAGCCGCCAAGTGGAGCAGGTGCGTGACTTGGAGCCGTGACCTTGTGAGATTTCTCTGAGGTCGGTGGAGAGCCGTGAGTTTTGGGGGCTCCTGTCAATCGGCAGGGGCGGTTGCGAAGAAGCTGGTCCTTCAGCAATTGGGCACGTCCCTGAGGTTGCGGTAGGAGGGTGAAGCCGGGCTACGTGGATATTTTGGCCAGAGCTGGAGTTGCTACAACAGTCCCTGTGGGCGGGCGCTAGACGGCTCGACATCAGTCCCTGCCGAACGGTAGGGATGGCGTGACTTTTTGGTGAAGGGTTCGTGAGCTGAAGGTGGGGGTGACCTGTTCGTGTGTGTACGGTTCCTGCATAGCGTTGGTAAGGTAACATTCTTGCGTCCCTGTTTTTCTGTGTTCCCGAATCATGCCGTTCGGCAAGGCTTTGTTCAAAAAGAATTTGGAACCCCTCGGGCTGTCAGCAAGGAGGAAAGGCTTGGCTATGGAGATGTGAGCTGGGTCTTTCGGTTGTGAACTTGCTTCAGCAGGGTGGAGGGGTGAAGACCCATTTTTGGCTGTGCCCATTTGTGTGGTCCTTGGGATTCAGCAAGTGTGGTCTTTGCTCAACCCTTGCCGTTCGGCAAGGGTGTGGTGAGTAAATTTCGTTGTGGCCTGATAATTTGTGTCCAAGAGAGGTATTCTGAACCTTCATCTCGTTCGGCAAGGAGCCAAAGTGGGCGTACGGTTTGGTGATTTCTGAAAGGTGACCTCCATAGTCTCTGCATGGCCCTTGCCGTTCGGCAAAGGAAAATTTTTTGTGACAAAGGGCTTCTTGGAGCTAGGAATTTTTGAAGAAGGAACATTTTTGTGACTGGTCCTTCGGCAAAGAGTGAGGGCCTTGCAACTGGGGCTGTTTCGGCAAGCTTCCTCTACTGTTTTTGTAAGTCTTCTTTTGTTTCAATTTTGTCAGAATCTTAGCATGAGATTGGACCTGGGCATGACCCTTGCCGTTCGGCAAGGGAGCCGGGCCGGGATTGGACCTTGGTGGTTTCGGCAAGGGGTGAAAGCTGGTGGAGCTGGGTTCGACAAGGATTGGGCCTAAGCCTGCAATTCGGGTGCTCCTTGGAGCTAGTCTTGCTTCGGTAAGGAGGACTTGGAGCGGTTTTGGTTCTGTGGGTTCGCAAGTCCCAGCTTCGGCAAGTGGTGAGCTCGAGAGGTTTTGACGGAGTGAGCTGAAGATGAATCAACTCCAGCAAGTTTGGAAGGTTTTGGAGCCATGACGGGCTGTCATCAGCTGTGAGGCATAAAGTATTGAATTGCCGATCAGCTGGAGGTCTGGGCACGTTATTGAATTGATGATAGCTTGCCCATTGGTCATAAAAGCGTGGGCTCCGCTTTTGAATCTTGTGGGCATGCTGGGTCCCAATTGGATTTATGCACGTCCATTTCCTCCTCATTGGCTTTCATGTTTGATTTCATGGCTTAGGTGAGTATTTGCAAGCCTGCAAAGTGATACTCCTTGGCCATGCAAAGTGATGCTGTTGATGAATTGGAATGTTTGGCCATGCAAGCCATGCAAAGTGGCCGAATCTGGGCTATTATTCATATGCAATATTCATGAATCATATTGTTGAATAGGATTGTGCAATGAATTATTTAAATATTGCATGCTTGTATACAATATTTATATGTAAGTGGAGAAATCTTATCTTGTGGTGAGGATGCACGTGGGCATCTTCAGAGTGGAGCAATTTTCCTTGGCCATGCGCAAGCCATGCATGGTGATGTCCTTGGTGCACTTGGAATCAAAGGCATCGCTCATGTCAGAGAGGCTTGCCGGAGGCATCGCATGTGCCACATGATAACGAGGTGTCGAAGGTATCATTCATGCTGAATGACAACGGGATGCCGAAGGCATTGCTAGCGTCGAATGATGATGAGGTGCCGTAGGCAGCAGGTGCGACGAATGATGAAGCTTTGTAGAACAAGCTCAAGTCCCCATATTTTTACTTTTCAAGGACATGCCGAACGACACTTTGAATTGAGATGGTGATTTGGCCATGCAAGCCATGCAAGGCGATAGCCACTTTCTGGTTGGCTTCTCCTTAAAATATCATCCTCTGCAATTTGTTGCCTTAGCATTCATGGTGGCTCCAGTAAGGCATTGCCGAACGGCAACCTAGGTGACGTTGATTGTATGGTTGCCGAAGGGCATTGGAGAAGAGGAGAACGACATAAGCCTTTTGTGTCAATTCCCACAGACGGCGCCAAACTGTTGATGCTCAAAATGGTTCAGCCGAGATTGAGTCCAACTTAGTGATGAGGTGTGATGGATGAAGGTGAGGACCTTCACCAAGTATGTGAGTATTTGGGCAAACGATAAACATATAGAAGACAAGATATACGTGGTTCACCCGAATGATGGGCTACGTCCACGGAGAAGGGTGTTCTCATTATGATAATGTTTGTTTACATTTGTACAAAGGGATTAGACCCAAATATAAAGATAACAAGTGAGAAGCCTAGCCCAGAGATGGATCCAGAAGAGAGAGTCCAAGGCCTAAAGGTCTAGATCCAAGACCAGGATCCGGATCCTCTTCTAAGGAAAGAGCAGTCTTCTTTTATAGGTGAGGGGGTGTCTCCATCTCTTGTAGTTTTCCGATGTGGGATTCCTCTTGCTTTGCTTAGAGTTGTGATTTGTGGTGATGCTTCTTTGGCTAAGGTGATGACCTCTCAAAACATGGTACGTGGATGATCTAGCCAAGCTAGTTGCTCGGTCAGTTATGGTACAAACACCAACCGTCGAACAAAGTGAAGGAATGGCGGAAGGCACTTAAAGAGGTTGCAGATCTGGCAGGGATGGTCTTACAAAATCAAGCTGATGGGTAATCTCTTTCCTACCACTTCTTTTATTTACAGTCTTTGTCTTTCTTTTGCAAACTCACTCCTAAAACTAAATATAATTCCTTCCAACGGGTTATTAATGGAGATTTAATATGATTTTTCTCTATCAGGGTGTGATAATTACAATATTTCTGAAATTTCCAATAAATGTTTTTTGGATAGCAGGTACAAATTGATTATAAAAAAATGTGTACACTCGTGGATTTTAGTTACAAAGCACCACAAAAAATGCATGAAGCATCAAGATCAAATCCATAGAAAGTTTTGATGCCTAATCAATGAAAATCAAAATGGAACACAAATTTACAGTTCCATAAGAATGTTTTTCAGAAACCCCAAGCTCATTTTAAGCAAATCAAACAAATCTGAAAGTTGGGTTTTCCAAATGAGAAGATGTGCAAAAATTGATGGAAAAATAAACTTAGTTGACGTATTGTGCTATTGCAAGGATGTTTGAATTCTTTTTTCATTTGGATTGCAACTTTTCAGATACGAGTCAAAGTTTATCAACAAGATTGTTCAAGTCATAGGAGAAAAACTAAGGCGTAAACCCGTAAGTGTTCCTCACATCATGATCGGAATGCATTCTCAATTAAACAAACTGAATTTATGGTTACAAGATGGATCAGATGATGTTGGCATACTTGTAATTTATGGCATGAGTGGAATAGGGAAGACAACCATTGCAAAGTTTGTTTATAATTCGAACTATGGAAGGTTTGAAGGAAGGAGCTTCCTTGAAAACATAAAAGAAGTTTCGCAGCAACCCAATGGCTTAGTTCAATTACAAACACAGCTTCTTTCTAATATTTTGAATGGGAGAAATATGAAAATAAGCAGTGTTAGTGAAGGATTAACTGAGATTGAAGATGCAATAAGCTCTAAGAAGGTTCTCCTTGTTCTCGATGATGTGGATCATATGGATCAATTAGATGCAGTATTTCAGATGAAAGATCAGTTTTATCCAGGAAGTAAAATCATAATAACAACTAGGCATGCAAGATTGTTAAGGGCTCATCAAGTTACTAAGGTGCATGAAGTTGGAACTTTGAATTCCAAGGAATCATTGGAGCTTTTTAGTTGGCACGCTTTTGGTCAAGACCATCCCATTGAAGGTTACATAGAATATTCGCAAAAAATAGTGGGTCATTGCGGAGGACTTCCATTAGCTCTTAAAGTTTTAGGTTCTTCTATGTACTTGGGGGATAGTATAGATGTATGGAAAAGTGCATTGGAGAAGTTAGAAGCCATTCCAAATGGTGAAATAGTAAATAAACTAAGAGTAAGCTATGACTCTTTGCAAGATGACGATGACCGAAATTTATTCCTCCACATTGCTTGTTTCTTTATCGGAAAGGACAAGGACTACATTGTTAACATACTAGATGGATGTGATTTCCATACAATTGTTGGCATTCAAAATCTCATCGATAGATGTTTGGTGAGTATTGATGGTAAGGTGGTGCAGATGCATGACATGATCCTTGGAATGGGAAGACAAATTGTTCGCCTAGAATCAGAGAAGCCTTGGAAGCGTAGTAGAGTGTGGCAACATAAGGATGCCTTCAATATCTTGACAGAAAAGAATGTAAGAAAAATGTCGTATATGCACACATACATGTTTTTCATTTGTAAATGTTTTTAAAATGTTTTTCCCCTTTCTTCTGTAGGGTACAGATTCAATTGAAGGCCTTGTCCTCGACATGCACATGCTCCCTAGAAACAGTCACATAAACTCAACGGAGATAGTCTTGGAAACCAATGCGTTTGCAAGGATGCATGAACTAAAACTACTCCATCTTAGTCACGTACAACTCGACGGATCTTATGCAGAATTTTGTACAAGATTAAGATGGTTGTGTTGGAATAAGTTTCCTTTGGATTCTATACCCACAGATTTTCCATTGGGGATCCTGGTTGTTCTTGAAATGCAATATAGCGGCTTGAGGCAAGTCTTCAAAGGAACAAAAGTATGTTACTCTATGCTTTTCAATTTTCACTTTCATTTGGCTTTTAGTTTCGTTAAAATATATATATATATATATATATCTATAACAATTAACTCCCCCCAATTTTTTCCTCTGTTCATTTTTTCCCCTATAGCGTCTTTCATCATTGAAGATCCTTGATCTCAGCCATTCTCATTCACTTACAGAAATCACCGACTTCTCATTTTGCCCAAATCTAGAGAAATTGATTCTTGTAGATTGTGAAAGACTGGTTGATGTCAATGAATCCATTGGGAACCTTGAGAGACTTGTTTACTTAAGTATGAAGGATTGCAAAAATATTAGGATGCTTCCAGAGAACATGTTTATGCTAAAATCACTTGAAACACTTATTATATCTGGTTGCTCAAATCTTAATGAGTTATCAGTTGAGATGTTAAGGAACATGGAATTTCTGAAAGTGCTTGAGATGGATGAAATTCCGATAACTCAATTATGGGGAGGAAGAAGTTCATGTATCTTGAGTTCTTTACCATGCTCTTTAGTAAATTTAAGTGTTTGGGGTTGCAATCTTTCGGATGATGACTTTCCTAGGGATTTTAGTAATTTATCCTCATTGCGAAGACTAAATGTAGGGAATAATCCAATTTCTGTCCTACCAAATTGCATCCAAGGTTTAACAAGGCTCGATAAACTCTCTTTTCCCATGTGTGAGAGGCTCAAATCGCTTGTGGGTTTACCAGAAGTAGATGACTTGGATATCCAACATTGCATATCTTTGGAAAAAATAACATATCAGTACTTTCCACGCTTTAATGGTTACTTTCGACATCATATTTGGCCACTTACCCTTCCAAATGAGAACCGCAACCTAGTTGAGTGGGAGGATAGTTACAAGGTAGAACCTATTGGAAGAGTTGACGTAGATATGATCAACCTCTTGGGCTTGTGCAACTTGGAATCCATGGCACCCATTCGGATTCGAAAACTATTCTGTACAGCAATAGATCGAAGTCCTGTCCAGGTGCGCCTCTCTCTCTCTCTCTCTCTCTCTCTCTCATATGATCAGAGCACTTTCAGCAGTTTGCCCCTTGTTATGGCAAGGGGGGGGCTAGGCAGTTACTATTCACGTGAATAGTGACTGCCTTTGCAAAGAGCACTTTCAGCAGTTGCCCTTTGCCATAGCAAATACCAGTAATTTTTTTTGTTTTTTTCACAACTTTTTCTACCTAAACAATTAATTTGGATAATATTTTCGGGTTCCTACGTGTCAATACTATTCATATCTTATAATCGGATAAAATTTTCGGATAAGATTTTTGGTTTCAAATTTCATATAAATTTCAAAATCCAAATTTTCGGATAAGATATCATGCTCCATGCCCCTCCGTTTTCAATAGAAGAAGCCATAATATGATAGTAAAAAAAAAAAACTTGAAAGTGAAAAAAAATATTGAGTAGAAAGTGAATAATAGTAGAAGGATTTGGTGTTAAAAGTAAAGAGTATTTGTTGGTATTTATTAAAAAAAAATGTTCAGTATTTTTTTCATTTTTTTATTGCACAAAAATTGGCTGCCGTTGGATTGGTGAAAAAAATCTGATCGGAGAGCCCAGAGTGCGACACGTGGACTGTAGCAACACTGTAGCTCGCTGACGTCAGCACCAAAACTCGGGCTAGGGCTCGGGCCAGCCCAGGTTGCTGGGTCCCACCTTGTGCCCGGACTTTATTTTGTTGCTGGAAACAGCTTTTTGGCCCAAACACCCCCCAGCCCTCCCCTTGGTTGCACTGCTGGAAATGCTCTCAAAGGAAAGAGTTAACTAATATGGTCATTTCCATTGCATATATATAGGGACTGTACGAACGTGGTATATTCAGCACATTTTTTGCCGGGAATGAGGTTCCGGGCCGATTCAGCCATAAAAGTAGAAGGTCCTCCATATCTTTTACTATGACTTCACACATAATTCAAGCCTTGGTCATCTTCGTTGCCTATGCGGGTACCGTCTCTGATCATCCTCAGAATTCGACGGATGGTTTTTATGGTTTTGGTGGGAATATCATGGCTAGAGTCAGAAATAAGAGCAAGGGTCAGAAGTGGTACTATGGCCCATCACACTACGGTATTCCAGGTGAAGGAGAAGACATGATATGGTTAAGCCACTGGAAGTTTCAGAATGATCAGTTAGAAGGCGGCGATCGAGTGGTTGTTTCAGTTGTTACGCAACCTTGTTTTCGAGTAAAGGAGTTAGGCATCCAGATTGTGCAGGAACAAGAGGAGAATCATAATCCTATGATGAGTACCCAACACAAAACCATTCCACTTCTTGCAAATTATTCTACTCATGATGAGAACTTAGCAGACGAATTGTTCAATGATGAGGACTCTGATGAAGATACAACAGGTGTGTTGCTTATTGACGGATTTGATCTTACCCCAACTATTTCTAAAATAAACTAAATAATAAAAAATGAGGCCCCTAATATATTAAATTAGAATAACAAATCTATGTTGTTAGGATCGGATGATCATATAGGCTCGTTACAGGCCAGTCCCTATTCATTTGAAAAACAAGCTTCCTCCTCTAATATGTTGGGATGTTCTGTGTTTTCCAGACAAAGAAGAAGAGCAGGATGACCACGCTATTGCAGCTACCACAGGCAGCAATAAATCCGGCGGCCTCCGTGGCTGGAAGGTGCTCATCACCGCAGCTTGCTTCTTTCTCACTCTTTCTCTAGTCACTCGCTCTTCTCTCTCTCGAAGAAAGAAGCGACAGTCCACAAGCCGTGGCTGAATTTTTTGTACATCTCAACTCAACAGCTGGTTAATTGCCTGACAGAGTGGCTTTCTCCCTTCATATAAATTAGCATCAAACTTTTGTCTTTGCATATATAATTATATATATCCAATGTCTTCCTAAGACCAATTCGTTTCATAGCATCAAATGCATCTTCTACTGATCTAATCAATTACAAAATTTAAGAGCCTGGATCCAAAGGCCTATGCTACAGAAGCTCGTTTCTGGTTCTTCAACCCATACAAATTATTGGGGTCAGGAGGAACCATAGTTGGAAGGGTCATAGTCATAGGCTCCGGGGCCATGAAATTTACGATCTTCTCATGAACATTATACCTGCAAAAACATATTCATTAATGCAGGAGCCTTCAACATTAATTCTGGCCTAATAACAGATTCTCCAAAAGAATTCCAAAACAACATCATAGCAGTCACATACGGAAGCAAAGAATCTATATTGATACCTTATCTTGCGACTCTTAGAGGCTCGTCTCGTCTGTCAAGAATATTCCACTCTTAGTATGCAACTTTTTCAGAGAATAAAAGGCCGTCTCTGTGATTATTCAAATAGTGGAAAATCAGAATCACTAAATAATATGCTGGCAGTATAGGTCTTGATTAACTGGAACAACTATGACACAGTGCTCTATTTTGAACTCTATTATAGAAACTTGAAATCATAGAGTTCAGGATCAACCAAGTTTACCAGAAGATGTTGGGTCGCCATCAGCTCACCAGATTCGCGTTGTGTCTCCTATCAGAGTAAAGGAATAAAATTAATCAATTTGTGCAAATAGAAACATAACTTTCATGACAGATCAAGAAGGAAATTAAAGCAAGCCTCACAAGCACATAAAAGCGGGAAATAAACCAAAATATTAATTAAAAGATATAATTAAAGCTAATGACACATGATGAGTATTAATTACTAGATGTACAGAGGTAAGAAAAAACTATCTTTATGATGTTATCAATGAAGCACAATTCTGTCTGAGCATGCCCAAGCAACCTTGGGAACTCAAGTTAGAGGGAAGATTTAATATCTTACAGTGCCAAATACACCAACTGTTGATGCCTCATCTTTATCTGCTTAACCATTCTGCATGGATCTCTCATATAAGAAGCAACTTGTTCACTGATATTCTGCAATTTTGGAAAGGAAAATTCATTCCTGTTGAATATCTGGCGAAGCATGGCTATAAGTCCACTCATAGGTTGGGGCTTAATTACAAAGTTCAATCATAGGGCCAAACCTGATTAAAAGCATGCAGCTTGCTTTTAATAGCAGCAGCACCTGTGGTCACTGGAATTTGGATGATCAGTTACAAGGTGGCAATGAAGTGGTTGTTTCTGTAATTATGAAATCTGGGCTTCTGGTAAAGGAGTTGTACTAAAATATGAAAACTATGGGAGAATATTTATTTGTGGGAATTTTCTGTGTATTCTTCTCCTTGTATGAGGTCATATTTATAACACAACAAAACCTGAATGGGCAAGTAAATAATAAATTCCTAAATCCATTTACAGTAGGAAATCATGAATTAAAGTAAATCAATTACAATTATAATAGGAATTCTTGGTGTGTAAGGAAAGTAAGTCTATATCCACAAGTCACGCCAACATTTCCCCTTACGTTGGTGCATAGATGTCGCCAATGCCCAATTGATCCAGTGAATTGTGGAATGTTTTACTGGAAATTGCTTTTGTCAAAATATCCGCCAATTGATCCTCGGATTTCATAAAAGGAAACTGAAACACTTTAGCCTCAAGCTTCTGTTTGATGAAGTGTCAATCCACCTCAACATGTTTAGTACGATCATGCTGAACCGGATTCTGTGCAATGGCTATAGCAGCCTTGTTGTCACAAAAAAGATTCATTGTGGATGTAGGTTTATACCCAAGTTCAGTAAGCAACTTTCTTAACCAAAGAAGTTCACAAATCCCTTTAGTCATGCCTCTGAACTCGGCTTCTGCACTGAATAAAGCTACTACATTATGTTTTTTGCTCCTCCATGTCACCAAATTACCTCCCACGAATGTGAAGTAAGCCGATGTGGATTTTTTATCTGTTACATTACCTGCCCAATCTGCATCTGAATAATCATCAATATTTAGATGACCATGCTTTGAGAACATAAGTCCTTTTCCAGGTGCAAACTTCAAATATCTAAGTATCCGAAGAACTACATTCATGTGGTCTTCACTTGGGGAGTGCATAAATTGACTGACAACGCTCACTGCATAAGCAATGTCTGGTCGAGCATGTGACAAATAGATCAATCTTCCCACTAACCTTTGGTATCTTTCTTTGTTAGTTGGAACTTGATCCGGATATTCTCCAAGATGATGATTCTGAACAATAGGAGTGTCTGCAGGTTTGCAATCTAGCATTCCTGTGTCTGTCAACAAGTCCAAGACATATTTCCTTTGAGAGAGAAATATGCCTTGCTACGATCGAGCCACCTCAATTCCCAAGAAATACTTGAGTCCACCTAGATCCTTCATCTCAAACTCAGTAGCCAAATAGTCTTGTAGCTGTGATATTTCCTGTTTATCATTCTCAGTAATAATCATATCATCAACATAGATTATTAATGTTGTTACCTTTCCTTTCCGATGTTTCAAGAACAGAGTATGATCTAAGTTGCACTATTTGAAACCATTGTTCTTCATTGCCATGGTGAACCGTCCAAACCATGCACGTGGTGACTGTTTCAATCCATATAATGCTTTTCGTAACCTGCAAACTGTTCCAGTCTGAGTAGTATTATATCCAGGAGGAATGTCCATGTACACCTCCTCCGTGAGTTCGCCATGTAGAAAAGTATTCTTTACATCAAACTGGTGTAGTGGCCAATCCAAATTAGCTGCAAGGGACAATAAGACTCTGACGGTGTTTAACTTTGCAACTGGGGCAAAAGTTTCTTCATAGTCTATACCATAGGTCTGTGTGTACCCTTTTGCCACAAGTCTTGCCTTATATCGCTCGATAGATCTATCTGCATTGTGTTTTATAGTAAACACTCATCTACATCCGATAGTCTTTTTTCCTCGTGGTATAGTCTCCAATGTCCAAGTCTGATTTTTCTCAAGAGTTTTCATCTCCTCTTTTATAGCTTGGACCCACTTAGGATCTTTCAATGCTTCAGAGACCTTTGTTGGAATATGGATAGCAGACAACTGATGCACAAAAGCCTTGAGTGGTTCAGACAGCTTCTCAGTTGATACATGATTTGTAATTGGATACTTGGATGTCTTGCCAATATCAGGTGAATAACGGTTTGGTGGCTTCCCACGATTTTGCCTAAAAGGTAATTGATATCCAATAGTTTTATCCTCTAAATGCACAAGTCTAGTAGGAGTATTTACCTCAAAGATATTCTCAGGAGATTGGTCCGTTGGTACTGTTGAATGAGAGAGGGGGGTCTTCATCTTGTTGTTCTGAGTTGTCTGTAAGAGTATGACTCGAATCAAAAACAGCTTCGCAAGGGTTAGGAGATCGATCGTTGTTTGGCAGAGAGCATTCGTACGTGCCAAACTCGGGACGATCGATTGTTATTGTTTCTTGGCCGAGAGCAATCTTCGTGCATAGATGAATATCCTCGTTTTCCAAGCTGCTCCAATTGAGCTCTTCACTCGGTATCTCCCCCTGAAGAGTAGAATTGGATGCTGGGTCATAGAAGAACATATCTGATTCCAGAAAGGTGACATCCAAAGTGACATAGGTTCGCCGGATAGAAGGGTGATAACATCGGTAGCCTTTTTGATGAGTGGCATAACCCAAAAAAACACAACGAAACGCACATGGATCAAGTTTGCTTCGTTGATTTTTGTGGAGATGAACGAAGGCCACACATCCAAAAATGCGTGGGGTAAGTATCAAAACAGAGGGCAGAGGCCCGTGTTGCGCGAGTACTTGTAATGGAGTTTTGAAGTTCAAGACCCCAGATGGCATGCAGTTGATAAAATGGACAGCAGTGACGACAGCATCATCCCAGTGATGACGAGGAACATGGCCACCAATGAGAAGAGCACGGGCTGTTTCAAGAAGATGACGATTCTTCCGTTCGGCAACACCATTTTGTTGTGGTGTCTGGGGGCAAGTTGTCTCATGAATAATGCCATGTGTCTGGAAGTAAGTCTGAAAATCATGATTAACAAATTCTCCACCATTGTCAGAGCGAAGAATCTGTATTCGAGCATTGAACTGTGTTTCCATCTGTTTGTGAAAGGATTGGAACAGGGAAAACACTTCATTCTTATTTTGCATCAAATAAAGTCATGTCATCCGTATACAATCATCTACGAATGTGACAAACCAACGAATACCAGAATGAGTAGAAATAGGTGAGGGTCCCCAAACATCAGAATGAATTAAAGCAAAAGGAATAGTACTTTTATTCATACTTAAAGGATAGAGTGCTCTATGACTCTTGGCTAGAATGCAAGTGTCACATTTAAACTCTAAGTCCTTAAATACAGAAAACAACTTAGGCAATAAGTGTCTTATACAACCAAAAGATGGATGCCCCAACGTCGGGGCCAGAGCCAAATTTGTCGGTGCTTGTCATCAAACGGATGCTTCACACTATTGGCATGTCCCATACTGAAGTCATCCACATAGTACAGCCCCCCTCTTTTAGTACCACGCCCAATGATCTCCTTGGTGAGAATATCCTATAGTAAACAAAAATTGGGATAAATTAGTACACAACAATTTAGTTGTTCAGTTTCCTGACTCACAGACATTAATTTATTGGACAAAGATGGAACGAGTAGAGTATTAGAAAGGGACAAAGAAGGTGAAAGGGCAACAGTGCCGGCCCCTGTCACAGGATAGGTGACTCCATTTGCATTGGCAATACTTGTGCAGCGGGGTGCAGTGGTGTGCAAAAAATCATTCGGATCAAAGGTCATATGATCAGTGGCGCCAAAATCAATTATCCAACCAGTAGTATCTCGTAGATCAGAAGTATGAAATGCATAACCACAGTTACCTGAGACATCCGGAAGCATGAGACTATCAGTAGGATTTACCTGCGGGAACAAGGCTAATGGGGGTTCGGTAGAGACAAGAGCAGCACGGCCGGAATTACTAGCAGTTTCTCTGAGCTTGCAAGCGCGGAGGTCCTCCCACCAATCAAGATAACCATTCAGCTTAAAACAGGTGTCACGGGTATGTTTGGGGTTGCCACAATGCGTGCAACCACTTCCATCAGTCGGAGCCTTGGGACGAGTAGGTGGGATGGTTTTAAGAAGTGGCGCACCAGCAGCAATAGCATATGACTGGATTTGAAGGTGGGCCGCAGTAGAGGAATTATGGGGCTGTCCGGCACGAGTAGGGGGACCTGATATAGGCACACTCTTGGCAGCTAAGCCAGCGCCAGTGGGTGCAGATGAACCCATCATCACTGCTTGTCGAACATCTTGACGGCGAACATAGGCATAAGCTTGGTCAACAGTAGGGAATGGAATTATGTGAAGAACATCACTTCGGGCCTTATCAAGATGATCATCAAGGCCATCCAAAAATATGTAAACTCGATCTTGCTGCAGAATATCATTATAGTGCTTGATATCCCTTTCATACTTCATCATATTTGGATGACGGAAATCAATTTCTCTCCATAAGCTTTGGAGAGTATTGTAATAGGTTTCAATGGAGCCACCAGCTTGTCGCATACGAGAGACTCGTCATTTCAGATCATAAACCTGAGAAGTGTCAGTGCTATCATAATAAGTTGTGGCAATTGCATCCCACACTGCTTTTGCCGTCGAAAAATGAATGAAATTGCCAATCAAGCTCTGCTCCAGAGAATTGATGAGTCATCCCTTCACAATAGAGTTCTCGGTGCGCCAGCGAGGAAACGTTGGAGCGGTCGAAGGAGGTTGTGGAAGATTGCCATTAATATATCACAATTTGTCTTTGCCGGAGATATACAACTCTACAACTTGGGACCATAGGGCATAGTTAGTGCCATCCAACTTTATGCCAATCTGTGCAGCGGAAGCTTCATAGGTAATTGTTGTCGGAATCGTTGTCTGATTCGGGTTCAAGGTCATTGTTTGATTCGAGTTCGGGGTCGTCGTCTGAGTCGAGGTCGGGGTCGTCTTGGTAGGATCCTGATTTAGGATCAATTTCGAGGTCTGAGTCTGCATCTGCATTAGTTGAGCCACCTTAGCACTCAACTCGGCTATGGTTGGTTGAGAAGGAGAGGAGGAAGCAGTGGTGTTACCGCCATGAGGATTAGAAGAGTCATCCTCCCCCATGGTGGCGGCTAGGGTTTAGAAACTAGAGTCAGCAATCCCAAGATCTCCGCTCTGATACCATGCTAAAATATGAAAACTATGAGAGAATATTTGTTTGTGGGAATTTTCTGTGTATTCTTCTCCTTGTAGGAGGTCATATTTATAATACAACAAAACCTGAATGGGCAAGTAAATAATAAATTCCTAAATCCATTTACAGTAGGAAATCAGGAATTAAACTAAATCAATTACAATTACAATAGGAATTCTTGGTGTGTAAGGAAAGTAAGTCAATATTCACAAGTCACACCAACAAGTTGGGCATTCGACTTGTGCAGGTGCAACAAGAAGAGAATCATAATATGATGAGTATTGCCACAAATTCTTCTTATGATGATCGAATATGGTATAGCGCCTTGGGGACTCTGATGAAGAAGATACGAGGGGTGTGATGTTTTATTGACGCATTTCATAATTTTACTCCAACTATTTCCAAATATAAAACAAAATAATAAATGAATCTATATTTTGTTAGTCCCTACCTATTCACAGGTCAGTCCCTATTCATTTGAAAAACAAGTTTCCTCTCTAATTTGTTGGGATTTTCACTTGTCTTGTATGTATGTTTTCCAGAGGAGGTTTTCTCTTGTTTTGTACATTTACCAGACGAAGAAGAAGAGCAACAGGATGATATCACAGTTGCAACCACTACAGGCAGCAATAACTCCGGCGGTCTCCGTGGCTAGAAGGTGCTCGCAGCTTGTTTCTGTTGTCCTGTTGGTATG
The DNA here is from genome assembly GCF_000346465.2 of Prunus persica. NCBI lineage: Eukaryota > Viridiplantae > Streptophyta > Magnoliopsida > Rosales > Rosaceae > Prunus > Prunus persica. The sequence continues at coordinate 18,890,215 of NC_034012.1, forward strand.
AAAATGTAGCTGTCTTCTCTCTCAGGCAGAAAGAAGCGACCATCCACAAGCCCCGGATGAATTTTTTGTACATCTCAACAGCAGACTATTTGTTTTTGCATACATCCAATGTCATTTCGTAGCATCAAATGCATCTTCTTCGGAGATATTTTTATTGACCCCATTTGTTCAGTTTTAACATATCTTTGGGGTGGAAAACTGAAGTGGCCCAACCGAGATTGTGAGATTAGCATCTGCATCTGCTCTATTGATATATTTTGTGATTTTTTTTTAAAAATTATGAAAATGAAGGAGATATAATATGTTGGCGAACCCATAATTTTTTTAGCGGAGGTGTAATATTGACCAAGTATGAAAAATGGTTTTTCAGAATAATCATTTTCTCAAGATAATTTTTGGCGGCTTTTATTCCTTACACATCAAATAAAAAAAACTTGATTTTATGGGATTTTAGTATGAAATATATATTGACTTAATGAGCCATCATTTTTATTCTAAATCGTATTTTGCACTAAAACCGAATTTTCATATTTTGATTTGGTAAAAATTTGATTTTCTAGTATTTTTATTTGAATCCAAATGGGGGGTACTTCTTTATTTACATTGTAAACTTAAGTAAATTGAGTAATATAACAATAAATAAAAGTAAAAGTATTTAAATGTTGAAAATGAAAATAAAGTAATCTGTGCACCAGTTGAGCAATATAATGGTTTTTCTGGAGAGGGGAGGTGCAGCTGCACCTCCTTGCCCCTTACTAGGTCCGCCAAAGGGGTCTAAGTTGGGTATTTTAAATTGTGAAAGGTTTTAGCATTGAGCGCATTGAATCTAACTTAACTATGTTTATATTCTCCTTCTCGTTTGGGTTGTTCAATGACATCAGATTTCGACCCCAAAAAAAACATAATATCATCTAATAAGAAATTAAAGAATACATACAACTTTATGATGTCATTTTTAATTTCAAAATTATTCCAATTGGAATTTGTCGGTTTCTAATCGTATTTGTGTTTACCCAAGTTAAAAATTGTGCTCATGCCGACCCAACATCCACACCGTATCTCTCTGTCATAACCATCATATTAACTAAAGTGTTATAAAATAACCTGGGATATGTGCGATAATTCAGAGCTACACGTAAAGTAGATGAGACACAGCATTTAACGAGGTTCGGCTATGCCTACGTCCTCGGAGAGCAGCAGCAGTAACTTTTCCACTATGTAAAATAATAGGGCTACAAGTTTAGTGTTTACAATATATGTGGCTCACTGAATTTTCTCTCTAGGAGAATTTCTCTCTGCTCTCTCTTTCCTCTTTCTTCCTTCTCTTCCTTTCTCTTTTTTCTTCTTTTTTCTTCTTTTTTTTTCTTCCCTTCTTCTTTCCGTTTCTCTTCTTATTTATAGGCTGAAATAATCACTATTCATCACTGTTCACCCGTGACAGACAAACTCTATCAAAGCCGCCAAATGAACAGTAATGAACAGTAATGAATAGTTAGTGGGCCCCACACCAAGACTTTTACAACGCCGCCAAATGAACAGTAATGAATAGTTAGTGGGCTCCACATGTTTATTCTTTTATTCTTTTACAACACTCCCCCTTGGAGACCACTAATGATATGTCGGTTGTATCATTAAAGACTTGCTTGGAGAAAACCTAGTAAGGTAGAGAACTGATGGAAAGAAGAGTACAACAATCTGTATAGCATACTTCTGGATGCTCCCCCTGATTAATATCTCCCTCTGATGTCTTCATGACTATCTTTTGGATTGAGAATCTTTCGGAGTGAGTGGATGATGTAGCCACCAACAATTCATATAGTAAATATATTTCCAGTGAGCTATCTCTATGTAAATCATAGAAATTTTCAGAGTCCGCATATCTAATAACGCTTGGGCTATTTATAAGTTCACTTGAAAGAATATGCCCATACATGGTGTTATGCGGAAATAGCATCAAATATACCTCACATCATCCCAAAATGATGGTGATGGAGTTGAGCCTTATCTGGAAAATATGATGTCCGGTCCAACATACTTCCGGAAAATCCTTAAAGTGCCCAACGGATAATCCTCATAAAAATGCTTCAATACTTTCTTAGTATAAGCAAGTATCTCGTTGGCATAATGCTCGATCTTTAAGTCGAGACAAATATTTCTGGAATTCTTGAGAAGCTTTAATGTGTTGCAAACACATTATAATCAATATACTCACTGAGGCAATTTATGTACATTAACATTGAGTACAGATTTTGTGCTTCAGGCACATGTCCACAGACTTGCTTCATGCAATTTCAATCCTTTCAAGGATTTTGTTTAAAGGGATTAAACTCTATGACACATTATATAGCTTTAACCCAGCTATTTATACATCTTTAGGGAATCACTTCAGGTGATATGCTCTGTGCATTTAATAACCCTTAAAGATAACATGTTGGTCTCCGTAAATGTGCAATAAAGGGGCACAATTGAATCTATAAATATGGAGAAAACCCAACATCCCTTGTTTATGTCAAAAACATTGTGTCATACAAAGTAGGTATATTCCCTTTTTATTCCGAACACCCAAGTATAACTTTTAATATTAACATCTTTTAGGGTTCATACTGTGGGTTTGTTCTTTCACGTTCATTCTCATCTATAATGGAATTGCCTCATTCTATTTTGGCCAATGATATTGTCGACATTTAATAATTGAACGTGGTTCCACTCAACACAGCCCATTGATGATTTGAGTAGCTACTCCAAAATCAAAAATTTGTCATTCATCAATTTATGATCCCACCATTCTCATGTGCATGCGCATGCATCAATTATAAGCATTTCTTTGCTTTTGGGTACCCAAGCCACTGCAGGGGGCTTTTATTATGTGAGAATGTAGATTATAACCTCCAATGGAGCGTTATTTTATAGCAGGGCGTGGATAATCTCCATTTAGGGAGTTGGAACATTTAGAACCCATATATCTATCATGCTGCAGGCATGCCACAGATTAATACATACATGTCAATTAATTTATGGGACTTTAACCCATATAATTTGCTACACATTAGGCGTGCATAATATCAATATTGACATGTCAAAGGATTGTCCTTTCGGGACTTCAATCCACATCATTTGCTACGCAACAGGCGATTAATACATACATGTCAATTAATTTATGGGACTTTAACCCATATAATTTGCTACGCATTAGGCGTGCATAATATCAATCTTGACATGTCAAAGGATTGTCCTTTCGGGACTTCAATCCACATCATTTGCTACGCAACAGGCGTGCATCATATTGATCACTGCTATACCCATATTCTGTTCTTATGGGACTTTAATTTGTGCAGTGTATTATCAATGTATCCAACTTACAATCTGTAAAATTTGCGTTTAATAATTCATGGATACATACAAGCCATTCTTTTGGAACGGACTTATCTCCCCATTTGGTTACCTTTCAAGATAAAATATCAAATAGGTATATAAGCATAAAATAACACAAGTATTGCTTACATCCTTAGGTGGGAGAAACTTTTCTCAAGTATCATTCAAGCTCGTATCAGCCCAGTAAATATAATGTAGCGCTTGATGATCTAGTTATATCCTGCATGAGCAAAATCACAACTCTTTTCTCTGTCAAAAACAAATAACCCTCAGAGTTAGGATCACTTCATGGATTCTTTCTTCAGATGTTCATTCTAAAGAAATAAAATCTCTTATGAACAGAGAGTTATAAAAAGAGAAAAAATGCAAAAATAATGTGATATTGATTGCAAGAGAAGGTAAGCAATCAAGGAAGGAAGCTGGTGGGAGCAAACGACAAGCTCTCATTTCTTCTAGTTTAGAAGAACTTCTGGAGATTAGAGCATAAGGTTGCCTTCACAGTTCCCTGATGTGGTGGAAACGTGATCAGGGATAGTCTCGCTTCCTGAATGGATGATCAGAGATAGTCTTGCTTCTTAGGCATATTGAGTGCTCACTGATAAGAAAAACAAGTAGATATCGCATCACTAGGTATGGAGTAAACTGGATGTCTTTTGCAAAGAAAATTTCGTTAGTAACACATTTATACACAAATACAATGAATAGGTAGAACCGGTGAATTTCAAATTAACCATAGGAAAATTGCGAGATTCTCGGGATGCTGTTGAAAAAGTGCGAGATTCTCGAGATGCTTTTGAAAAAGTAGCTCCGTGAAATCGGTAAAGCAAGATCGGCTTTGAAAATAATGCTTGAAAACGCCGAAAGTGCCGACAGGCATTATTAGAGGCCACGTGAAGTTTTGGACTCTAGGAAAGAAAAAGATAATATGGGGATTCGAGAAGATATTGGGGTCCTGAAAAACAGTAGCCATATTTCCTCCTATAGATATGACATTTGTAAAATTTGATTGGAGCAACTGCGTTTCAACTCAAATTTCTTCATTTTCTGAAACTTTAGTTTTCCTAAGACTTTCTTCGAAACCTTCTCAAAAATGGCTTCCTCTTCTTCCTGCCCAAATTATTTCAATTTAAATGATGCTCCAACAGCAAACAGTGACGCCAAAGTTTGGCGTCCATCCTTTGTATCCAAAAATCGTCATCTCACAGTTAATGATTCTGTGATGATGAATGATGCTACTGCTGTCATAGTAGCTAGGAATTTCATTACTCCAATGGATGAAATGCTGTTAACAGGGAGGTCTGAGGAAGAGGCTATTGATGACTCAATGGCTTTTAGCATTCAGAGTGCTGCTTCTGTTTCTAACATGGCTGATCGTTTGCGTGTTAGAGCAAACGAGGTTGAGAAGCTGACAACTGAAAATTCGTCTCTCCAAAGAATGCTTCATGAGTCTCAACAGGAGGTTGAGAAACTTAAAGGAGAGAATAATTCCTTGTTGAAACTGGTGAGTTCGTACTCAGTTGATACACTGAGAAGGCTAGACATGTTGCAGGTCTCCAATGAAAGAATTTTGGGAGACCACGAGAAGCTCATGGCTAAGCTTAAGAGGCGCCGTCCTCTTCCTTCAGAGGCTTCTAGAACATAATGTAATTTTATAGATTTTACAGGGCCTGCACCTTCATTGCAGGTGGAAAAAAATCTATCTGTTGTATGTTTCTGTAATAATAATTGCGCACATTCTTAAACTTGCACCTGTGGTTTTTACATCTTTTCAAAATGACGGTTTGGAACCTTGTGCCTTATAGGATCAAATAACCACATTGTCTCTCCCAAATTGCATGGTAGCCCGGAACTTTTGGCCTGGGCACAAACTCAGAATTTATTTGCCCTTTTCAAATGGACATGAAATATGAATTGAGTAAAAGCCACGATAATATCGCAATATAGTAGTGAAGAGCATTAACTACTATATACCCACAACTTCAAGTTCAGGATCTCTCATATATTTGGATCCATGGGCTTCCGGCCCAGGTATAATAAAATATGTGGGGAGCCTCAATTCATTATTTGAGGTTTATATTGATATTATCCATTTCGCGGTGTATTCTTAACAACCGGAATTCACAAAATATATTTCTTCCTTGAGGTGTCGATTATAACAGAATCGAACTTTATTAAATTCATCATCTTCTTATGCCAAAGAAATATGTGGTGTACCACAATTTGCAATAATACCTCAAGGGTTGTCCATTTAATTGTTGGAACTTCAGGTTCTCAATACTCTTAAATTTTGAACTTCAGGCCAAAGCCACATATTCTCATGGTATGGACATTTTTACAATTTTCTGTACATATTCCGGGACTTCAAGCCCTTACATAATTGTCCATATTTTGAGGAACTTCTGGCATCTCATTTAATTTCTCATCCATGAGTTTAAGGAACTGCAGGTTCCCTTTTGTATATAGTGACGGTTTATCCAAAATGGTTAATATTTATGCATACGTCACTATTCATGTGAATAGTACTGTTCATCAAGTCATGAATACATATCTATTCATGTGTACAGTACATCTGCCAGTACAGTTATCATCCATGGCTCATATTTATGCATACGTCACTATTCATGTGAATAGTACTGTTCATCAAGTCATGAATACATATCTATTCATGTGTACAGTACATCTGCCAGTACAGTTATCATCCATGGCTCATATTTATGCATACGTCACTATTCATGTGAATAGTACTGTTCATCAAGTCATGAATACATATCTATTCATGTGTACAGTACATCTGCCAGTACAGTTATCATCCATGTGTACGGCACTATGAACCAATACGGTACTATTACATCATTAAGGAACCCCAGGTCCTTATTCACATGTCAGGGATCAAGGACCTTTAAGTCCAATCACATGTTTACAAGTATAGTACCGGAGAGACTGCCAGCTCTCATATCAATATCATCATCAAGGATCTTCAAGTCCTGATGTAATTGTATGATGAGGATCAAGGAACTTCTGGTCCTGATCTGCACACTGTAAAAACTCATCATACAGCACAATTAATCCATAAAATAAATTGCTGATAAATAAATTACTGGTATGGACGATAAACCCGCACCATACTTTAAATAAATTAAATAGCTTGCTGTATGGACGTTAATCCCGCACCATATCTTAAATAAAATTAAATGTGCGGTAAAGTAAACGTGCTTATATGAGCATTAATTCTGCTCCATACATAAAAGCAAAGGCGTGGGCGATAAACCCGCACCACCCTTTTAAATAAATACTGTTGTATGGGTAATAAACCTACACCATACAGTAAATAAAAAAAATGTGGGAATAAAAACCACCACTGAACAAGATAAGGAAAGTGTTAGTATTAGTAACGGTCTCCCACTGATAATATGTTTAGTATTACCAAGGGTCCATTTTTGTTAATGGTTAGTAATAGAAAAGCAGATAAATATAATATATTATATTACCATCAACTTTTCATATATATATATAATATATATATGTATATTATACTGATATATTAGTGGAAAGCTAGATGCGTTGGCTTTTCTTCTTTACATCAACATAATGGTTAGTATTATAAATAATAGTGCAGCACAAAAATTATACCTGAGAGCTTCTCGTGCTGATAACGTGTTATAAAATAACCTGGGATATGTGCGATAATTCAGAGCTACACGTAAAGTAGATGAGACACAGCATTTAACGAGGTTCGGCTATGCCTACGTCCTCGGAGAGCAGCAGCAGTAACTGTGCACCAGTTGAGCAATATAATGGTTTTTCTGGAGAGGGGAGGTGCAGCTGCACCTCCTTGCCCCTTACTAGGTCCGCCAAAGGGGTCTAAGTTGGGTATTTTAAAATGTGAAAGGTTTTAGCGCATTGAGCGCATTGAATCTAACTTAACTATGTTTATATTCTCCTTCTCGTTTGGGTTGTTCAATGACATCAGATTTCGACCCCAAAAAAAACATAATATCATCTAATAAGAAATTAAAGAATACATACAACTTTATGATGTCATTTTTAATTTCAAAATTATTCCAATTGGAATTTGTCGGTTTCTAATCGTATTTGTGTTTACCCAAGTTAAAAATTGTGCTCATGCCGACCCAACATCCACACCGTATCTCTCTGTCATAACCATCATATTAACTAAAGTGTTATAAAATAACCTGGGATATGTGCGATAATTCAGAGCTACACGTAAAGTAGATGAGACACAGCATTTAACGAGGTTCGGCTATGCCTACGTCCTCGGAGAGCAGCAGCAGTAACTTTTCCACTATGTAAAATAATAGGGCTACAAGTTTAGTGTTTACAATATATGTGGCTCTCTGAATTTTCTCTCTGCTCTCTCTTTCCTCTTTCTTCCTTCTCTTCCTTTCTCTTTTTTCTTCTTTTTTCTTCTTTTTTTTTCTTCCCTTCTTCTTTCCGTTTCTCTTCTTATTTATAGGCTGAAATAATCACTATTCATCACTATTCATCACTGTTCACCCGTGACAGACAAACTCTATCAAAGCCGCCAAATGAACAGTAATGAATAGTTAGTGGGCCCCACACCAAGACTTTTACAACGCCGCCAAATGAACAGTAATGAATAGTTAGTGGGCTCCACATGTTTATTCTTTTATTCTTTTACAATATAAAGCTGAATTTTAGACATTTTTTGACTTCTTCGGATGGTGATGGCAATAGATTAATTTACAAAGGGGATTTTAATTATTCCGTTGGTGATGGCACATGGCTAGCTAACAAAGACTTGCCGTTTTCTGTACATATTTTTATGTTCTTATCTTAATTTTCTATTAATTTGAGGTCCCGTAAACTATTACATTGCGTGGGGTCTGCCAACGTGGAGTCGACATAATTAATTAACAAATTCCTATATAACAGTTCAAATAATAATAATAATAATAATAATAAATTGGTGTGCTTAGCTGGAATAGATTAAAGAAACAAGAGATGACCTCAGAAAAACATGGAGGGAAAATGTTTGTGTTGTCGGGCAAAAAGTCTAAAAGAAAAAAATAATAATGGACAAATGAGACTTATATGTAGCGCTTGATCAATTATTAAACATCACATTAAATCCAATTCTAGGTCTTTTGTTCAAATTCTCTTAATAACGCTTTTATCTATATATATAAAACAAAAGGCAGAGAATGATGAAACATTCAAAATACCAAAAAATGTCATTTGTTAATCCAAACAATAAGAATTAAAATTATTAATTAAATGAGGATAATATGGTAAATTCACACATTTTCATATTTTTTTAAAAATTAAAATTGAAAGAAAAATAAGATAATAAATCCTATTTTTATGAAACACAACTACCCTTTTTTTTAAAAACAATTCTAAAATAAATTTAATTTTTTAAAAAAAAAATGCCTCTCGCATGCACGAAAGCGCGTGCAGAGAAACTAGTCAATTATTAAAGGGTAAACTGCCGAATACCCCCCCTGAACTATATCGACTATCGAAATGTCCCTCCTGGATTATTTTTTAAGCTAATTTAGCATTTGAATTATTTTAAATGGCCAATTTAGCCCCTGCCGTCAAGTTTTTAGACTTCCATTCAATTTTCTGTTAATTATAAGGGTAAGTTTGTCATTTTACAAGGACAATACCAAAAAATAATAAAGAAATTGTAAAATCATAATTTCTTCTCTCTCTCTCTCTCTCTCTCTCTCTCTTTTATTTTTTTATTTTTTTATTTTTTTATATTCTTTTTCATTTTCCTTCTTCTTCTTCTTCCCTCTCTTTTCTTTCTTCTCTCCCCGTCTCTGGAGAGACTGCTACTCCGTTGGCAAGTAGTAGAGGTTGTGGACCAGAACTTTGGTTTCTTTGGTTGTTGGGTTGTAGCTCATCAATCTGCCATGGGGTCTGCCCCCTAAAATACTCGATGTTGCTCGTTCACTGGAAAATACCCGATATGCGATGGGGTTGTAGATCATCAATCTGCAGTGTTGTAGAGGTGGGTCTTCTTCTCCACCTCCACTGTTGCTCTTTCACTGGAAAAACATCGACAACTCTTTCATTGAAAAAACCTTACAGAAGTGGGATTGCAGAGAGAGGGTTTGGGGGATTGGGTGGGGAAGACGTTGATTGCTAGGGTTTTTTTTTTTGTTGGTTTTTTGTTTTGTTTTGTGTTTTTTGCTTCTTTAGTTTTTTAAAATTTAATTATTTTTAACCAAAAATTGGATGAAACTACATGGAAACTAACGACAGGGACTAAATTGACCATTTAAAATAGTCTGCTAGTTAAATTGGCTGAAAAAAATAATTCATGATAGACATTTTGACAAGTGTTATAGTTCAAGAGGATTTTCGGCGTTTACCCATAAATCAATTCTTTCTCAAAGTGGATGGCTCGAACGGACAAAGAAAGAACCTAAAAGTTTTTGACAAATGTGGTAGCACACATGTCACCAACCAATTGGACTCCCCCATAAAATAATGTCTAAAACTATACATTGTTTAGGCATCATGATTTCTTCCACTTTTCCATCTTGCTTTCGGCAGCACATGGAGCCAAGGGTACACACTATCCCATGCACATAATTTTATCATTTAAAAGAAAATACCACCGAAAGCACTTGTAAAGCCAACAAAGTCAAGGTAGGGCCCATAACAAAAGACATCACATCCCATCGAATCTGAGCCAATTCCAACAGTAGGAACCTCTGCAAACTACCTCTCTCATGTTCACCTGGTGTAGAATTTTCCCACAATGTAATACCTAACTCTCCTACTATATATTTGTGATGTGATTGAAACCCACCACTTATATAGTAAATTATGTGTTGAGTTCTAAAAAATTTAAGGCTGAGCTCAAATATATTTTTAGCCAAGTACAACACTTAACCGATAAAAGAGCCCAATCGGAGTATGCAAGAATTTATCGTATGCGCTTGCACAAGTCATGGTCCACGTGCCGAGCCAAGCAAATATGCAACCCGCCACGCAAGGAGGTCGTAACAAGCCTGTAAAATGTAGTAGTTTCATGAACTCGTGCTTATTGTCTAGTCAAGCACCGTTTAGCCGGGCCATAGCCCATTACAACACGGGAAAAGCTCAAGCACAAACACGCCAAATAACACGCAACGCCTAGAGAAAAACCCTTTATTCTGACACCGAGCCACGCTACGAGCTTAAGTAGGCCCAAGCCATGAGGATACTTGAGGCTTGTTGAGCAGGTTGTGGTATAGATGGTTACGAGTGTTCATGAGGCCCATTGATGGTTCAAGGAGTTGAAATTTTCGGCTACTTGGGACCACCAAAACTCAGACTCATTTCTTGAGCCCAATCACATGGGCAAGCATGAGAAAGAAAATGTCCAGCATCTTAGAGAAATGGCTCAAGACCATAGAGAAATAGTTTAGCACCTTAGAGAAGTAGTCTAGCACCTTACAAAAATAGCCCAACACCTTAGAAAATATCCCACATCCCTGTTAAAACCAAATCAAAGCCAAACCATCGTAAAAACCAAGAAAACCCATGTGTTGATGAAAGTAAATCACCTATTTGACCAGTACCCTTACCATTCTTTCCTCTGCAAGTTCTGGTGGGAAAACAAGAAGGAAAAGCAAGAGACGCCCTACCCAGATGAAGGAGTCCAGCTACAGGAAAGTCTTGGAACCCCAAAAAGCTTCGCTCCTATGTGCTTGGGTTGGGGAGATTTCACAAAAGAGGATTGAATGGAAGAAAGTGAAGAAAAATGAAGGAGAAAACTTAATAAAATTGGGGGTTCCAGCGCCTATAAAAGAAGGCATTTGTCAAGCTGCTAAAAGATCTACTTAAGCCACTCATCCCTTTATCTCTGTATCTCCCTCTCTTCCCTCACCAAAATCTCCCCAAATTTCCCTCACCTCTTGCTCTGAACCTCTGTTTCCCATAAGAAATTCCATATTTCTCTCTCTATTGCTAAACTCATGGGGGCTTAGCTCCCATGCCACAAGCTTCTCAGGCCAAGCTATTATACTAATCTATCATAGTTGACTGCCTTGTTGGTGAAAGGAATAGAAGTGCTTCCTAAGGCTCCATGAACCTTTCAAAGCACTCTTGAGGCCTGGTTCTTGAACTGAGGCACATGGACAACTTCATTTGTTCGCTCTTTATGGCAACCTAGGCCCATTTACAGCTGTTGAAAAAAAAAAACCCTACACTACGTATTTCCTATGCCTATGAATTGGCACCAAAGATGAATGAAAAACGCACAAGACAAGATGAATGGAAACTCATGGTTGAACTCTTGAGAATTGTTCTTCCAAATTTCTCTCCAAAATCCTCTTAATTCTAGATGAGTGAGACACTACCTTGTTAAAACTTTGCCAAGAAAAACCCAGTGGGATAAAAACCTGGACGAAGGAATAAGAGTACAGTGTGTGAAGATCTCTATTGATGGCACGCCGCCCTTGATGCTTGCAAAATATCTTCAAATCCATACTGTTGACCATCTTTCTGAATGTCTTAATTAGCAATGCTTCCATGAATTAACCTTCCGTGATCCAACATAAATGATATTGATATCACATTTGTACTTCACATAGTTATCTTTGATAATGTCTGTATAAAACTTGTTGTTGCAGCATCATTGGAGGATCCATGTGTGTCTTCATTCACCTAATCCATGTTGAGGTTAGAGTAATACAGAAAAATATCCAGGCTACCTTCACAAGTCTTTCACTTCATACAATGGCTTGATTTTCATATGCTCTCCAATATATGTATGTGTATATATATATATATATATATATATATATAAACAATGAGCTCATATTTATAATGATGAGAGCATTAAATATTTATCTGGGACAATCAACATTCATACATATCCTTGTATGTTTTGAGAACAATTGCATATGCTTTTCCATAGGCTCTTCAAGAGTCTAAATATTTCTCACAACCTTAAATATTTGAATATGTTGCAATGTTTTGAATTTGAATTTAATCAAAGTACTCTTTGAGGCATTTTATACATATTAATATTGAGTACAAAATTTGTGCTTCAAGCACATGTCCTTTAGGGACTTGCTTCATGCAATTTTAATCCTTCAAGGATTTTATTTAAGGGATTACACTTCATGACACATTATATAGCTTTATACCCAGCTATTTGTTCTGATTGTACATCTTTAGGGAATCTCTTTTGGCAATATGCTTCCATGCATTTAATAACCCTTGAAGATAACATGTTGGTCTTTGTAAATGTGCAATAAGAAGGCATGATTGCATTTGTAAACAAGGAAAACTTCAACATTCCTTGTTTCTACTAGAAAACATTTGTGTCATATAAAGTGAGTGTACTCCTCTTTATCTCGAACACCCATGTATAACCTGCAGGGTTAACATCTTCTTAGGGTTCGTACTATGGGTTTGTTCGTTCATGTTCATTCTCAAATGGAATTGCCTCTTTCCATTTTGGCCGATGATATTGTCGACATTTAATAATAGAACGTGGTTCCAATCAACATAGCCAATTGATGATTTGAGTAGCTACTCTAAAACCAAAAATTATCATTCATCAATTCTTGATTTCATCATTCTCATGTGCATGCACATGCATCACTTATAAGTATTTCTTTACTTTTGGATACCCAAGCCACTTCAGGGACTTTCATTGTCTCTTTCTAGACAGACATCTCTTATAAGCTAAATTATGTGAGAATGTGGATCATAACCTTCAATGGCACATTATTTTATAATGGGGCATGGATAATCTCCACTCAGGAAGTTGGAACATTTAGAACCCATATATCTGTCATGCTACCGGCATGCCACAGATTAATACACACATGTCAATGAATTGTCCTTCTGGGACTTTAAACCATATAATTTGCTACGCATTAGGCATGAACCCTATTAATATTGACATATTAATGGATTGTCCTTCTGGGACCTCAATCCATATCATTTACTACGCAGTAGGTGTCACAAGTGCAGGTGTCGCGCAATAGTAAATTTCGTAAGTCGAGTATCGTATCCACAGAAAGCGGTGTTAAAGTGCACAAAATATATAAGATAACTGCAACAAGAAGAATATGATTAAAAGATTAGAAGAAAGTTCAATAATAATAAAACACTAAGATGTCGGGGTTCCACCTTCAAAATACATATGTAATCCCATTAGTTTGATTCTCACTATGATTGTTCACAATTAAAACCCAATTTAATTTCGTTTAGAGAGAATTTCAAGTACAACCTATACCTACAGCAACAACCTATCAAGAAATAATTTCAATGAAATCAAAGCAATCTACTAATTTTTCTCAAATCTTAAAAGCATGGATGTTTTTACTAAACTATAGGAAAAGCTTGACTGAACTATGAATAAGATTATCAAGCACCCATCAATTGATCAAAGAGAAAAACTAAAATTAAATTGAACAAATCCATAAATAAGAATTTAACATTAAAGCTCCATTAGAATCAAACTAACGAAACCACATAGTATCTCGAAGGCTTCCCCCTAGCCTTAGCTAGGGAGTTAGTTCTCCATAACAAAGAAAAACAACTCTAGAAAAACAAAGCGTTTTGGGCCAAAAAGCAGAATATCTGAGACAGAGCAAGTAACTCCCTTTTATATCCGTGAAACCCTAACCACTTAGGATTTATTTTCCTCCTTGAATTTAACTTCTCCACAGTCATATGCATGCACATCAGCTTCCTCTTTTGATAAGTCATGGTCTCTTACTTAGCACGTGATGAGTCTCCAATCAATTAGCTTAGTTTTCTTACTTCATCTCTTTTGCACTCCAGTAAGCTGCCCACATAATTCCAATATTATTTGCCTACATAAAATTGGCCAAAGTCAATGCAAAATAATATTAAACTTTATTCGACAAATTAAAAATATAGTAGACTAAAATAAATGAATAAGCTCTAAGGGTATATTTTAGAGACATAAATGATGCACTTCTCAGCTATTATCAATCACTGCTACACTCATATTTTGCTATTCTAAGGCTTTAATCTATACAGTATATTATCAATGTATTCAACTTGCGGTTTGTAAAATTTGCATTAATTATTCATGAAAACATATTAGGATGATACAAGCCATTCTTCTAGAATGGTCATGATACAAGTCATTCCTCTGGAACGTTCTTATCTCCCCATTTGGTTACCACTGAAGATGTCGTACAAAATATCAAAATACTAATAAAAGTACAATAATGAAATAACACAAGTATTTCTTACATCCTTAGTTGCGAGAAACTTTGCTTAAATATTATTCAAGCTCGTATCGACTGAACAAATATAATGAAACGCTTGATGATCTAGTTATATCCTGCAAGAGTAAAAATAACAATTCTTTCGTTTATGTCAAAAAAATAACCCTAAGTGTTAGGTTCAAACATGGATTTGTTCTTCAGATGAAGGTTCCAAAGAAACAAAATCCCCTAGGAACATAGAGTTATAAAAAGAAAGGAAAGATACAAAGAATTGTGATATTGATTGCAAGGTACTCTCATTTATCCTAGCTTAAGAGAACTTCAGGAGATTAGAGTGATGTGCTCGTTCTTGACTGCCCTATAGTCCCTTGAGATCACAGGAGGCGTGATTAGGGATAGTCTCGCTTCCTAAAGAAATGATCAGAGATAGTCTCGCCTCTCAACTACATCAAGGGCTCACTAATAAGGAAAACAAGTTGATATTATATCATTTGGATAAGATGTGATCTGCAATGAAGTTTGTTTTTTATACACGAGAAAGGGAATAGTGTGAGATGATAAATTTCAAATTAACTATAGAAACTTTTGAGGTTCTCGAGATACTTTTGAAAAAGTGACTCCATGAAATCCGTAAAAGTAAGATTAGTTTGACAAAAATAGTCCTTGAAACTGTTAAAGTGCCGACATACATTAATGAAAGCTATGTGAAGTTTTGAAATCTAGAAAAGAAAAAGGAAATATTGGGATCCGGGAATATATTGGGATCATAGAAATGTGCCACATTTCCACTTATAGATATGGCCTTCGTAAGCCCTGATTGGAGTAATTGTGTTTCAACTCAAATTCCTTCAGTTTTCTGAAAGTTCAGCTTTTCTAAAACTTTCCTCGAAACTTTTAAAATGGCTTTCTCTTCTTCTCGCCCAAAACGTTTCGATTTGAATGTTGCTCCCAAAACAACTTGTGACTCCTAAGTGTGGCGGCCATCCTTTGCACAATTAATGATTTTGTGATGATGAATGATACAACTGCTATCATAGTAGCTAGAAATTTCCTTACTCATGTGGATGAAATATTATTAACAGGAAGGTATGATAAAGAGGCTATTGATGATTCAATGGCTTTTAGCATTCAGAGTGCTGCTTTTGTTTCTAACATGGAAGCAAATGAGATTCAGGAGCTAAACACTGAAAATTCATCTCTTAGGAGAATGCTTCATGATTCTTATCAAGAGGTTGAAAACCTTAAAAAGGAAAATAAGGCTTTCAACCTTAAAGGGAAAATAAGGCTTTGTTGAAACTAGTGAGTTCATACTCCATAGATACGCACACAAAGCTTGACATGCTGCAGATTTCCAATGAATAGATTCTGGAAGACCAAGAGAATCTCATGGCTAAGCTCAAGAGGCGTCGTTCTCTTTCTTAGAGACTTCCAAATCATAATGGAATTTTATAGATTTTACAGAGCCTGCTCATTCCTTGCAAGTGAAAAGAATCTATTTGTTGTATGCTCTTTTCCTGTTATAATGATTGGGCAAATTCTTAAACTTGCACTTGTGGTTTGCACGTCTTTTCAAAATGATGATTTAGAACCTTGTGCCTTATAGGTTCAAATAACCACTTTAAATCTCTCAAATTATATATATTTCAATGCATGTGAGTCTGGAACTTTTGGCCCGCGTTAAATACAACCTCATAATTTAATTGCCTTTTTCAAATTTGCATGAAATATAAATTGAGGAAATGTCATAATATTGTAATATAGTTGTGAAGAGCATTAACTACTATATACCCAAAACTTCAAGTTCGGGATTTCTCATATATTGGGATCCATGGGTTTCCGGCCCAGATCATATAATATAACAAAATATGGGGAGCCTCATTTCATCCTTCGAGGTTTATCTTGATATCATTCATTTCACCGTGAATCTTTAACAACCGGGATTCATAAAATAGATTTCTTCCTTAAGGTGTCGATTGCAGTTTTAGCAGTTACCTATATTGAGGCACATGCAATTACAACAATTACCACTGGAAGCTATGATTTTGGAATAAATGATGCAATGGAAACTATTTACATGCGTTACACCATCAAGTAATGGTAGATCAGTACTATCTTGTCCACGGGGTATCCGCACTAGTTTACTTTGATTATCGGTGCCCTAGCTTGGTGTTCACACTGACCATGCATGAGGAACGATGTTTCCAACCCTTATAATCGCACCTTCTGAATTTCTCTATCGTCCTTTCTATGGAATCAAGGTAACATATTAGGTTTAAGATTTAAAAAAAAAAAAAAAATTTAATGCAGGAGGTGTAAGTACATAACACATGTTCAGTGTAGAACCTACCGCTTCACGAAAGTCCTCATAGTGTCGGTACCTTACGTACTCATCTCTGTATTTGGCATAGTCGGATGACTTTGCAAGCCATTCCGAATTTGGGTACCTATTAAGTGCTTCCTCGACCACTGACTCTTCAGTGAGTGTATAATCCGAAAGCATTGTCCCCAGTGGAGTTTTGGGTACTCGAGGTTCTTTGCTGCCTAAGCTTTGCGTAGCCACTTGCTCTCCCAAATACCAAGCAGAACCAGCTTGTCCCTCTAGTAGAATTCGTTTACACCTTGTAGGCATGATATTTTTGACTTCGTCCGGCATCCCAGATTCATCGATCCCTCATGGGTTCCAATTAACCTACAATACAAAGTGGTTAGCTTTGGGTATCATACTTATTTTTGCTAATAAAAGCTCAGTTGAAGAGTAAATGCTTTATACCTGATTATTTTTTAAATGCTGCATCATGACTCTAAATTGTACCAAATCATGGTGTAAGTCTCGCTTTGATTTTGCACCTAACCACCTCAATGCTCGTGGCCACATCTTGAAGGTCCTAGTGGGCCTTGCTAAAGCATCATGACTGAACTAAAACCATCTCCAATTTGATTAAATTTTTTTTTAATTTTAAAGATTCTCTCTGTACCAACTAAACCGACTTTTCTATCTACGAAAATTCTATAGTGGGCGTGGTGTATCCATGCACCCCCATTATGAACCATGGGATGAGTAAGTGGGGATGTGGGTTAAATCCACACCGTTGAATGGTGGTAATGGGTTAAAATGGTTGTTGTAGGTAAATGAGAACAAAAGAAAAATTAAACCAAAAAAGAAAAAATAGAACAACAAAAGAAAAATAGAATGATACAAAGAAGGGCGAAGAAGATCTGGAACTGCTGAGGCAACTCTCTCTATCATCTCTCCCTTTCTTCCCCTGCAACTCAGAGGAGATGCGTATTGAGGGGATATTTTCTATTCTTGAGGTTGATCGTATTGGCATCTTGAGGTCTGCATTAATTTCTGCTTAGTTGCTTCCTGGGCTTAGCCCCCATTTTTACAACAAAAAAAAACTCAGTGAAGCCAACGACTGCTCTGCCGTCAAAGTCACTATGAGTACAAAACATTCCATTATGTTTTTGGGGTTAATGGGTTTTTGTTTTGCTGAAAAGAAAACCATTGTAATTTGAGTTTTTTCACAGACAAAAAACACAATATGATTAATGTCAACATCTTTCTCTTCTTTCATGTTGGGCATATTGTTGATATTGAAAAGTTTGTGACTCATTCGAAAAACGTTAGGTAGAATTTCTTAATTGTAATGATATAATGATATCTTAGATTGAGTTCATCTTCAACTCATGCAATTACTAAATTGTAAGGGGGTTTTTGCAATTTATGTACATACTTGGCATGCAATTGGGAAGCCTTTTTATTTTCAAAATGCAATTACCAATTGCTTAGTCTGTTATTACAATTATTGTAATGCAAATGCCATGATATTTGTAGCCTTGCATTTTGGTAATGGAAATGCAAGAGGCAGTCCTGATCTCCTGGACTACAGGGGTCCAAGAGATTTGTGGTCACTCACCGTTGGATGTAAATTCAACGGTTCACTCACTCTTGCACTCCTTTTAAGAAATTTTTTTGAACCATTGGATTAATATCCAACGGTGGGTGACCACAATCTCTTGGACTCCTGTGGTCCAAGAGATCGGGACTGATGCAAGAGGTACTTCAATATGTCATTTTGAATCCAATTATGAATTGGTTAGTCCGATTTTTCAATTAGTGTATCCATATTGCCATGTTATTGGTAGCCTCTTCAATTTTGAGAACATATGTGATTTGTCAATGCAATTGACAAACAGTTACTTCTAATTGCATTATAGTCTTGCAATTGACAAACTGAGCAGTCTCTTTGCATTCTTGTCGCGCAATTGCCATTATATGTGCGCAATTATGAAACGTAGAATCTCTCATTAATGACTAATCCTTCATAATTTAATTGTATGTTTATACTTCTACTAAATGCAATTGATGTGTATCCATTTATTTTTCATATTAATTATACCATGAAAGACATGTTGCCTATTTTCAGGAAATGGATGCAGAAGTAAGAAAAAAGAATGGAATTCAGGGCCAAAACTCCATATCTAACAGTGAAGGTTATTTTGCGGAGGTTGAGTCACTTGAAGAAACTGAAAATGTCCCATCTTTATAGTTTTTGGATGATAGAACAGAAGAAATTTCTGAGATTAGAGGGGAGGGAGTTTGGAAAATTTGAAGAAGCAGAAAGATTTTACTAGAAATATGCTCTTGCAATTGGTTTTAGCATAAGAAGAAGTCGCTTGAGACATAGCGAGGGTGGGGTTGTGATGGGAAGACAATGGGTGTGCTCAAAAGAAGGGAGTAGATAAAAGAAATGGATGAATAGAGAGGATATGGTTTGTACACCAAGGAAAGAGACTAGAGAGAATTGTCACGCTGTGAAGTATTATCCTAAACGGGATGCTTATATTGTGAATGAATTTGTAAAGGAGCATAGCCACAAACTTTCTAACTCACGCGAGGTGCCTTTTCTTCGATCCCACTGGTGTGTTACAGAATCCGACATAGCACAATCAATTTCTATGAGAAAAGCCTTTATTAAAACCAGTCGAACATACGACTGTATGGTTGACCAAGCAGGTGGATACATGAAAGTGGGGTTCACCAGTAAAGATTTATATAACATGATGGATTTCAAGCGTTGACAAGTGGTATTAGATGGTGATGCACAAGCAGCAATAAGTTACATGAAACCCGGAATTTTTTTGCATGTTTAGTGTAGATGAGAAGAATAGATTGGCAAATTTGTTTTGGAGAGACTCTCAATCTCTACACGATTATTGTTGCTTTGGGGATATGTTGATATTTGATAGCACGTACAAGACCAACGTATATGACAAGTAAAAACAATGGATTTTAGTGCGCCTCACCATTCTAATCACACAAAACCTAGGGAAAATATTATTTTACTTTATATTTAAATATTAACATAAAAATGACCAAATCTCATTATGTAAAACCCAGGTATAGTAATTTACAAACGTAAGGACATCGTTTACAAATTTTTGGAATGCCTACATCCATAATAGTGTAATGTTGGTCCTTACTGTTGTAAATATTTGTTCTTACAAGGACAAGGACCCAATTTACTCCTCCAAGGAGAATGACCGAATTTACTCCTCTAAGGTTCATTTTTACCTTAATATTGTATTGGGGGTCATTTCCTTTGTAAATTACGCTATTATAAGTGTAAGGATCCCTTTTATAACCCCTATGTCCATAAGAATATAACAGAGGTGCTATATATATTGTAAAACCTCCGTGTTTACAAGGGTAAAGACCAATTTAACTAGACCAAGGTCCACGCTTACCCTATTCTTATACAAGGGTTCTTTGTTGTTGTAAATTATGGTATTACGAGAGTAAGGATGGCTTTAACAATGTAATGGAACGAGTATGTCCATTTTACTCAATTTACTCCTCTACGGTTCATTCTTACCTTAACATTGTATTAGGGGTCATTTCCTTTGTAAACCCTATGTCCATAAGAATATAATGGGAGTCCTATGTGTTGTAAACCCTCCGTGTTTACAAGGGTAAGGACCAATTTTATTCCACTAAATTCCACTAAGGTCTAGGCATACCCTATTCTTATATAAGGGTTCCTTGTTGTTGTAAATTATGGTATTACGAGATTAAGGATGGGTTTTATAATGTAATGGAACGAGTATGTCCATTTTAGTATAATACGAATCCTTAATGTTGTAACCACCACCATGTTTACAAGGATAATGACTCAATTTATTCCTCCAAGGTTCATTCTTACCTTAACATTGTATTGGGGGTCATTCCTTTGTAAATTACGCTATTACAGGTGTAAGGATCCCTTTTATAAATTTATGGAAACCCTATGTGTTGAAATTTTAAAAAAGGTTTTAAAAATTTAACCATTTTATTTATTTAATTATTTTGGCTGTTTTATTTTATTTATTGTGGGGGTTATACATATTTAAATTTCAGGTATTATTTCTATATTGAATGCCTTAATTTTATGGTTTCACGTGGTGAAGGTTACATGTTCTTGGATGCCTATAAAAGGCCACTCTTCCTTCATATTTGAACAACCACAATACACCATCAGAATATCACATATCACAATCACCACCACAATCTGATTCTCTCTTATTCTACTTTTTATATACTTTCTCTACTTATATTATTATTTTGGGTCATGGTTATGTGACTTGGATACCTATATCCGTCTATGAACGTGCTCATAGTGGATCTTGAGTTTGTGTACAAGGAGTCGTATCTTGGAGTCTTGTAGACCGCAAGTACCTGTACCAAACTCACCTTCTTACTTATTATTTATTTTGCTTTTACTTACCTATCAATTTGTTTTTCTTCAATTTCATTGTACCTTTAAAGCTTTCCATTTTGTTTATATGTTATTTATAATATAAATTTTTTTGTATTTAGCTTTACAGAAAGAGGAAAACTATATTTTTTACAACACTATGCCCATGAGAATATAACGTAAGTCCTATATGTTGTAAACCCCCTGTGTTTACAAGGGCAATGACCAATTTTATTTCACCAAGCACCATGCTTACCTTATTCTTATACAAGGGTTCCTTCTTGTTGTAAATTACGGTATTACGAGATTAAGGATGACTTTTACAATATAATGGAACAGGTATGTCCATCTTCGTATAATACCAAGTCTTAATGTTGTAACCAACACCTTGTTTACAAGTATCATGACCCAATTTACTCCTCCAAGGTTCATTCTTACCATAACATTGTATTGGGAGTCATTTTTCTTTGTACTAGATGTCCTCATCTTTATGAATTATGATATTACAAGATTAAGGATGGATTTTACAATCCTATGGAACACAAATGTCCAACATAGAGTAATACGAGACCTTAATATTGTAAACATTTGTGTTTACAAGTATAAGGACCCAATTTACTTTCTTAATGTCCCAAATTACCTTTATATTGTACTAGATGTCATTTTCTTTGTAATTTACGATACTACAAGATTAAGGATGAAATTTACAATCTTATGGAATACAAATGTCCAACATAGAATAATATGAGTAATTAATATTGTAAACATTTGTGTTTGCACGTATAAGGACCCAATTTACTTTCATAATGTCCAACTTGACCTTAATATTGTACTAGATGTCCTTATCATTGTAAATTACGATATTATAAGATTAAGGATGAATTTTACAATCTTATGGAACACAAATGTCCAACATAGAGTAATACATGAACTTAATATTGTAAACATTTGCGTTTATAAGTATAAGGACCCAATTTACTTCCATATTGTCCCAAGTTACCTTAGTATTGTATTAGATGTCCTTATCTTTGTAATTTACGATATTATAAGATTAAGGATGAAATTTACAATCTTATGGAACACAAATGTCTAACATATAATAATACGAGTCCTTAATATTGTAAACATTTGTGTTTACACGTATAAGGACCCAATTCACTTTCCTAATGTCCCACTTGATCTTAATATTGTATTATATGTCCTTATCTTTGTAAATTACGATATTACACAATTAATTGATTTTACAATATAATGGAACACAAATGTTCAACAGAGTAATACGAGTCCTTACTATTGTAAACCCTTTTGTTTACAAGGATAAGGACATGATTTACTTCTCTAATGTCCCACCTTACCTTTACAAATTTATTTTTTTAATTTTAATATTTTTAAATACATGTTTACAACATATTTACACAGGACAAAAATCGCATTTACAATATACTTTATTGAGTTTTTTTACCAAAAAAACAACTTATTCACTTTGGGGTTACAAAACTATTTGGAATGGGAAGTGAAACCATGTGGAAAACCAAGTGAAAAGTGAAGAAAATAGGCACGCATGATAACTGCATGTTTGCAATTTCCAACTGACTGTTTGTCAATTGCATTATTATTTTTCAATTTGCTACTGACTGTTTGTAAATTGCATTCTTCGTTTGCAATTTCCAACTGACTGTTTGTCAATTACATTCTTCATTTGCAATTACAACGAACTGTTTGTCAATTGCATTATTCGGTTCCAATTTCCAACTAATTGTTTTATCAATTGCATTATTTCCTTTTCATCTTAGGTGATCCAATCTATCAGTGCCCTTTCCATCTTATGGTCACTTCCTTTAGAATTAACTCATTGAACCCACTGAGAGAGAACAATACACGATCATATTTGACATCATTATATAATAATCTGTAGCATCAAACAAATTACATAAGCTAACAATTAACACCTACCACAAAAGATATAATCTCACTTCTGTTGTTCACAATTTTATCAACGTATACCACAAAAACAAAATACCCATAATAGAATTGAAGTTTTCTTCTTTAGCCTCTTACTAATAGGCTCTGGTTTTGGTTCCGGCAAAGAGGTCTTTTTTGTAGTGGTGCTTTGCCTTTTTCTTTAATCGTAGCTGCTTTTTCTTTAGTATGCACCTCCCTCCTTTGCATTTTGTTTTCACCACAACTCATTTTCCTTTGGTTTTAGGGGGTGGTGACTTGGTTTTGGTCTCCTCCACTAATACCTCATCTTCCTCGTCCTCCTCCTCGTTTTCCTGGTCGTTTTCGTCTCCTGCTCACTTTCTTGGTCATTTTCGTCCTCCTCGTTTTCGTCGTCCTCCTCATCCTCCTCGTTTTCCTCCTCATTGTCATCATCCACTGCATTCTCGCTATCCTCACATGAAGTCTCAAACCCATTATCGTTGTTATCACCAAACTCATTATCCTCATCATCAATTTGATTCTCATCTTCCCCATCATCAATTTCTTTTCTAGCATGGCTATGATGGTTGTGTTTAGGTCTCTCCTACAAAAACAAAGTCATAATCTTTGATGATTACTGCAATTATAAATATATCGCCTAATCTTTAACTTTAAAAAAAAAAAAAATGGCACATAAATATCTTAACTACTCGCCAGCATTGCATCAATATCAGCATGAACATGTTGTCTTGCAAGTCTTAACTCCTACAAAAGAAACATGATTAAGTTTTAAAACACAATATTTTGTTTATTCTTACAACCCAATTAACATAAATTATCACTCCTCCCCATATAATTCTAATTAAAGGCACTTCATTTGCCATAATATCATGCATATTTGTTACAATATATAGTGAGTGGAGTTTGAGTCCATATAAGCCATGTATAGAACAAAAATACAGTACTTAAGTAGATTGTATTAATTTAGTAACACTCCTAAGAGCAATTGAATCCAACATTACCTGTCGAAGCGTCCTTATGATTGTCCTAGCAACCATGCACTTAGTGCAGAGCAATGAATCTAGCCCACTATTCTTATCCAATAGTTATGATGCCGTTGATGCACTTACCAATAGTTCAAATATGTTGTGTAAATAAAGTTAATATATTATTGTAGTTTCAAGGTCAACATTGTAATCACGTAGATATAACCTCAAACTTACATATTTGACATCCTCCGGGAGTGGAAGACATGTGTTAGACTTGCCTCTTGGAATATCCAATATTTCACAATCATCACTATCTCCCCATTGCACCACTTGAACAATCTATAATATATCACATTCTACATATCCAATAGAATTCTAAGGTGTCACAAAACACTTTTCATGGTTGTTTTCAGCCTATTGATTTTAATGATAATTTTACAATTTTTAATAAGGTTACCCCACCCATAGAAATTAAATTCATATTATGTTTTAAAAAATTAACTTAAAGAGGTGAGGTTAGGGTTTAGCAAAACACGGGTTATATTACGCAATACTAATTTTACAAAAGGCTAGGGTTTATCAAGAGATAAAATGAGATTCTTCAATACTACCCTTACAAAACTTCAAACCAAGTGTTTTAAACCTTATGTAAATAGCTGCTAATCAATGGGGGAATCTTGACCATATAACATATGTCAACTCATATGCAATTGCCAAATCATAGAAACAAATTTCATTAACCCTACATAATTGAATTTTAGTCAATCATATCGAATAAACTCAACAAATAACATGTCAACTCATATTCCAATTATCAAACTGATTTTTATTGAACCATATATGAAATTGAATTCTCACCAGTCATATCAAACAAACTCAATTGGAAAGTAATATACCAATACATATGCCAATAAATCATCTTCGATACATCCAACGAAATTCTTATGCATAATATTACAATGCTTGTTCTCTGTATAAAAGATAAAATTGCAATGCTACTAACTTTCATTCAAATTTTACAATTTAGAATAAGGATACCTATAAACAAAAATTAATTTCAAAATTCTTGAGATTAGTTAGGGCTTACAAAGAGACATATGAGATTAAGGTTTACCCATAAACGTAAATAACTTAAAAAGAGGTGAGATTAGTTAGGACTTAGCAAGAGATAGGTGAGATTGCTCAATACTAACCATAGAAAGCTTCATATCCAGTGATACCCAATGCTTTAAGCCTTAGGAAACAACTGACAACCAATGGAGGAGATGGCCATCTTCAGCAGTAGAGTTTTTTTGGGTTTGAAGTTCAAGACCAACTTTGGGGAGCATCGTGCCCTAAGAGCAACTCCAACAATAGACCCAAGCCCGGACAGGACGGGCCTCGAGCCTAGGCAGCGCGTTCCAGGGGGCCAAGGCAGCCCCGGCAAGGCGCGGGTCCCACGAGACAGGGCCAGCCCGTAGGGGCAAGCAGCCCGAGATCCAGCCCTAGGTGAGGTGTCGCGTTCTGGTCGCTTCGATGCCTTTTTTTTTTTTTTTTTCAAATCCAACGGCTGAGCTTTTTTTGGGCAAAAAAATTACCAAAAAAAATTCTGAAGTTTTTTCCTATAAATGCCTACCATTCTTCTTCACTTTCAACACCAAATCCTCATACAATTTCATAAATTCTATTGTTTTTCCCTTTCTACACAAAATTTTCATCACTTCCAATTTTCATTTTTATTCACCATCTCATGGCATCTTCAATCGAAGCCGGGGGCACGTGGGCAACCATGGAAGATGTTCTCTTTTGGAGCGTGTGGTAACAACCTGGTCCTGTCCCGACCAGTTTCACCCGTCGCCTACCACGGATTTTTGTTCGATTTTCACAGCTTTGATCTCCTTCCTCCGGCCACCAATTTCGACGAACAAGGTATGGATTTCCATCTATTCTCCGAGCTTTAACTGATGATTGGGTAGGATTGGAACAATTTCTAGCCTAGGTAGATCAAATCACAATCCAAAGTTTGGCCGAATTTCGGATTGAAATTTTGGCCACTTCCAGCTAGTTTTTGGGGTAGGTCCAAGAACAAAAGTGGCTCCAAATCATGTTGTGAACCTAGAGTAGGAAGTTGAGCTCAAGATTTTGAAGTTTTCCGATCGTCGGAATTTATCAAGCCATCCACGCGCTGCCAGTGCGTGTGGCGGCGCGTGGGCAAAAAGGTAAGGACCACATTCAGTCCTAGTATGATTCTGTGGTCCTCACGAGCACGTAGGTCTCACGAATTTAAATTTGGATAACGTTTGAACCCCGAACGAATATCGTATATTGTGTGATTTCCGGGTACAATACAGTTGAGCCGTTGGATCGTAATCATTTTCAGATATGTTGATCTAGACATTTCGAGGATCGTATAGGATTTGACAGATTGTGAATCGAAGTCCCAGATACTCCGAAATCGTGAACCCTAGGGTTAGGTTTACAATAATTATCCAATGGTACGATCGTGGTCAATCTGACCGTCCGATCGAGATCAAACTCTCGGGACTTGTGTCCTTGGTATATTGGAACCTCTAGTAGCTTCTGGATTAGAGTTTTGGGGTCGTGGGCCCATGGGGTTCCGGGTTGACGTTTTGGGACTTTATGCTTTTTGAGTCCCGAGGCACTTCTCAACCATTCCAAATGTAAGGAAAGCTTTTGCGGGCACAGGAATGATTCTTAAGTTTTTAGGAGCTAGGGGTCAGGGTTTTATTTAAATATTATATTATACCGAGCAGTTTATTCATAAGATATTCATGATGGTTTAATCAAGCACACGAACTCAAACCGACCTGCAGGAAGGACCTTCAAGAGGCCCAGCTGGCTCGGACCAGGAGTGAGTGGATTATTTATTTTATAAATGTTTTAATGCAGATGAATTTATTTATTGGACTCTGATTAAGTATTTAGCATATCATGTTTTCATTAGCATGTTTTGCTGAGTTCAATATCTTATTATATGCTGCCAAGTTTATAATGTTTTACATAATTTGAGAATATGGACTGAGATAATTTGTTGGGTTAGATGGCAGTAGGATTTTAGGTTAATTAAGAGGTATTTTTATAAATTCTAATCTTTTTTAAGAAAATCATATTTTCTTAAAACCACCCTAGGTACCCCAGCATAACAAATGTTGCCTTAAGATAAATTGGTTGCCTTCGGGTAGGTCAGCATGCTTGACAGGTTCCCCACGAATCCTAGAGTTACCCGGACCGTGTGGAGCGAGTGATGCGGATCGGGTTGATCACCCTGAATCCTGCGAGAGAGGGCGGCTCGTGTCGACCTTGTGTCACCGAGGCCTGCGAGAGCGTGTCACCCATGGTGATGTGAGAGAATTGACGGATTTTAAGGAATTGACGGAAATAAAATGGGTACACCTAGGTGGTAGACTAAAGTTGATTTCAATGCTTTTAAGGAATTGATGTTTGACTAAGTGTATGATTGGCGTATATATATATATATATGTACATGGATGCATTGATTTCGGTATGAGTATATATGAGGAAATTGATTTAGTTTTTCATAACAGTTTTTACAAGTGGGGTTAGTACGTTCTTATACTATTTTCTAAAACTTTGTTTTTGGTCCACTCACATTTTAAATGTTTTGCACCCCCAGGCAGAAATCGTGCACAGTGAGCCACCACCGGGCAGAGTCCACCTCCTGCCTCATATCTTGTTGATGTAGGGCCTTGTATAGTTAAATTACACTTGTGCCTTACTATGTATAGTTGCTCTGATATTGCCTTAGGACGTATGAAATTGTTGGAATGTATTTCTATGCGTACTGGCAATTGGTGTACATATTTAAATGTTTGTTGACATGTGTAAATTTTGGGAATGCTTGATTTTTAGAGGAAACTTTGCCGAATTTTCGGTAGGAGTCAAGATTGGCATTTTATTGAACTTTTAAGGGAAGTGCAATTAGGTCCTTTGTGTCCCGCACCCGATAAGTGTTAGACACGCACAGGGTTAGGCCCAAATTCCAAAGCAGAATTTGGGTCGAGCCCTGTCATATTAAATGTAATGTCCCAAATTTTTATTATTTTTATTTTCTTGCATTTCCAATATTTTTGTAGTGTTACTTGCATTTCCAATATATTTTGTAATGTTAATTGCATTTCCATTAATTTTTTTTTTATGTTTCTTTCATTTCCAATATTTTTGTAATGTTAATTGCATTTCCATTAATTTTTTTTTTTTTGTGTTACTTGTATTTCCAATATATTTTAAATATTTCTTGCATTTTCAATATTTTATTAATGTGTCTTGCATTTCCATTATTTTTTTGTTAACAGAATATGCAAGCACAGATGTGGTTTGGTGCAATTGGGAAAGGCAAAAAATCTTTCAAACATCAAGAATGTTGGGAGGTGGTGAAAAATTACAAACGTTTCAGAATTATTCCCACGGGTCTGCTCGTTGTGTTAAACGAGACGCTACTCCATAATTTACCGGCATCGGATTCGCCTTTTGATTCCCCGATGAGTCAAGACTCACCCATCGAAAAGGAGCTGAGGCCCATTGGCCGTAAGGCTACGAAGATGAAGAGAGGGAGTAATTCTAGAAATAATACATCAAAAAATTTGGAGGAAATTGCAAGGCAGAGCATCATAAGAATTGAAATAGACCTGAAAACTCAAGCGGACGAGAGGGCAATTCAAGCAGAATATGCAAAAGAAATAGAGTATTTGCGCAAAGAAAACATTGACAAGAATGATCGGGAAACCATGGCCATGGATGCCATATCCCCTTAAACAAAACAATTTTGGAAGTTAGAACGAAGAGATGTTATGAGAAGAAGACTTTTCCGTGACGATCGACCTAGCAACACGGATTGATTAAATGATCAAAACCATTAAGTTAGTTGTTATACCTTTTTATTTAATTATATTTTCATGTTTTGTATTCAGGTAGTTGTAATTCATGTATTTTATTTAATTAGTAGTAATTCTTAATGACTTGTATTGGCTTTCTTTATTTAATAAACAAAGCATTCAATAAAATACATTTTTATTCAACATATTCCATACATCAAACAAAACATAATTACAAGGAAAAACCACAACCAAAGCATAATAAATAAATAAAACACAACCAAACCATAACTAAAAATAAAACATAACCAAAGCAAAACATAAATAAAAAACATCAACCCAAAGCCAAATTAAAACTTCACTTCATTCACCGTCATTGCCTTTCACCGCCCATAAATGCTCCATCAAGTCAACTTGACGTCATTCATGAATATAAGACGATTGCATCTCCGTATATCGATCAATCATACGGGTCATGAACCAACCGTCCCTAACCAACAGTTCATGCTCCAATGGTTCTCCACTTGGACCCATGAGCCTTTCATAAATTCTTGTCAAGGTCGTGTTCATGGGATCCGGTTCGTACACATCTGTAGCATCGTAATCATACTCATCCTCCACAATCTTATTATGGCGGATGATGCAAGTCATCATAATGCTCCTCAGCACCTCCTCGTCAAACATACGCACAACACCTCTAATAATCCTCGTCAAACATATGCACAACACCTCTAATAATCAATCACCGAGCTTGGAGGATGCCAAAAACACCTTTCGACATCTTTCTTGTATTCTTCTTGATAGGCCGCAAATAATTTTTGCTTATGGGATCGGGGATTCGGAATTGATTTCACAAATGTGGTCCACCTCAGGTAGATGTCGTCTGCTAGATAATACCCATTCCAGTATACGGTATTGTTGATTTCATAAGTGATATTTGGGACTTCACCTCTCAAAACATCATTGAAAACCGGGGATTGACCGAGCACTTTCAAGTCGTTTTGAGATCCTGCAACTTCGAAGAAGGCATGCCAAACCCAAGTATCAAATCCAGCAATGGCTTCAAGGATGATACTTTTTTTCCCTTTCCTATGTTCATAATCTCCTTGCCAGACAGTTGAACAATTCTTCCATTGCCAGTACATGCAGTTGATGCTATCAATCATTCCTGGAAATTCTCGAGCTTCAGCTTTTTGTAGAAGTCATTGGAGGTCCCTGGGCGTAGGTCTGCATAGGTAGTCCCCGGTGTACAGAGTTTCAACTGCATCACAAAGAAAAAACTAAAGAAAATCCTGTTGAAGAGCTTGGCAAATGGGTGGAGTTGCTCTAAAATACAAAAGAAAAAACCTATTGCTTTGACCTGTTATAACAGGTTTTTTTATTTTATTTTTTATTTACAAATC
This sequence comes from Prunus persica, assembly GCF_000346465.2. Classification (NCBI taxonomy): domain Eukaryota; kingdom Viridiplantae; phylum Streptophyta; class Magnoliopsida; order Rosales; family Rosaceae; genus Prunus; species Prunus persica. The sequence goes on from NC_034012.1 coordinate 18,920,663, forward strand.
AATTAGCATGTGCATTACACATGCTTCATAAAAGGACAAATAGTGCATGAGTGGGCCTGGTGCATTATAGAAGGTGCCCTCTATCCAAATTATTAACCCAAAAACTGACACCATAAGCAGCAACTTCCTAAACATATCACTTTCCCAGAAAGCTCCTAGAAATTTAAGAACTTGCACACTTACATATAACAAGCAAAATGCTATAGACCTTTTTTTTTGTTTTTAATGCTATAGACCTTAGACCTCACGACAAGCAGATCAGAACAAAACAATGAAAACTGACACAGCAAATGGAATATAATTTTATTTTCTTGGAAAATTCTACAATGGGCGTGGTGTATCCATGCGCCCAAAATATCAACCATTGGATGACTAAGTGGAGATGAGGGTTAAATCCACACCATTGAATGCTGGTAACCTGTTAAAAGGGTTGGTGTAGGTAAAAGTGAATAAAATAAAAATTAAACAGAAAAATAAAAATAAAACAAGAAAAGAAAAACAGAACGACAGAAAAAGGGAGAAGGGAATAGAAGATCGTGAACTGCTGCTGAGGCAATCCCACCAACGACACTTTCTCTTTCATCTCTCCCTCTCTTCCCCTACATGTGAATTGCTTGATTCTGGAGATGAAATTGAGAAGATCTTAAATCTTGGTGGCTAGGCATTTTGCGTGGTTCACAAAAAATCAATGGAAACGAGTTGCTGTTGCTGAAACATATCGAAGTGGCCATTGCAAAGGTAAAATTAATAGCTTTATAGTAGTTCATCCTTGTCCACACTTGAGTTCCCAAAGACCAGCAATATAACTTTGCTATATTGATCCGCTCAAAGAAAACCAGCTATTTCTATGGGTAATTTTCCCTCTATGAAATCAAGTAATTATGTTATGAAAAGAAAACCAGAAAAACTATGCAGAAATTAATGCAGCCCAGGAAGCAACTAAGCAGAAGTAAATGGGTTTTTGATTTGCTGAAAAGAAAACCATTGTAATTTGAGTTATTTCACAGACAAGAACACACAATATGATCAATGTCAATATCTTTCTCTTCTTTAATGTTGGGCATATTGGTAATGTTGAAAAGTTTGTGACTCATTTGAAAAACATTAGATAGAATTTCTTAATTGTATTGCAAATGCCATGATATTTGTAGCCTTGCATTTTGGTAATGGAAATGTAAGAGGTACTTCAATATGTCATTTTGAATCCAATTACCAATTAGTTAGTCCTATTTTGCAATTATTGTATCCATACTGCCATGTTATTGGTAGCCTCTTACATTTTGAGAACATATGTGTTTTGTCAATGCAATTGACAAACAGTTACTTCTAATTGCATTATAGTCTTGCAATTGGCAAACATAACTATCAATTTCCATTCTTGTCGTGCAATTGCCATTATATGTGCACAATTATGAAATGTAGAATCTCTCAGTAAGGACTAATCCTTCATGATTTAATTGTATGTTTATATTTCTACTAAATGCAAATGATGTGTATCCATTTATTTTCATATTAATTATGCCATGAAAGACATGTTGCCTATTTTCAGGAAATGGATGCAGAAGCAAGTAAAACGAATGGAATGCAGGGCCAAAACTCCGTCCCTAATAGTGAAGGTTATTTTGCAGAGGCTGAGTCACTTGAAGAAACCGAAAATGTCTCATCTTTACAGATTTTGGATAGTAGAACAGAAGAAAGTACTGAGAAAAGCAGACAGTTTGAGTATGATGGGTTAAACTTCCAAAATATGAGCATTGCTGAGTTAGCGGAGAAAGAGTTTGCAAAAGTTGAGGAATCAGAAAGATTTTACTGCAACTATGCTCTTGCAATTGGTTTTAGCATAAGAAGAAGTCGTTTGAGACGTAGCGAGGGTGGGGTTGTGATGGGAAGACAATGGGTGTGCTCAAAAGAAGGGAGTAGATCAAAGAAATGGACGAATAGAGATGATATGGTTCATACACCAAGGAAAGAGACTAGAGAGAATTGTCACGCTACATTTGCTGTGAAGTATTGTCCTAAACAGGATGCTTATATTGTGACTAAATTTGTAAAGGAGCACAGCCACCGACTTGCTAACTCACATGAGGTGCCTTTTCTTCGTTCGCACCGGTGTGTTACGGAATCTAACATAACACAATCTATGTCTATGAGAAAAGCCTCTATTAAAACCAATATGACATACGACTATATGGTTGACCAAGCAGGTGGATACATAAAAGTGGGGTTCACCAGTAAGGATCTATATAACAGGATGGATTTCGAGCGTCGACAAGTTGTATTGGATGGTGATGCACAAGCAGCAATAAGCTACATGAATGCCAAGGCAATAGCGGACCCAAACTTTTTTTGCATGTTTAGTGTAGATGAGGAGAATAGATTGGCAAATTTGTTTTGGAGAGACTCTCAATCTCTACACGATTATTGTTGCTTTGGGGATGTGGTGATATTTGATAGCACATACAAAACCAACGTATATGACAAGCCTTTAGTGGTGTTTGTTGGTGTAAACAACCATAACGCGACTACAGTTTTTGGTTGTGCATTTCTTGTTGATGAGACTGCTGATACATATCGTTGGGTACTCAGAACTTTTTTGACTTCTATGAAGGACAAGAAGCCTGTATCTATTGTCACGGACGGGGATGCGGCAATGCGCGTCGCGATTGATGAAGTTTTTCCCGATGCACATCATCGTTTATGTACATGGCACATCATGAGGAATGTGAACACCAATGTGAATAACCCAGAAATAGTAAGGGAGTTTAGCTATTGTGTGCATGGTGGTTTGACACCAGTGTCGTTCGAACAACATTGGCAGAAAATGATAGATACATATGATCTAAAAGGCGATTGGATCGAGATGATGTATCGTAAACGGAAACGATGGGCTGAAGCGTACTGCTCGAGGCATTTTTTGGTGGGAATACCACCACACAACGTGTCGAGGGTATGCATAAGAACTTGAAGGATGGAATTTGTAGAGGCATGAGGTTAGTGGAGTGTATTCCACGGATTGAAAGATCGTTATTGAGGTTGAGAAATGAGAATGTGAACTTTGATTCCAACAATTCACACCCACTCCTTCGTACGCACCTCCGATCACTAGAGGAACATGCAGCTTCTATTTTCACTCACGACATTTACAAGTTGATAAGAAATGAGATAAAGAAGGAGGCAAAATTAATTCTCGTGCAACCCGTAAGAAACAATGAAGATCCTCGTGTTTACACATTTTCCAAATTTGGAAGACCCGCTGAGAAATGGACTATAGTGTACTACAAGAAAGAGCAACATGTGCAGTGTTCGTGCAAATTATTTGAATCTAGTGGAATTCCGTGTTGTCATATGTTTGGAGTCATGAAATGTGATCATATGGATCAAATACTTCTGACTTTAATAATGAAGAGATGGACAAAGAATGCAAGACGTAGGAGTGAAATTGTAGTCAAGTCGGATGATGTTCCCAACGAAACTATTCAAATGGCTAGGTTTGGGTCATTAAGCGCTGATTTTAACAAGCTTTGTTTTATGGGTCACAGACAGAAGTCGCTTACAAGAGGCTAAAGGCTGAATGTGGGAGATTAAATACTTTGGTTGAGACATGGAAGGAGCAACATGAGCAAACTAGTCTTAATCTGGGATGCCATAATAATGTTGTAAAAGACCCCATAGTTGCTAAGACAAAAGGAAAGCAAACAACTAGAAGCAAAGGCAAAAAGGCCCCACAATGCGGAGAGTGCAAGGTTACTGGTCATAACAAAAGAAACTGTCCAAATCGCATTGTTGGTGAGGGAGGTAAGTGGAAAAGGGGTTATACAAGTGACAGGAGCGATATTCTTTCTAGTTTTGGACCAGAAGATGATACAACTGTTGGGAACAAAACATTTTATTCCTCCTCGAGTGCTGTTCATGGGACTAAGACGTTGTCCTCTTCTTATACAACCCCTAACTCGGGCTTCTCATGTGGCGAAGTGTTTAGTGGCTCCACTCATTACACCTCTGATGGTTTCACCTTTGAGACACCCGAGTGTAGTGTATTGGAATCACAATTTGACACACAAGCCTCGCCACCTAGAGATCGTAATAGATTTTGGGTTCCATTCACCCCAATAAAATGACATGGATTGTAGTACTTCCACTATATATATGGTTTAGGTTTTATGTACGAAATATTCATTACAACCATATTGTTCATGTATTTCCCCAACTTTTGGCATGACATATATCATTAGTGTTATTTTGTATCTATGTTAATGTTACATGTAGGAGTTTTGATACATTAATATTGATATTTTATTATGATTTTGCATGATTAGAATGGTTAGATGCAATAAATTCCATTGTTTTTCATATTTAGCTTAGGTGCTTAATTATGAAGATACTTGAAAAATGGGAAAAATGATACGGCAGAGTTCTTTGGAAATTGCCAAACAGTCAATATGATTTTGCAACATAAAATGGCAATTACACATTGTCTGTGTGTCGCTTTCATTGTCCAATTCAGAATGTTTTCACCATCTAACTTTCATAATTGAGTTAGTCAGATATAGTCATTCTTAGTGTTTGTTAAACTACAAATTTGACATAGTTAACAACCAATCTTTGTGGGCAAAATCCTTTACTTGCACCCTTTACTATTTTTCAATATGTGCGTTATTGTTCACAATGTGCACTTGCATGTTTAACTTTGAATAATTTGAATCTATTAATTAGGTTCAAACAAATATTTTCGCACAAAGTTATTACAATGTGGCTTTAAATTTTATTCCCAAAAAAAAAAAAAAAAAAAAAAAAAACTAAAGCTCATGACTACCTTAAGTTATGTCCGACTCACCAGATTCATTTGGAATATGAGAGGAGTAAAGGCCGTTTGTTATACAAGGTTGGCTTGGCTTCGCCTTCACTAAATTTAGTACCATGTTTGTTTCATCGAGTCGTAGTCTTATATGAGATTGCTAATACCGAGCTCACCAAAACACCTCCTTAGGAGGGTACTACTAAACCCATGTGGAAAGGGAGAATTAACTAATCTCATGCTCACCAATGTATAAGATGCATATATTATATTATTATTAGTATTATTATTATTATTATTATTATTATTATTTATTTATTATTATTATATGTATATATTAATTATATTTATACTTACATACACATATACGATAATGTACATATATACACGTCTTTTAGACATATATGTATAGTTGTATATATATATATATATACCCGCAGCAGCGGATCCAACAATATTTAAAAGACTACAAGCAAAAAAATAAATAAATAATTACCCAAAAAATTTACATAACCAATCACCCTTACAATTTAAATAATACCAAAGTTTTGACAGGCTTTGCATAGATGCTAGGTAACTTTGGTCCTGCAAAGGTGAGGTGTAAGCCTTCAGCAATGATGAATAAGTCTTTTAGAAGAAAAATTATAAATAATAAAATATAATGAAACTCAATTAGTAAATCTGTTTGAAGCTTAACATTCAATTAAATTTAAGTAATAAATGTAATAATCAATTTCAAACCCTAATATTATCCAATTAGTCATACAATCGAAATGGAGTAGGATGATTCGCAAATTCACAGGAGGATTAGAGCTACACATATGCGGGTGAGGAATAAAAGAATTTGGGGTTTAATGTGAAGAGAAATATATTTGAAAAAAGGAAAAGACAAAAAGGTTTTTAAACAAATTCAAAACGCACAGTTTTATTAAAACCCCCACTGCAACAAAAAGGCATCTTTTGGGTGAAATTTTAGGGCTTCTTTGGTATTTGATTTGTGTAACAACCTAAACTTTAATTAATTTATTCAATGAGACTATTTGCCCCTATACTATTTTATTAGAGAAAAATTTGACTTTTGTTCAGGGAGGAATTTGGAAATTTCGATTCTACCGTTGCACAGAGCACGTCGAAACGAGATCGTAGACACGTTGTTGGCTCGAATCCGAGTCGTAATGAAGAAAATACAGTTAAATTATGTTGAGGGGCAACAGCGTAATTTTTGAAAATCAGATTTTTATATCTGACTTTCTTCTCTCTCTCTTTCTCTCGATCTCTCCGCGACCCAGCCCCCTCCCCCCTTCGATTTTTCACACAGCGCCGCACCTCCAAACCTCCATAACCACCGACGCCGACCACCCCAACCCTCGAGACCGGACCCAAAACATCCGGCCAGACCTCGCCGTCACACCCCGAGCCTTCGCCGCCCCCTTCGGTCTTCCAGGCGCCGGAATATGGCGAAAACAAGCCGGTTTTCCCTCGAATTTCACGGCCGTCGTTCTCCGTCCTCCGGCCACCAATTTTGGCAATCAAGGTATGGATTTCCACCTTTTTTTCATGCTGTAGCTGGTGGTTGGGTAGGATTGGGTGTATTGATCAGATTTTAGGTCTAGTTAGAACTGGGTGTATTGGGTTTTACTGTTTAGATTGGCCTTCTGGCCCAAGAACAAGAAACATTTCTTCAACCTAACCGGTCACTGCCTCAGATTCTCAGAAGCTCCTCACCTTCACGACATTCACAGGCACCTCCAGGAGCTCTTCAACTTCGCAAACTCTTGCACGTTTACTTCTCCAACTCCCAAAGCTTCAAACTTTTCAGTGAGTTATCCTTTTGTGTGCTCGAAATTTTCAAGGATTTTGAATCACTTACTGCCATGGCCGCCCTTACTGAAAATTGATTTTAATTTGGCGATTTTAGATTTTTGTCTGTAATTTTTTTCCATTTGTCAAAATTTTTATTTCGGAAAGTCTTGATTTTGATATGAACTTTGATCACGAGGTTGTGCTTGACTGCAATGGTTGATGAAATGCCTCTTTCAGAGTTTGAGACTGTCATTTTTCTGTGTGTTTGTACTCTTCCGAGTAGGCATTCATGTATCATATGATGCATTGTTATGATACTTAATTCTGTGACAAATTGTGTTATTGGAAATAACTAGTGGGTCTGCTCTGCTGTAATATGCATAAGGGTTTATATCCCTGCTTATTTTTATCTTTTATTATTATTGTTTAACTAAGTTCCAATAACTGAAGTGAAGGGGACAAGAAAAATATTGAGGAGATGTTTTGAAATACTTGGTTCTTCTTAAAGGGAAACTTACAAAAACTGTGCTATTGTGCTTAAGATGGTTGCTTTTTTTGAAATACATAAACTGGGTTGTTTTCCAGTTGAATAAGGCTGCACCTTATATCAATTTGCATGTGTGTATTTAGTCATCAGATATTTTCTAGTAAGACTCGGTCAAACAAATTTCCAGAAAACATGAACCCGCAAAAAATTGAGGCTTGCAATGTAGGAAATGTGCGAGTTATATTGTTTTTCAAGTTTGATGTCCCCAGTTTGTCATTTTCAAAATTTTTCAAACTTAGTGGCCTGATTCCTATATCCCTTGGAACTTAAAATGTATGATGCCTGTACATTCATGATAGTTAATTTTTTAATTTTCAAGGGAAGAGTATATTCAAATGTTTTCTCAGGTGATTCCAATATTGTTTTGAACATATTAAGAAAAATGAAATTTTCTGATCTAGCCTTTTGGCAAATGGCAACCCCCTTTGGCAAATGGAAATCTGCTGTCAACTACAAGTTTTGTTCGTCTAGTGCCATGTATGTTGGTTAAGTTGTTTACCTAGTATAGCTAGACCAGTGGACAACTTGTCCCTTGTATTGTTCTGTTCTCTTCTTGATCAATTTATGTTTCTTATTACAAAAAAAAAAAGGCAATGAAGTGACAGAGAGAGAAGCAGGTAACAGTACATACTCTAGTTCAAAATAGATTACAAAAACCAAGAGGACGTGTTTTCTTCTTTGTTTTTGGTTCATAGGCATATTTCTCTCTTGCCCATATTACGTCATGCTGCCTATGATTGCAAATTGTGAGCCATTGTTTTAGGACTTTAAGATTGGGTTTCGGGATTATGTCCAAGGCCCAATTCCAATTGAGATTTGTATTGCGTTCTATTCCCACGGTTTTTGGTATGATTGTTATTATTTTTTCTTTATCGGTTTTGTAATTTTTTCAGGCCTTTCAGTTGTGAATATGGGGAAGAAGCCCTCGACGAAGAAGTCAACTTCCCAGAAACGCTGCAAAGACAAAGGTGTAACTACGCCGGTGGCGCGGAACAAGGCAGCAAAGGGAAACAACAACCGTTCTGTTGTAACCAGTGAGCGAGGTTCTAGTTCCACAGCATACCACTCAAATCCTGTTGATCACCCTTTGTTTGGCGTGAGGTGACACACACAAGAACCACAACTAATCGGATCCTGTGCTACATGTCAATGTCACTGACCATTTATCTTATAAGGTAAATATCCAATTGCATTTCACACTTACAATTACCTATATACTGTCTAGCAATTGGATGGTTCATAAATCCAATTGCATTTAAAGTGTGTGCAATTGGATTTCACATATTTAATTACCTGCCACAGTATGACAATTGGATGAAATTAAGAAACATGCACTTACTGAACACAAAGTTTGCCTCCTTGTACTTCCATCTAATGCTATTATTAATACTTACAGAATACTTTGACACGCATTAAGGGATGAGGAAACAACACACTCTGTGGTTTATGGTATCGGCATGAATTGCGTCCTCGAGTGCAGGAGAGAGTAGATTCTGTGGGGTTTTCAAACTTTGCAATTTTACTTGGAACAAAGGGAAGAAGAGACAAACACCTCCTGATGGCATTGGCAGAGCGATGGTGGGACACAATATATACATTCCATTTAGATGAGCTCGGGGAGCTTACCATGACCCCAAAGGACTTCAGTTCCATTACGGGTTTACTCGTATGTGGGAAGTCTTTAGAGTATGACATGGAGGCCCATACCAAAATTGAGGAGATGGTGAGGCTCTTTGGGGACCCCATTCGAAGCATCCTTAATGCCAATACAGGGACATTGTTAATAAGTACAAGAGGTGGAAGCCTCAAACCCCTGAACAAGAAGACCAGTTAACGCGTCTTCATTCTTGCAGTGCTTGGTAGCAGTTTGTGCAATGATAAGAGTGATTCTGTGTATTTATATTACATGCCAAGCCTGGTTAAAGTTGAGGAAATTAAAGACTATAATTGGGGAGGGGCTAGATTGGCATGCTTGTATCTATTAATGGATGCTCTTTCTCGAGGGCTAGTGGCAAGCATAGGAGGTTATTGGCGAGCATGGGAGGTGAGTCATTTTATGTTGGTCGATTTAATGATTATTACAATTGCTTGTGATGTGGTAATGTTGTTGTCATAGCTAACAACGGTTGTACTTTTTAGTTTATAGGTATGGGCTTGCGAGTACTTGAAGCCACTTGCTTTAACTCGACCATTGACTGATGTGGATTTGTTTCTGCGGGTATATCGCTGGTTATCTGCCCCAGATGTGCGGGAAACATCCCACAACTTGGAGCAGTTTAGGACAATACTCCGATATATCAGTACTGATCAAGTGAATTGACATCCGTGGGGAATCGATGATGCGAACTTACATTATTATGTGAAAAAAGCATTCCTATGACAAAAAAAAAAGGATTCTACTGCAAAGACCAGTCGGGTATACTTGGTATTTAGGAGAAAGGGTATCTATGCAAAGCTTAGGTACAACAGCTGCGAGCCCCAAAAAGACTCCCTAGAACCATGCTTAAAGTCATGAAAGTACTTGCTTCGGACAAAGAAATTAAAGCATCACTTAAAGGCTTTAATGCAGAGGGTTGGTTGGCTGAATCCACTGATTATCTACTCTTTCGAAATGAGTATGTCAGATATAAGCATTATCCAACTGTCATCAATAATGTAAGTTTTACCTTTGATAATGGTTCTTCATAATATAGTTTTGCATTATGCAGAAAAATATTTAGTTCATATCACATCACTATGCAGAGTGCAAAAGAAGGTGTGTGCTCTGTTGGTTCGAACTTTCAAGCTAGTGAAATTAAAATTCCTTCATGGAGTGTTGAAGTGGTGGGATGGGGGGACGCAAATGATTGTGAAGTGTTGGATATCCCAAGAGGCAAGTCTAGCACGTGCCTACCACTCCCGGAGGATGTGAAATATGTAAGTTTGAGGTTAAGGATTGGATTTAAATGTTGAAATCGAAACTACACGAATATATTAACTTTGACTTGTTTGTACTATAGGTAAGTGCATCGACGGCAACACAACTATTGGATATGATTAGTGGGCTAAATTCATTGCTCTTCAGTAAATGCATGGCTGCTAGGACAATCATAAGTGAGCTTCGACAGGTAATGTTGGATTGAATTGCTTGTAGGAGTTTTTCCAAATTAATGCAATATGAATTCAAACTCCATTCGTTATATATTGTGGCAAATATGCGTGATATTATCGCAAATGCAATGCCTTTAATTAGAATTATATGCGGAGGATTGATAATTTATGTGAATTGGGTTTGTAAGCATAAAAAAATATTTGTTTATGCTGCTGTTGATGCAATGCGGGAGAGTAGTTATGATGGTTATGTGCCATACTTGTTATTTTATTTTAAATTTAAGATTAGGAGACATTTATAATTGCAATAATCATCAAAGGTTATGACTTTGGTTTTGTAGGGGGGACACACTTAACATAATCATAACCCCTTTGCTAGAAAAGAAATTGCTGATGCGGAAGATGACTTTTGTTTTGTATATGAGGATGATGAGGAGAACGATAATGGTTTTCAGACATCATGTGAGGATGGTGAGGAGGATGAGGAATACGTGGAGGATGAGGAGGTCGAGGAAAACAGGGATGAGGATGAAAATGACCAGGAGGGCGAGGAAGATGAGGTATTAGTGGAGGAGACCACAACCAAGCCACCACCCCCTAACACCAAAGGAAAAGGAGCTATGGCGATTAAAGGAAAAGGCAAAGCATCACCACAAAAGCGCAAGGCCTCTTTGCCGGAACTAGAACCACACCTAATTAGTAAGAGGCTAAGGCTAAGGAAGAAAACATAAATTGTGTTATGGGTATTTTGTCTTTGTAATATACGTTGATAAAATTGTGAAACGTAAGTGAGATCATATATTTTGTGGTAGATGTTAACTGGTAGCTTATGTAATTTGTTTGATGTTACAAACTTATTATATAATGATGTCAAATATGATCGTCTATTGTTGTCTGTGAATGGATTGAATGAGTTCATTTGAAAGGAAGTGACCATCAAATGGAAAAGGCACTGATAGATTGGCTCGCCTAGGAGGAAAAGGAAATAATTGAATTGACAAACGATGAGTTGGAAATTGAACAAGAATAATGCAATTGACAAACGGTGAGTTGGCAATTGACAAACGGTGAGTTGGAAATTGAACAAGAATAATGCAATTGACAAACAGCGTGATGGAAATTGAACAAGAATAATGCAATTGACAAACCTTCTGTTTGAAATTGCAAACGTGCATGTATGCCTATTTGGCTTGGTTTTCCATAGGATTTCACTTCCCATTCGAAATAGTTTTGTAACCCCAAAGTTTATATATTATTTTTAGGTTAAAAACATGCGATTTTTGTCCTGTGTTAATATTTTGTAAACATCTATTTAATTTATAATTAAATAAAAAATTAAATGTATAAAGCGAAGGTGGGACAGTAGAGAAGTAAATTACGTCCTTATCCTTGAAAACAAAAGGGTTTACAATAGGAAGGACTCATATTACACTATTGGACATTTGTGTTCCATTATATTATAAAATCAATTCTTAATCGTGTAATATCGTAATTTACAAAAAAAAAAGACATGTAGCACAATAGTAAGGTAAAGTGGAACATTCAGAAGTTAAATTAGGTCCCTATACTTGTAAACACGGATGTTTACAATATTAAGGTATCGTATTACTATGGATAGTTATGTTTCAGAAGAATGTAAAACTCATCCTTAATGTTGTAATATCGTAATTTACAAAGAGAATGACGTCTAGTACTATATTAAGGTAACTAAGGACATTAAGAAAGTAAATTGGGTCCTTATACGTGTAAACACAAATGTTTACAATATTAAGGTCTCATATTACTCTGTTTAGGACAGTCATGTTCCACAAGATTGTAAAAGTTATCCTTACTCTTGTAATATCGTAATTTACAAAGATAAAGACATGTAGTACAATATTAGGGTAAAGGGGAACATTCAGAAGGTAAATTAGGTCCTTATACTTGTAAACTCAGATGTTTACAATATTAAGGTGTCGTATTACTCTTTAATGTATAGTTATATTCCAGAAGATTGTAAAGCCCATCCTTAATGTTGTAATATCATAATTTACAAAGAGAAAGACATCTAGTACAATATTAAGGTAACTAGGGACATTAGAAAAGTAAATTGGGTCCTTATACGTGTAAACACAAATGTTTACAATATTAAGGTCTCATATTACTCTATTCAGGACAGTCATGTTCCACAAGATTGTAAAAGTTATCCTTACTCTTGTAATATCATAATTTACAAAGATAAAGGCATGTAGTACAATATTAGGGTAAATGGGAACATTCGGAAGGTAAATTGGGTCCTTATACTTGTAAACTCGGATGTTTACAATATTAAGGTGTCGTATTACTCTTTTATGTATAGTTATGTTCCAGAAGATTGTAAAACCCATCTTTAATGTTGTAATATCGTAATTTACAAAGAGAATGATATCTAGTACAATATTAAGGTAACTAGGGACATTAGAAAAGTAAATTGGGTCCTTATACGTGTAAACACAAATGTTTACAATATTAAGGTCTCATATTACTCTATTCAGGACAGTCATGTTCCACAAGATTGTAAAAGTTATCCTTACTTTTGTAATATCATAATTTACAAAGATAAAGGCATGTAGTACAATATTAGGGTAAAAGGGAACATTCGGAAGGTAAATTGGGTCCTTATACTTGTAAACTCGGATGTTTACAATATTAAGGTGTCGTATTACTCTTTTATGTATAGTTATGTTCCAGAAGATTGTAAAACCCATCCTTAATGTTGTAATATCGTAATTTACAAAAAGAAGGACATCTAGTACAATATTAAGGTAACTAGGGATATTAGAAAATTAAATTGGGTCCTTATACGTGTAAACACAAATGTTTACAATATTAAGGTCTCATATTACTCTGTTTAGGACAGTCACGTTCCACAAGATTGTAAAATTTATCCTTACTCTTGTAATATCGTAATTTACAAAGATAAAGGCACATAGTACAATATTAGGGTAAAAGGAAACATTCAGAAGGTAAATTGGGTCCTTATACTTGTAAACTCGGATGTTTACAGTATTAAGGTGTCGTATTACTCTTTTATTGATAGTTATGTTCCAGTAGATTGTAAAATCCATCCAATCAATTGTAATATTGTAATTTACAAAGATAAGGACATCTAATACAAAGAAAAATGACCCCCAATACAAAGAAAAATGAACATTTGAGGAGTAAATGTTGTCATCATCCTTGTAACCAAGGTGGTGGTTACAACATTCAGGATTCATATTATACTAAAATGGACATACTCGTTCTATTACATTGTAAAAGTAATCTTTAATCTCGTAATATCATCATTTACAACAACAAGGAACTCTTGTATAAGAATAGGGTAAGCATGGACTTTGGTGGAATAAATTGGGTCCGTGTCGTTATAAGAACAAATAGTTGCAACAATAAGCACGAACAGTACACTATTATGGACATAGGCATTCCACAAATCAGTAAACGAAATCCTTACATTCATGAATTATATTACTTGGGTTTTACATTATGCGATGTGGTCATTTTTTTGTCAATATTTAAATATGAAGTAAAAAAATATTTTCTTTAGGTTTTGTGTGATTTGCACTAAAAGTCATTGTTTTTACTTTTAGGTACTTCAATCATGGAAAGGGAGAAAGATTGAACAGGAGGCAGGAATTGACCACTGTAATTTACCAATTACCAAACGGGCCTAGGATTTCGCACATTTGAATTACAAATACATAGGTACCGTTTGTCAATTGCCAAACAGAAGGCAGTAATTGCACATTGAAATGCAATTGGATTCCAGAAACAATAAATTACAGTCCCCTGATTTGGCAATTATTGTCACCAAATATGGTAAATCCGCTGAACACCAAAATATTGGAATGATCGTCATAACTTGCAATATAAACAAAACCAAGGCTAGCAGCACAAAATAAAGTTAACATATTAACTTCATCAATTGTTCGTACACATGATTACCCAACAAAGTTAACATATTAACTTCACCAAATTGCATTTTCACATCCTCTGTTACATTTTCACACCCTGTGCTAGTCATAATCTATAATATGGAAACCGAAAAAAGGACACCAAATAGGACATTCGACCTAGATGTACAAAAAAGGTGTCCTACCTAACCATGGTCACAAGCCTTTGAAAACCACTTTACAAAAAACAAACAAGTTGTCATGTTATACCATGGTGACCCTCCTTCCAAAAATATAGGGTATGCACCAAAACCAATACCATCACAGCATCAGATCTAAGCTCACAAAAATATATACTGGTCAGTCATTAGAGTCCCATTACCTAACCTTGTTAGCGGCGCCGAGGTCTAGGCTAAACGCGGCCTGTACGTGTTTCTGGTATAGTCACTGCTGATTTTTTTTGTTTCCGAATATAAACCCTTTTTCTTTTAACGGTGACATCCGCCACATCCTTGTCTTTAACCTCAACATTACCAATCTTGTTCCCCTTTGCCATAAAATCATATCCATTTTTCATCACTTTCAATGCTTCACGTATTATCGCATCACGCAATTGATTTTTTTCATTTCGGAGCAACTCAATAGCAAGTCGCATTCGTTGTACATTAGAGTTGTACTGCAACCAACCAAAAAAAAAAACTTTAGCGTTTCATTACGTATTAAACATTTATACCATAAAAATAGCACATGCGCAATGCATACCTGGTCATACCACAATTGACGATAATATTGCATGTGTCTTATGAAAAAAATGCCACAATTCACAGCATTAGGTTGGATGAGATTGGCATCCAATAGGGACACAACAGAAAAGGAGGAGAACGTCCACCCCGTCCCAAATACCGACAATATGTCATCATGAAAAACGGAGTCTAGGTACAACAACTGTTGCATACACAAGAACATAGTCGACATTAGTAACATTGAACAAAAGCTTCTCCACTTACACTAATATGACAATCGTTCTCACATTTCTTATTGTGATGCACATCAGGTAAACTATCCCAAATTTCAGCTTTCTTATGGAATATGTCACAAACCAAAAGATACCAGTGACCAATTACATCATTGTGCATCGGAATATAGATCTACAAAAAAGTGGTATATTCATTATCATCGATAATTGATATTATTGGAGCTTGCATACGAAACCCACCTGCATGCAATCCTTCAGTCGCCCATTAAATCTTACGAGACGACAAAGCTTGTGTGTCCTAGCACATGACGTCATACGATTACTGGGACGTACGAACTTGGCACCTTCCTGCATTTTATGAGATATAACACATCACCTTTAACAAAAAAATATCCTTTATTAATCTTATCCATTTACTTACCGACCAAAAATACGTAGGTAGGAACCATTTTGTGGAGGTAGTATCATATAAATATTCTGTCATTACATTGATTACCTATTACAAGAGAAGGCATGATTGTTAGCATCCTAGTACCAACATTCTAAACATATACTAATGAGTAGTTAGATACATATTCGATTTATAGTCCTTACATCATCAAAGAGAGGCGACCCAGGGGCAAGGCTTCCAAAATGGTGACGATCTATAGCTACAACACCAGTGTCAACGAGTAGTTCACTGTCAAACAGAAAAAATAAGTGTTCTAATTAATTGTTCTTATGTCATTATGACAACACATATAAAAATTAATTTCACAAATTTGGTTCAGGGTATACCCCCAAGCTTTTGGATCTAATGGATTGCAACAAAATGCAAAACTTAGTAGATCTCTATCATCTTCAGAAATATTGTTGCTCATCCGGAATAGACCGACACTCAATCTCTTCATAATCCGCTCGTGAGCAATTACTTGTCGAGTTTTTGCATTTGCTTTAGCTTTCAACGCATTAATGTCTTCATAAGGAGTTCTCTTGTGGGGACCCAGCTTTCTATTCGCTGTTGCACGAGTCACTGTCGGATCCCTTATTGAAGTTGAACTACAATTCTTTAAGAACAAACTTTTTACGTTGTTGTGACCCATTTTATCCTAGTGGCCACAAATCATTACGAAATAGCATTTACAAATCAATATAACTGAAACAAATATATATTAGATGATACAAAGAATCTGCATAAAATAAGGACACCTAACTTTGTTATTACATTGGGAGAAAACCAAATAAAAATACAACGTAATCCATAGTACAATGATTTATGCAAATCAAATACTCGATAATTGTCATCATCCAAACATGTAAACCAACAAGTGAAAACATGAAAATGCATACAAACAAGCTACAACCAATACTCATCATACCTCATTCTGAGATTGTTTTGCATGTTTTCTCTCACGGATGACTTCAACAAAGGGAGCCGAAGTTTTATCAACAGTTGCAAATCCTTTCACATTGTCATCTTGCTCGTTGGGAGTTTCGTCTTCTTTGTTTGGCCTACTTTTTGGAGGTTTAGTATTTCCAAGGTCTTTTTGTCCCCCATCACTCTCCATATCAAACATGTTATTATCTTCCTTAGTCAGTTTAACTTCCAGTTCATGAGGGCATGGAGTGCGCAATGTTCTTTTTTTTTTATGATAACTCAGACATAAACTTGGAGATAATTGAGATTGCTCTATACTAACCTTAGAAATCTTCAAATCAACTGATATCCAATATTTTAACCCTTATGAAACAATTGACAACCACTGCAGGAGATACCAATGGAGGAGATTGCAATATTCAGCAGTAGAGTTTTTTGGGTTTTGGAGAGCAGCGCTCTAAAATATAACATAACAAATCGATTATGTCCACCTGTTATAGCAAGTTTTCTTTTAATTTTTTTACAACTCAATTGGCATGTGCACTGCACATGCTTCATAAACAACAAATAGAGCATGGATACACCAGGTGCACCGTAGAAGGTGCCTACATATAACAAGCAAGATGCTATAGACTTTTGTTTTGTTTTTAATGCTATGGACCTCAGAACTCACGACGATCAGACGAGAAGACATAACAATGAAAACTGACACAGCAAATGGAATAGAATTTTATTTTCTTTAAACTCAGAAAGATATTGGTGAACCAAAAATTAATTCAAAACATTCACAGATTAAGAAAAAAAAAATACACTAATCATTTGAGCAAATAAAATAAAGGCTGAAAGTAAATACCTGATTTTCCGAAACCACCCATTCCAAAAATCTTGTGCGCCCTGATGCAAATATATCTTTTATGTACGGTAGATGGAGGTTCTTAGTTGCAGATATAACAGCAAATCCCTTTGAAATGGTAAACATGATCACTCCAAATATGATGATCCTCCCAACCCAAGAATCTTTTCTGACCCACTGAAATTGATAAAACAAATATGAAATCAATATTTTTATCTTCCTTTTGGTCATAAATCCTGCTGTCAAACTAAAAATTAAAGAAAAACTTACCTGACTTTTCTTTCTGTGTTTAGACTTTGGCCGCTTGATGTATGTATGAGGTGAAGGATTAGAGAGTTTTTCCTTTCTAATTTTATAGCCAAAAAGATCACCAAAGAATTAGAGACTTCTAAATCGATGATGAAATCTGATGGGTGTAAAATATGTGGCTTTATGTTTATATAGCAGAGGTTGTGTGAATTTTTTTGTTTTTAAATTTCTTTTCTTTTTGAACTTTTAGAAACTCAATAGTGATAAGGGAGTCACGTGTTCTCTGCAAACTACCTCTCTCATGTTCATATCCCAATGGATGGACAGACACAAGACTTTTTTTACTCGTTATCTGTCAACTGTCAGTTATTTTTTTGTTTTTAGTCTGAAGAACTAATGCACTTGCTGAAACGCAATGGTAGGTAGCAATTCAAATGCTAAACCCAAAGACATGGACCAGCCTCTAGGCTTGGCTTGGCTTTTACCAAAAAGTTGAAGACACCAGTCAATTGGCTATCACTTTTTCAATCCTGCTCTGTTGGTAAGATTTGTAAAAAGATTTTGTAATGTCCCAAGCACGAGAAAGTTTCTTGATAACGTGGAAAAAAGTACAAACTGTAATAAAATAACCTGGGATATGTGCGATAATTCAGAGCTGCACGTAAAGTAGATGAGACACAGCATTTAACGAGGTTCGGCTATGCCTACGTCCTCGGAGAGCAGCAGCAGTAACTTTTCCACTATGTAAAATAATAGGGCTACAAGTTTAGTGTTTACAATATATGTGGCTCACTGAATTTTCTCTCTAGGAGAATTTCTCTCTGCTCTCTCTTTCCTCTTTCTTCCTTCTCTTCCTTTCTCTTTTTTCTTCTTTTCTTCTTTCCGTTTCTCTTCTTATTTATAGGCTGAAATAATCACTATTCATCACTATTCATCACTGTTCACCGTGACAAACAAACTCTATCAAAGCCGCCAAATGAACAGTAATGAATAGTCACCCGTGGCAGACAAACTCTATCAAAGCCGCCAAATGAACAGTAATGAATAGTTAGTGGGCTCCACATGTTTATTCTTTTATTCTTTTACAACACTCCCCCTTGGAGACCACTAATGATATGTCGGTTGTATCATTAAAGACTTGCTTGGAGAAAACCTAGTAAGGTAGAGAACTGATGGAAAGAAGAGTACAACAATCTGTATAGCATACTTCTGGATGCTCCTCCTGATTAATATCTCTCCCTGATGTCTTCATGACTATCTTTTGGATTGAGAATCTTTCGGAGTGAGTGGATGATGTAGCCACCAACAATTCATATAGTAAATATATTTCCAGTGAGCTATCTCTATGTAAATCATAGAAATTTTCAGAGTCCGCATATCTAATAACGCTTGGGCTATTTATAAGTTCACTTGAAAGAATATGCCCATACATGGTGTTATGCGGAAATAGCATCAAATATACCTCACATCATCCCAAAATGATGGTGATGGAGTTGAGCCTTATCTGGAAAATATGATGTCCGGTCCAACATACTTCCGGAAAATCCTTAAAGTGCCCAACGGATAATCCTCATAAAAATGCTTCAATACTTTCTTAGTATAAGCAAGTATCTCGTTGGCATAATGCTCGATCTTTAAGTCGAGACAAATATTTCTGGAATTCTTGAGAAGCTTTAATGTGTTGCAAACACATTATAATCAATATACTCACTGAGGCAATTTATGTACATTAACATTGAGTACAGATTTTGTGCTTCAGGCACATGTCCACAGACTTGCTTCATGCAATTTCAATCCTTTCAAGGATTTTGTTTAAAGGGATTAAACTCTATGACACATTATATAGCTTTAACCCAGCTATTTATACATCTTTAGGGAATCACTTCAGGTGATATGCTCTGTGCATTTAATAACCCTTAAAGATAACATGTTGGTCTCCGTAAATGTGCAATAAAGGGGCACAATTGAATCTATAAATATGGAGAAAACCCAACATCCCTTGTTTATGTCAAAAACATTGTGTCATACAAAGTAGGTATATTCCCTTTTTATTCCGAACACCCAAGTATAACTTTTAATATTAACATCTTTTAGGGTTCGTACTGTGGGTTTGTTCTTTCACGTTCATTCTATAATGGAATTGCCTCATTCCATTTTGGCCAATGATATTGTCGACATTTAATAATTGAACGTGGTTCCAATCAACACAGCCCATTGATGATTTGAGTAGCTACTCCAAAATCAAAAATTTGTCATTCATCAATTTATGATCCCACCATTCTCATGTGCATGCGCATGCATCAATTATAAGCATTTCTTTGCTTTTGGGTACCCAAGCCACTGCAGGGGGCTTTTATTATGTGAGAATGTAGATTATAACCTCCAATGGAGCGTTATTTTATAGCAGGGCGTGGATAATCTCCATTTAGGGAGTTGGAACATTTAGAACCCATATATCTGTCATGCTGCAGGCATGCCACAGATTAATACATACATGTCAATTAATTTATGGGACTTTAACCCATATAATTTGCTACACATTAGGCGTGCATAATATCAATATTGACATGTCAAAGGATTGTCCTTTCGGGACTTCAATCCACATCATTTGCTACGCAACAGGCGATTAATACATACATGTCAATTAATTTACGGGACTTTAACCCATATTATGGGACTTTAACCCATATAATTTGCTACGCATTAGGCGTGCATAATATCAATATTGACATGTCAAAGGATTGTCCTTTCGAGACTTCAATCCACATCATTTGCTACGCAACAGGCGTGCATCATATTGATCACTGCTATACCCATATTCTGTTCTTATGGGACTTTAATCTGTGCAGTGTATTATCAATGTATCCAACTTGCAATCTGTAAAATTTGCGTTAATAATTCATGGATACATACAAGCCATTCTTTTGGAACGGACTCATCTCCCCATTTGGTTACCTTTCAAGATAAAATATCAAATAGGTATATAAGCATAAAATAACACAAGTATTGCTTACATCCTTAGGTGGGAGAAACTTTTCTCAAGTATCATTCAAGCTCGTATCGGCCCAGTAAATATAAAGTATCGCTTGATGATCTTGTTATATCCTGCAAGAGCAAAAATCACAATTCTTTTCTCTGTCAAAAACAAATAACTCTCAGAGTTAGGATCACTGCAAGGATTCTTTCTTCGGATGTTCATTCTAAAGAAATAAAATCCCTTATGAACAGAGAGTTATAAAAAGAGAAAAAATGCAAAAAGATTGTGATATTGATTGCAAGGTAAGGTAAGCAATCAAGGAAGGAAGCTGGTGGGAGCAGACAACAAGCTTGGCAATCAAGGAAGGAAGCTGGTGGGAGCAGACAACAAGCTTGGCAATCAAGGAAGGAAGCTGGTGGGAGCAAACGACAAGCTCTCATTTCTTCTAGTTTAGAAGAACTTCCGGAGATTAGAGCATAAGGTTGCTTTCACAGTTCCCTGATATAGTGGAAACATGATCAGGGATAGTCTTGCTTCCTGAATGGATGATCAGAGATAGTCTTGCTTCTCGGGCATATTGAGTGCTTACTGATAAGAAAAACAAGTAAATATCGCATCACTAGGTATGGAGTAAACTGGATGTCTTCTGCAAAGAAAATTTCGTTAGTAACACATTTATACACAAATACAATGAATAGGTAGAACCGGTGAATTTCAAATTAACCATAGGAAAATTGCGAGATTCTCGGGATGCTGTTGAAAAAGTGCGAGATTCTCGGGATGCTTTTGAAAAAGTAGCTCCATGAAATCCGTAAAGCAAGATCGGCTTTGAAAATAATACTTGAAAACGCCGAAAGTGCCGACAGGCATTATTAGAGGCCACGTGAAGTTTTGGACTCTAGGAAAGAAAAAGATAATATGGGGATTTGAGAAGATATTGGGGTCCTGAAAAACAGTAGCCATATTTCCTCCTATAGATATGGCCTTTGTAAAACTTGATTGGAGCAACTGCGTTTCAACACAAATTTCTTCATTTTCTGAAACTTTAGTTTTCCTAAGACTTTCTTCGAAACCTTCTTAAAAATGGCTTCCTCTTCTTCCTGCCCAAATTATTTCAATTTAAATGATGCTCCAACAGCAAACAGTGACGCCAAAGTTTGGCGTCCATCCTTTGTATCCCAAAATCGTCATCTCACAGTTAATGATTCTGTGATGATGAATGATGCTACTGCTGTCATAGTAGCTAGGAATTTCATTACTCCAATGGATGAAATGCTGTTAACAGGGAGGTCTGAGGAAGAGGCTATTGATGACTCAATGGCTTTCAGCATTCAGAGTGCTGCTTCTGTTTCTAACATGGCTGATCGTTTGCGTGTTAGAGCAAACGAGGTTGAGAAGCTGACAACTGAAAATTCGTCTCTCCAAAGAATGCTTCATGAGTCTCAACAGGAGGTTGAGAAACTTAAAGGAGAGAATAATTCCTTGTTGAAACTGGTGAGTTCGTACTCAGTTGATACACTGAGAAGGCTAGACATGCTGCAGGTCTCCAATGAAAGAATTTTGGGAGACCACGAGAAGCTCATGGCTAAGCTTAAGAGGCGCCGTCCTCTTCCTTCAGAGGCTTCCAGAACATAATGTAATTTTATAGATTTTACAGGGCCTGCACATTCATTGCAGGTGGAAAAAATCTATCTGTTGTATGTTTCTGTAATAATAATTGCGCACATTCTTAAACTTGCACCTGTGGTTTTTACGTCTTTTCAAAATGACGGTTTGGAACCTTGTGCCTTATAGGTTCAAATAACCACATTGTCTCTCCCAAATTGCATGGTAGCCCGGAACTTTTGGCCTGGGCACAAACTCAGAATTTATTTACCCTTTTCAAATGGACATGAAGTGTGAATTGAGTAAAAGCCACGATAATATCGCAATATAGTAGTGAAGAGCATTAACTACTATATACCCACAACTTCAAGTTCAGGATCTCTCATATATTTGGATCCATGGGCTTCCGGCCCAGGTATAATAAAATATGTGGGGAGCCTCAATTCATTATTTGAGGTTTATATTGATATTATCCATTTCGCGGTGTATTCTTAACAACCGGAATTCACAAAATATATTTCTTCCTTGAGGTGTCGATTATAACAGAATCGAACTTTATTAAATTCATCATCTTCTTATGCCGAAGAAATATGTGGTGTTCCACAATTTGCAATAATACCTCAAGGGTTGTCCATTTAATTGTTGGAACTTCAGGTTCTCAATACTCTTAAATTTTGAACTTCAGGCCAAAGCCACATATTCTCATGGTATGGACATTTTTACAATTTTCTGTACATATTCCGGGACTTCAAGCCCTTACATAATTGTCCATATTTTGAGGAACTTCTGGCATCTCATTTAATTTCTCATTCATGAGTTTAAGGAACTGCAGGTTCCCTTTTGTATATAGTGACGGTTTATCCAAAATGGTTAATATTTATGCATACGTCACTATTCATGTGAATAGTACTGTTCATCGAGTCATGAATACATATCTATTCATGTGTACAGTACATCTGCCAGTACAGTTATCATCCATGGCTCATATTTATGCATACGTCACTATTCATGTGAATAGTACTGTTCATCAAGTCATGAATACATATCTATTCATGTGTACAGTACATCTGCCAGTACAGTTATCATCCATGTGTACGGCACTATGAACCAATACGGTACTATTACATCATTAAGGAACCCTAGGTCCTTATTCACATGTCAGGGATCAAGGACCTTTAAGTCCAATCACATGTTTACAAGTATAGTACCGGAGAGACTGCCAGCTCTCATATCAATATCATCATCAAGGATCTTCAAGTCCTGATGTAATTGTATGATGAGGATCAAGGAACTTCTGGTCCTGATCTGCACACTGTAAAAACTCATCATACAGCACAATTAATCCATAAAATAAATTGCTGATAAATAAATTACTGGTATGGACGATAAACCCGCACCATACTTTAAATAAATTAAATAGCTTGCTGTATGGACGTTAATCCCGCACCATATCTTAAATAAAATTAAATGTGCGGTAAAGTAAACGTGCTTATATGGGCACTAATTCTGCTCCATACATTTAAATAAAAGCAAAGGCGTGGGCGATAAACCCGCACCACCCTTTTAAATAAATACTGTTGTATGGGTAATAAACCTACACCATACAGTAAATAAAAAAAATGTGGGAATAAAAACCACCACTGAACAAGATAAGGAAAGTGTTAGTATTAGTAACGGTCTCCCACTGATAATATGTTTAGTATTACCAAGGGTCCATTTTTGTTAATGGTTAGTAATAGAAAAGCAGATAAATATAGTATATTATATTACCATCAACTTTTCATATATATATAATATATATATATTATACTGATATATTAGTGGAAAGCTAGATGCGTTGGCTTTTCTTCTTTACATTAACATAATGGTTAGTATTATAAATAGTAGTGCAGCACAAAAATTATACCTGAGAGCTTCTCGTGCTGATAACGTGTTATAAAATAACCTGGGATATGTGCGATAATTCAGAGCTGCACGTAAAGTAGATGAGACACAGCATTTAACGAGGTTCGGCTATGCCTACGTCCTCGGAGAGCAGCAGCAGTAACTTTTCCACTATGTAAAATAATAGGGCTACAAGTTTAGTGTTTACAATATATGTGGCTCACTGAATTTTCTCTCTAGGAGAATTTCTCTCTGCTCTCTCTTTCCTCTTTCTTCCTTCTCTTCCTTTCTCTTTTTTCTTCTTTTCTTCTTTCCGTTTCTCTTCTTATTTATAGGCTGAAATAATCACTATTCATCACTATTCATCACTGTTCACCCGTGACAGATAAACTCTATCAAAGCCGCCAAATGAACAGTAATGAATAGTCACCCGTGACAGACAAACTCTATCAAAGCCGCCAAATGAACAGTAATGAACAGTAATGAATAGTTAGTGGGCTCCACATGTTTATTCTTTTATTCTTCTACAACACAAACTTCCAAACAATTCATTTCAATCCTAATTTTTTGTAAAAAACATGTATGTATCACAAATTAATCACGTCTGCCACTTATAAGGATTTTATTCTATACAGTGAAACACGATTAAATAAAAATAACAAGATAGTGCAATTTCTTTTTTAATTTCTTTAGCCTCTCCATTGTAGCATGGAAAGTCACAACTACACGACAAGATAGTGTTTGTCTTCAGATATGCATTCTAGGCCATCCTCACCTTTAGAGTTCAAGAGGAACTTTCCGGAGCTTTAAATTTAAAGGTTTTTTTTTTTTTTTTGAGTAAAAGGTGTTGTAAAATGATAAGGTGGAGTCCACATGTTGGAAGGGGATTTCCATACACCTTCCTGGAGTCTTCTATTTACCAAATTGTTAGCCAATGCTTTGCCTATAAAACTATGGCTTCATTCTCATTTGCACGATAGAACAAAATATCCAATGAAAAACATCAGTTTCTATGCTTTCTCTATACCTCAGTTTTCTCTACAATCTCTTAGTTTTATAACACGTTATCAGCATGAATATCTTTAAAATACCAGTTGGGATATTCGATCAAAACACTCTGCTTCATTGCTTTTTTTTTATTGGGTTTGATTGAGTTGCTTATGCTCTTCTGTATATCGATATAGCTTCTGTGAAACTTTGTTCTCACGGTCTCAACTCTTTACTCTCTCTCTCTCTCTCTCTCTCTCTCTCTCTCTCTCTCTCTCTCTCTCTCTCTCTCTCTCTCTCTCTCTCTCTCTCTTTGTCACTTTATATAGCTTCAAACACAAACCCAACAAAACAAGTTCTTGAGAAAGATCAGACCCAAAAAACATGATAAGATGATCTCTACCTTTTTATCTTCTCCATTAATTTTATTAATATTATTAATGCCCTACAAGAACAGCACCCACCGAAATGATGAACTTCCCATCATCTTTTCAATTATTATTATTTTATATTATTTAATATTAATATTAGTGCATGTGCTGGTGGCAGGTCAAATGAAAAGGCAGTGGCAAGCATGATATTGATCACTTTCTTTGCCTGCCTGATTATATATTTTATATAACATGCTATATAACTCACATATTAGTATATCAATATATTATATATATTAACAATTAGATATATATATATATATAGTAATTCTATGGATGGTTTCACATCCTATATTTTTTAGTGGTGGTTTTATCCCCACATTTGTTTTATTTACTGTATGGTGTAGGTTCATTGCCCAATACAATTTATTTACTGTATAGTGTAGGTTTATTAACCATACGATACAATTTATTTGTTGTATGGTGTAGGTTTATTGCCCATACAACATTATTTATTTAAAAGAGTGGCGTGAGTTTATCGTCTACACAACTGCCTTTACTTTTATTTAAAAGTATGAAGCAGAATTAGTGTCCATACAAGCACATTTACTTTATTATTGTATTGTGTGGAATTAATCCTCATACAACAAGCAATTTACTTTATTGCACATTTACTTTTTTAAAAGTATGGTGCGGGATTAACGTCCATACATGAGGTAATTTAATTTATGAATTTACTTTACCGCACATTTAATTTTATTTAAGGTATGATGCGGGATTAATGTCCATACAGCAAGCAATTTAATTTATGAATTTATTTTACCGTACATTTACATTTATTTAAAGCATGGTGCGGGTTTATCATCCATACCAACAATTTATTTTATGGATTAATTGTGCAGTATGATGAGTTTTTTTAAAGTACACAGATTAGAACCAGAAGTTCCTTGATTCTCATCATACAACTACATTAGGACTTGAAGATCCTTGATAATGATATTGATGTGAGAGCTGGTAGTCTCTCCGGTACTATATTTGTAAACAAAAGATCGGACTGGAAGATCCTTGATCCTTGATATGTAAATAAGGACCTAGAGTTCCTCGACGATGTAATAGTACCATACTGGTTAAAAGTGCCGTACACATGAATAACAACTGTACTGGTAAATGTACTGTACACATGAATAGATACGTATTCATGACCTAATGAATAGTATCGTATACATTTATAGTGACATATACATAAATATTAACCATTTTGGGTAAACCGTCACTATATACAAAAGGGAACCTACAGTTCTTTAAACTCATGGATGAGCAATTATGTAAATAAGATGCCAGAAGTTCCTCAAAATACGGACACAATCATGTAAGGGCTTGAAGTCCCGAAATATGTACAGAAAATTATAAAAATGTCCATATAATGAGAATATGTGATTTTGGCCCGAAGTTCAAAATCTGACAATATTGAGAGCTTGAAAGTTCCAACAGTTAAATGGACAACCCTTGAGGTATTATTGCAAATTGTGGTACACCACATATTTCTTTGGCATAAGAAAATGATGAATTTAATAAAGTTCGATTCTATTATATTCGACACCTCAAAGAAGAAATATATTTTGTGAATTTCGGTTGTTAAGAATACACCGTGAAATTAATAATATCAGGATAAACCTCAAAGGATGAATTGAGGCTCCTCACATATTTTGTCATATTATATGATCTAGGCTGGAAGCCTATGGATCCCAATATATGAAAAGTCCTAAACTTGAAGTTTTGAGGATATAGTAGTTAATGCTCTTCACTACTATATTACAATATTATCATGACTCTTCCTCAATTCATATTTCATGCCTATTTGAAAAAGGCGAATAAATTCTGAGTCGTGATTAGCCCGGGCCAGAAGTTACGGGCTCACATGCGTTGAAATATGTAATTTGGGAGATTTGATGTGGTTACTTGAACCCATAAGGCACAAGGTTCCAAACCGTCATTTTGAAAAGACATAAAAACCACATGTGCAAGTTTAAGAATTTGCGCAATTATTATAGGAAAGGAGCATACAACGGATAGATTTGTTTCACCTAGAAGGAAAAGCAGGCTCTATCTATAAAATTACATTATGTTCTAGAGGCCTCTGAAGGAAGAGGACAATGCCTCTTAAGCTTAGCCATGAGCCTCTAGTGGTCTCCCAGAATCTTTTCATTGAAAACCTGCAGCATGTCTAGCCTTCTCAGTGTATCAATGGAGTACGAACTCACTAGTTTCAATAAGGCATTATTTTCTTCTTTAAGTTTCTCAACTTCCTGTTGAGACTCATGAAGCATTCTCTGAAGAGATGAATTTTCAGTGGTCAGCTCTTGAATCTCGTTTGCTATGGCCCGCAAACGATCGGCCATGTTAGATACAAAAGCAGAACTCTGAATGCTAAAAGCCATTGAGTCATCAATAGCTCTTCATCAGACCTCACTAATAACAGCATTTCATCCATTGGAATAAGGAAATTCCTAGCTACTATGACGGCAGTCGCATCATTCATCATCACAGAATCATTAACCGTTAGATGACGATTTTGGGGGAGAAAGGATGGACGCCAGACTTCGGCATCATGAGTTGTGTTGGAGCAACATTTAAATCAATATGGTTTGGGTAAGAACAAAAGGAAGCCATTTTAAGGAATGTTTCAAGGAAAGTTGTAAGAGAAGCTGAATTCTCAGAAATGAAGGGAAGTTCAATTGAAACGCAATTACTCCAATCAAGTCTTGTAGAGGCAATATCTATAGGCAAAAATATGGCAACAGTTTCCAAGATCCCAATATTCTCTTTTTCTTTCCTAGATTTCAAAACTTCACACGGCCTCCATTAATGTTTGTCGATACTTTCGGCGTTCTCAAAGATTATTTTCGTCAAAGCCGATCTTGCTTTGTGGATTTCACGGAGCTACTTTTTCAAAAGCATCCCGAGAATCTAGCAAATTTTTGTGGTTAATTTGAAATTTACCGGTTCTACATATTCCTCTTATTTGTGTATAAATATGTTACTAACGAATTTTTTCTTTGTAGAAGACATTCAGTTTTCTCCATACCTATTGATGCGATATCCACTTGTTTTTCCTATCAGTGAGCACTCGATGTGCTTGAGAAACAAGACTATCTCTGATCATCCATTCAGGAAGCGAGACTATCCCTGATCACGTTTTCGCTACATCAGGGAACCGTAAAGACGACCACATGCTCTAATCTCCTGAAGTTCTTCTATAATAGGAGAAATGAGAGTTTGTTGTCTACTCTCACCAGCTTCCTTCCCTGATTGCTTACCTTACCTTGCAATCAATATCACAATTTTTGTATCTTTTCTTTCTTTTATAACTCTCTGTTCATAAGAGATTTTATTTTGTTAAGAACAAACATCCGAAGAAAGAATCCATGAAGTGATCCTAACTCTGAGGGTTATTTGTTTTGACAGAGATAGAAGAGTTGTAATTTTTGCTCTTGCAGGATATAACTAGATCATCAAGCATTGCATTGTATTTGCTGAGCCGATACAAGCTTGGAAGATATTTGAGCAAAGTCTCTCCCACCTAAGGATGTAAGCGATACTTATGTTATTTCATACTTGTATTCCTATTTTGATATTTTGTACAACATCCTTAAAGGTAACCAAATGGGGAGATAAGGCCGTTCCAGAAGAAAGCCATGCAAAATACCATTCTAGAAGAATGGCTTGTATCATTCTGATATGTATTCAAGAATTATTAATGCAAATTTCACAGATTGCAAGATGAATACATTAATGATACACGGCACAGATTAAAATCCCATATGAACAGAACATGGGTATAGCAGTGATTAATATGATGCACGTCTGTTGCATAGCAAATGATATGGATTGAGGTCCCGAAAGGACAACCCTTTGACATGCCAATATTGATACGGTGCACGCCTAATGCGTAGCAAATCATATGGTTTAAAGTTCTAGGAGGACAATTAATTAACATGTATGTATTAATCTGTGGCATACCTGCAGCATGACAGATATATGAGTTCTAAATGTTCCAATTCCCTAAATGGAGATTATCCACGCCCTACTGTAAAATAACACTCTATTGGAGGTTATGATTCACATTCTCACATAATTCATCTTATAAGAGATGTCTGTCTAGAAAGAGACAATAAAAGCCCCATGAAGTGGCTTGGGTACCCAAAAGCAAAGAAATGCTTATAATTGATGCACATTAGAATGGTGGGATCATAAATTGATGAATGACAATTTTTAGTTCTGGAGTAGCTACTCAAATCATCAATGGGCTGTGTTGATTGGAACCACGCTCTATTATTAAATGTCGACAATATCATAGGCCAAAATGGAAAGAGGCAATTCCATTACAGATGAGAATGAACGTGAAAGAACAAACCCATAGTACGAACCCCAAAATATGTTAATACTGAAAGTTATACTTGGGTGTTCGGAATAAAAGGAAATATACCCACTTTGTATGACACAATGTTTCTGGCAGAAACAATAAATGTCGGGTTTCTCCATATTTACAAATGCAATTGTGTCTCTTTATTACACATTTACGGAGGCCAACATGTTATGGAGCATATTGCCAGAAGCGATTCCCTAAAGATGTATAAATAGTAGGGTTAAAGCTATATAATGTGTCATAAAGTTTAATCGCTTAAACAAAATCCCTGAAAGGATTGCAATTGCATGAAACACGTCCCTAAAGGACATGTGGCTAAATCAGAAAACCTGTACTCAATACTAATATGCATAAATTGCCTCAGTGAGTACATTGATTATAATATGTTTGTAACATATTAAAACTCCTGAAGAGTTCAAGAAATATTTGTCTCGACTTGAAGATTGAGCGTTATGCCAACGAGATTCTTGCTTATACTGAGAAAGTATTGAAGCATTTTTATGTGGGTTAACTGTTTGGCACTTAAATATTTTTCCAGAAGTATATTGGACTGGACATTGTATTTTCCAACTAGAGCTTAACTCCATCACCATCATTTTGGGATGATGTAAGGCATATTTGATGCTATCTCCGCATAACACCATATACGGGCATATATTTTCAAGTGAACTTACTAATAGCCCAAATTTTGTTGGGTATGCATATTCTGAAAATTTCTATGGTCTTCTACTGGAAAAAGTTAGTCATGAAGATTTCAGGGGGAGATATTATTCAAGGGGAGCATCTAACAATATTACAAGATTTATTCACAGAAGCAATGCCAGCTATGATATTTAGAAAGATGATCAACAGTTTAGCTTAAAGATATTTTGCCAAGCATCAGGGGGAGTGTGCTGTCAATAAAGATCTTCACACATTGTACTCTTTTTTCTTCATCCAGGTTTTTATCCCACTGGGTTTTTCTTGCCAAGGTTTTAATGAGGCAGTGTCGCACGCGTGTCAATATACACAGAATTTTATGTTACACATGGTTATGTACTCTTTTTTCCTTCGACCAGTTTTTTGTCCCACTGGGTTTTCACTGGCAAGGTTTTTAACGAGGCATATTCCATACATTGTGGTCTCCAAAAGGGAGTGTTGTAAGATGATAAGGTGGAGCCCACATGTTGGAAGGGGATTTCCATACATTGTGGTCTCCAAAAGGGAGTGTTGTAAGATGATAAGGTGGAGCCCACATGTTGGAAGGGGATTTCCATACACTTTCCTGGAGTCTTCTATTTACCAAATTGTTAGCCAATGCTTTGCCTATAAAACTATGGCTTCATTCTCATTTGTACAATAGAACAAAAGATCCAATGAAAAACATCAGTTTCTATGCTTTCCCTTTTCCTCAATTCTCTCTACAATCTCTTAGTTTTATAACAAAAGGAATATTATATTAAGAAGAATAACACAAAAGTAGAGGGTTACAAACAACAAAGACCAACTAGAGAGGCCAGTCACAAAACAGTAAACAAAACAACAACAAAAAAACTGAAAGAAGAAAGCTTAGAAAGCATCAAAGGAAGTTGAGGTTCCACCCCAAAACCAATTGGCAATGGGGGGAGTAGCCCAACTCCTTATAAGCCCTTGCAAGGTTTTCTAACTTTCCAATGTGGGACTCTTTACCTTCACATTCTCACACACCCCCACACGTGTGGCGAATTTTCAAGCCTAACACGTGGACAACACATTTTGGGTGACGTGGAGCACGTGTGGCCGTTGGGCTTTCACACGTGGCCAACCTGGCTCTGATACCATGAAGGAAGTTGACGTTCCACCCTAAAACCAATTGGCAATGGGAGGAGTAGCCCAACTCCTTATAAGCCCTTGCAAGGTTTTCTAACTTTCCAATGTGGGACTCTTTACCTTCACATTCTCACAGTTCGGTGGACAAGGTAAACCATGTGAAAGTATGAAGACGAGGGTGATTAGCGGTCGAATGACCCAAGCCTCAGCGCAGAACCCCCTTCTTGTTTGCGAAGCCACCCAGTCAGCTGCATGGTTCGCATCTTGAGGAGTCCATGTCCACCAGAGAGAGGAGAATGAAGCTTTTAGCATTCTAATGTCATAGAGGGTAAAGAGTCCAATTTTAGACAGAAATATCTCCCTGGACAGCAGCAAAACAAACCTTGGAATCAGTTTCCACAACAACATTAGTGAAAGCTCTTACATGGACCAGCTCTAATCCACTTCGGATCGCATGACACTGAGCCTGCACAACTGGTGATGACTGAAAACAATGCGCACTGCCATCAAGCAGACTACCAGTATGATCCTTTATCACTACCCCTGCAGAGCCTGCATTCGTAACTTTGTCCCATGCATTGACACAGTTAATTTTGACAGTCCCCACCAGAGGATTGACCCACAGATGACTGTCCAAAGGTGGAGAGTTGAAATGGTTTCTATCATCTTTCAATCTCATATGTGATAGGAATTCCACAACACTTCTATCGGCCAATGAGGCCTTGAGCTCTGGCGATGGTGGGCAGAAATTTGATTTGTCATACACCAAATTATAACGCGTTTTCCAAATAGCTGAGCTAGTAAAGGCAAAATGAGTTATAATCCATCATTTCTCTCCTCCGAATTAAAGGTCTCACACAACCAAAGATCATTAATCCACCTATCCAACGAAGTGAAAGCTTGAGGCAGAGGTCTGTAAGCAATACAAGTGGCAAACCACACTCTGGCAACCCAAGGGCGAAGGAAGCTTGTATGCTCAGCGGATTGTCCATGGAAAAAAGGCAAATAGGAGACTGGCAGAGCTTGCCCCTGAAAAGGACATCAAAAGTGGGAAGGAAACCATTGACTGCGCACCGTAGAAAAAAATTTGATTTTGGGGAGCGTTTGGCAATTATGAATGCGAAGCCAGACTTTAGAATAAATCACATGGGAAGAGCTTGCCTTCATTACAACCTGATACTTTTTATACTCCATGAGGTAGTAATATCCTGATTTGATTATCTCCCATTCATAGTGTATGGCCAAATAAGTCTGTCAGGGATATCAAAATTGCTGATAGGAATTGCCATGATTGCTTGGACATCCAGCGGCGAAATAAACGCCTTGATTTTAGAGAGGTCCCAAGTATGACTATGTCTACCCATCAGATCAGCAACAACAATTGGAGCATGTTGAGGCACATGACAAGTGGGCCTAAGGTACCTAGGGTCATTTTGAGGTAGCCAAAGTATCAGATCACATATTAATGCAATTGCCATGCATAACTTGCCATCTTGCTCCTCTAAAAAGAAGCTCGCGCCCCACCGAAGGGCTATTCCAAGTGTGTTCAGATCCTTTGTTTATGTTTTTGTCTGTCCTTCCCTCTCTGTAACACTCTGACCCTTTTGTAATTATTTTATTTACTTATTTAATTGTAAAATTACATTTTTGTCTTTAGGGTAAGGGTACTTTAGTTACTTCTTTCGGAAAGGAATTTAGGGAATTGAGAGGCACCATTGCTTAGAGCTCGTCGATACGAGTCCGTAGACAAGTGACATGCTTAATTTCGAGTTGTAACGAGAGTGTAAAGGTCCAGAAATGAAAAAGGCATATAGAGAATTTCTGAAAGGCTTATTTACTGTAGTTCCCCCTCCAATTTCGGTCAAATCTCACTTTACCCCCATTAAAGTTAAAGTGGCCCACTTAACCTCCTTGACCGTGATTTCGTGTTCCACTTTACCCCTCACTATTGTCCCCATTAATAACTCTGTCAATTTTGATGACTTGGCATGACTATTTTAGTCTTTTTATCACAAGTGATGATGTGTCATGTGAATATCCCACTTTTTTTATTTAAATTGATTTAAATATATAATAAAATATTAAAATAAAGTAATTACTTGTTTAATTAAAAAATATATAAAAATGGAAAAATTAATAAATAAAAATCTTTTTTCTCTATGCTTTAAAAAAACCTACCCAGATCCAACTCTCCCCAAAGATGAATCGCTATTCCCAAAGAATGGCCTCATCCTTCCTCATTTCTCCTCTCTTTGCAACCAACCACCGTAACATCATCTATAACCACACCCTCATCCCCACCAACCATACCATCAGAGGACCCGCAATACACGATCGAGCTCGAGACGTTGACGGTGAGTGTTGTCACCGCACTCTCTTTCTTTAAAAGCAGTTTGCTTCCTCTTCCACACTTTGACTGTCCTGTCTCCAGCCCCGGTGAACACAAACCCCTCGACGCTAGGGACAATGGAGTTGTCGTCGTGGGCGTGGATGGATGAAACGGCGTCAAAGTGCTTGATCCAGAGGGTTTTCTGTCTTTTGTTTTGAATTATTGTTTGAAAAGCT
The DNA here is from genome assembly GCF_000346465.2 of Prunus persica. Taxonomy (NCBI): domain Eukaryota; kingdom Viridiplantae; phylum Streptophyta; class Magnoliopsida; order Rosales; family Rosaceae; genus Prunus; species Prunus persica. Next base: position 18,954,844 of record NC_034012.1, read on the forward strand.
AGTGATTTAGGGTCTGTCCATTTGATTTAGAGTAAAAATGTTTCAATTTAGGTATACAATGGGGGAATTTTTGGTTTGAATATGGGGATTGAAGGTTGGGGTTTGGGGATGATTAGATTGGAGATGGTGCCTGAAAAAACCCAGAAATGCTTTGGCGGAGTGAAAGAGAAAATGGCCAACAAAAGAAGAGGAAGGCCAAAGAAAGACGCAAGAGGAGTAACTTGTGTTTGGTTCTCAAGAAAGTGAAGGAACTGTCATTTGCTCCTCTGTTTCGAATTTTCCAGAGATTCTTGTCTTGCTTTGCTAGTGTAGATGTTGTGAATTAAGTTTCTTAATTTAGTTTTGTTCATTTATAATCCAGAGAGTATGGTTGTTGTTTGTGCTTTTGTTTATGTAATTTTGTGTTAGATATATAAAAGCTAAGAAAGGGAAGAGAAAATAGGGCCATATATATTTGGTTATGCAATTGGTATTTCTGTATGTACATGTTTTTATTTTAGAAATTTGTATTCGTCCCCCTCTTGATACTCTAAATAGAAAAACCTAGATGCCAGAAACCATGTAAATTCCAGACATTTGATTATTTCATAAATAAAAAACTATATTTTTTATGAAAAAAGTTGAAGACTTGAAAAAGAAAAAGTAGCAGCTAAAGCTGTTGTTCTTCTTGTTGTTTATATTCTTTTTTTATGTTTTGGAAATTAAAAGGAATAAGCATAGAGGAGCGGAGAAGCCGCCTGGGCTTGCTGGGAAGAGTTGGATTTGGGTAGGGTTTTATTTATTTATTTATATTTTATTTTTAAAGCATAGAGAAGAAAAAAATTTATTTATTAATTTTTCCATTTTATTTACATATATTTTTACTTAAACAAGTAATTACATTCTTTTATATTTTATTCAATTGAAATAAAAAAGGTGGTTCATTCACATGACACATCATCACTTGTGGTAAAAAGACTAAAATAACCTTGCCACGTCATCAAAACAAACATAGTTATTAATGGAGATAACGGTGAAGGGTAAACTGAAACACAAAATCACGGTCAAGGAGGTTAAGTGGGCCACTTTAACTTTGAGGGGTAAAGTGAAATTTGACCAAAGTTTCAGGGGGCACTATAGTAAATAAGCCTTTCTGGAATTTGTTCAAAAACCCTAGAAATACCGTAGCTCCCCTTCTTCCTAGCGGGCGCTTCTCTCTACTCGCCCGACTCTCTCTCTCTCACCTTTCTCGCATCACACACTAGGCCGACCACTTTGGCCAGCAATTTCTCCTAGCTCCGGCCACCTTTGGCGACCATCCACCCGACAAAACGACCGTCTCTCCGTCATCTACCTAGTTGAGTGATTATCTAACCTCAACGACCCAATATTTCTTCATTCCTCTCTTCAACTAAGCATGCTTCTGCCATGCATCAGAAAATTTGCTACCCAATTCCTTGAGGTAGTGTCGGGCATATCAACAATGATTAGGGGATAGCAAGAAGACGTTCAGCCCAAAGGTTGAAGAAAGGCAAGCAAGCCTAGTTCGTACCAGTAAGCCAGACAAAATAAGCAGGGGATGAGGTAGATCTCGTTCCTGACAGTTGAGTAGGCCTGAAGGGAAAGGGACTAGCCATCTCCCAATAGCAATCAAAGTGTTAGGACCAAGATAAGGGAATTCGTCCGGAGGTCTTTCCTAAAGAAGGATGGAAGCCTGAGTAGGAAGTTGAGCTAGTACCCCTTGATCTTGACAAGCGAGAGAGAAAAACGCGGATTAGTTCGTGCCTAAGCTCAAAAGAGAAGGTGGAGCTGACCACCTTCTTCCAGAATAATAAAGACGTGCTCACATGGTCACTGTCTGACATGCTTGGTGTAGGGGCTTTTTCTTCCGCGAGTGTTGGTGAAGATAACGGCCCAATCCCCAGTAGAGTCGCCAATTTATGTAGGGGCTTTTTCTTCCGGTAGCCCTAAATGGGCTTGGCTGCCGTAAATGGCAAATTGATGAAATTATCCCCTGTGCCTGAGTTCAAAGATCAAGCTCCAAAAATGCTTCGAAAAGACAGAGAAACCTTAGGAAACACCTTGGTTACCTTTACCAATGAAAATAGCAACAGCTTACAGATAAATTTTCTAGCTTGGCATGAGAAGCTTGTGGCATGGGAGCAAAATTGTCATGAGTTTAGCATTGAAGAGAAAACTAAGTGTTCCTTGGGGGAAAAAGGGTATTAAGGTAGGAGATGAAGAGTTTGCAAAAAGGTCTGGCTGAGAATAAGGAAAAATAGAGGAATGGGTGGCTTGAGTATTATTTCCGGCAGCTTGACAGTGACTCCGTCAAATGCTAGAGCAGCCTGCCTGAAGGGGGAAAAATGGGGAGGAGGATGAACAGAGCACGAATTTGCTGAGTGTTGCAAGTGAGAGAGGAAGCTTGCTTTCTTTAAATGTGGGTTGTCCTTGGTTGGGCAGAAGAGGCCCCTTTTATAGTTGCTGGAAGCCATCTTTTTCCACGAAACCCTAATAGTTTCTATCTAATTTGGCCAAGCTTTTTCCTTCCTTTCTCCTCCCCTTCTTTGACTTATCTTATTCTAGCAAAATCTTCTCTGTCCAATCTCACATAATCAGGGATTTTTGGGAGCTCAATGCTCTTTCCTGCAGTTGCCTCTATTTCCAGCCATCTCTTTATTTTCTTTTCTTCCTTATTCCATGGCCAGGTCTGATGAGGGAAAGAGAATGGGTATGCATGCTGGATCAAAAGGTGATTCCTCTCCTAGCAGGCTGCGCGCCAATATCCTTTGGTCTCTTAGGTGTCTTTTGCTTGAAACTTGCTCCTTTCCCATGTGCTGGAACCTCCCAGCAGCTTTGTATAATGGACCTTCAGACTTCCCCTTCGTAGATTTTGTTTTTCTAGCCAAGTGCTGGGGCTTTGCAGCTCTTTATTGTGATTAGGCCAAGTTGATTTTACCAAGTAAGTGGGCTATCCTTATCAAGCATTGGGCATTTTGGTTGAGTTAATGGGCTATTTTTCTCTTTATGCTCACCCACATGTTTGGGCCTATGAAATGGGCTTGAGTCCCGAGGCTCCCAAGCAACCTGAGACTTCCATTTCTCGGCCCATCAATGGGCCTCATGACAATTTATTACCATCCATACCACAACCCACTCAAGCAAGCCTCGGGTATTTGAGTGGCTTGGGGCCCACTTAAGCTTGTGGCGTGATTGGGTACGGAATAATAATTCCTTGCTTAGCGTGGCATGTCGCTTGGCGTGCTTCAATTTTATCGTCCTTGAAGAGGGACACGGTGCTTAGTTTAGCATGGGCTTGTATTTTATAATATTATCTCAGTCCTTGGCATGACAAATTATTTATTTAGCATAGCATGTGGACTATGACTTGTATATGACGAGCCTTCATGTACTCTGATGTGACTTTTCTTAATACAATATCATATTGGGCCAGAAACTTATTTGGGCCTAACCATGGACTTTTTTGGGCCTCAACGCCTGGAATTGACCCGCAGATCATCTATCACAGACTGCATGTCAATCAAGCCAGCAAACCAGAAGCGCAGAACAGACCCAACTTCACTCTCGAGTGAGTTGTAATCATTGTAGCCGAGATTGACAAGCTCCTAGGTGCCGGTTTTATTGAAGAAGTCTCTTATGTGTAGTGGCTGGCCAACGTTATTCTAGTGGCAAAGAAGGACCAAGGCAAGTGGAGAGTTTGCATTGATTACACCGACCTCAATAAGGCATGCCTAAATGACAACTTTCCACTACCCAGAATCGATCAACTTGTAGATCAACTTCCGGCAATCAGCTGCTCAGCTTCTTGAATGCTTACTCCAGCTACAATCAAATCGTGATGCACAAAGACGACAAACCAAAGACCTCCTTCATTGTTGAAAGAGGTATATACTACTACAAAGTCATGCCTTTTGGGTTGAAGAAAGCCGGAGCAACCTATTAGAGGCTCATAAACAGAATTTTTAAGGAGCAGATTGGCAAAACCATGGAAGTGTATGTCGATGGCATGCTAGTCAAAACTTCTAAGTGAGCAAATCAAATCAAGACCCTTGCCGAAGCTTTCGGAAAATTACCTCATAAAGTTTCCGAGCAAGTGCACATTTGGAATCTCATTTGGCCAATCTTTGGGATACTTAGTCACCTAAAGAGACATCGAGGCTCATCTAAATCAAATCCAGGTCATCATCAACATAAAGTCACCTTTCACCATGAAGGAAATCCAAAGTCTAATGGGTAGAGCAGCCGCTCTCAACTGATTTCTTTTGAGATTAACCCACAAATGCAATCCATTCTTCAAAGCCTTCAAGAAAGGACATAATGACAAATAGGACGACGAAGTAACCTTTCAAAACTTGAAGGCGTACCTCACTTCACCTCCTCTATTATTGAAACCTCTGCCACGAGACGACATGTTCACCTACCTGGCAATGTCCGACTTAGCTGTGAGCTTAGCTCTTATGCAAGAAGAGCTGTGGGCTCAACATCTGGTTTTCTACACGTCAAAAGCTCTCTTCGATGCAAACACTCGTTATTCGAAAATGGAGAAGCTCATTTTAGGCCTTGTAGCTTCCATAAAAAAGTTAAGACCCTACTACCAAGCTCACCGAATCATTGTCATGACCAATTTTCCTTTGAGATCAATTCTCCATAGCCCCGACACGTCTCAACAACACATGAAATGGGCTATAGAATTGAGTCAGTACAACCTCATCTACTGGTCGAAGATTGCTATAAAAGCCTAGGTTTTAGTATATTTTGTTGCAGAGTATACTCCATCAATCGAAGAAGAGAAGATGGTCAACAAAAACAAGGAAAGTCCGAAAATTGTCTAGGCCTCCTCCACTAATCTTGACCTACCTAGAGACATGTGGTAGTTACGCTTAGACAGAGCGTCAAATCACAAAGGAGTTGGAGCAGGCGTCGTCATAATCACCCCGGACTGAACTATGTTGTAGTAAGCTATCACACTTAGATTTCCAGCTTCCAATAATGAAGCAGAATACGAGGCATTGCTGACTGGATTGCGCGTAGCAAAAGAACTGTCGATCAAAAGGTTGGCCATCTATTCAAACTCCTAGCTGATCACTAATAAAGCCTTAGAGCATCTCCAACTGATATGTCAAAAGTGCCACATAGACATTTAACGGCCTTAAATAACATCTCACATCACTCCACTCCAACCGAATTGTCAAAGCTGATGTGGAATGAACGCTAGAGGTTCAGCTGTTACTTTTGACATCCCAAAAGCAAGATGTCAAATGAATATTTTATTATTTTGTAAAGACAACTGGCTGTTACTTTCATTTTTTATTTTTATTTTTTAGTTTTTTCTTCTTTATCTTAAATGATTTGACTGTTACAATAATTATTTATTTGACATATCGGATGGAGTGTAAAACTATGTAAATGTCAAATTGTCACATCAACCATCAAATTTAAATTTGATATTTGGTATTTGACATCTCCCTTGGAGATGCTCTTAGGCGAGTATATGGCAAAACACCCGAGAATAATCTAATACCCCGACAAAGTCCAAGAAGTTTTGAAGGCACTGCCTACCTTCACTATCCAACAAGTTCCCCAGGTAGAGAACACTCATGTAGATGCGTCGGCAAGCTTAGAATTGGCACTGTACACCCATTTTAGGTGCTCCATCCCAATCAAACACAATGATCAGCCAAGCATCGATGAGGCAGAGCAAACAGATTCAATGCAGATTAATGAAGACCCCTACTGGAAAGACCCCATTATTGACTACTTGGTGAGTGAAAATTTGCCAAAAGACAAGTTCGAAGCTAGGAAGGTCCAGCAAAAAGCCACGAGATACTACATGTAGAGAAACAAGCTCCTTCGATGATCAAGCCTCGATCCTCATCTGATATGCAAAAAGTACCTTCAGACCCTTGTCGGGTTTTTGTATTTGCTTTAGCTTTCAACGCATTAATGTCTTCATAAGGAGTTCTCTTGTGGAGACCCCGGCTTTCTATTCACTGTTGCACGAGTCACTATCGGATCCCTTGTTGAAGTTAAACTACAATTCTCTGAGAACAAACTTTTGACGTCGTTGTGACCCATTTTATCCTAGTGGCCACAAATCATTACGAAATAGCATTTAGAAATCAATATAACTGAAACAAATATATATTAGATGATACAAAGAATCTGCATAAAATAAGGACACCTAACTTTGTTATTACATTGGGAGAAAACCAAATAAAAATACAATGTAATCCATTGTACAATGATTTCTGTAAATCAAATACTCGATAATTGTCATCATCCAAACATGTAAACCAACAAGTGAAAATATGAAAACACATACAAACAAGCTACAACTAATACTCATCATACCTCATTCTGAGGTTGTTTTGCATGTTTTCACTCACGAATGACTTCAACAGAGGGAACCGAAGTTTTATCAACAGTTGCAAATCCTGTCACATTGTCATCTTACTCGTTGGGAGTTCCGTCTTCTCTGTTTGGCCTACTTTTTGGAGGTTTAGTATTTCCAAGGTCTTTTTGTCCCCCATCACTCCCCATATCAAACATATTATCATCTTCCTTATTCAGTTTAACTTCCAGTTCATGAGGGCATGGAGTGCGCAATGTTCTTTCTTTCTCTTCATTTTTTGATGATAACTCAGACATAATCTTGGAGAGCGATTCGTCCATACGAGCAACAGTGGCCACCAAAGTTGCCACATCCTTTCTTATTGAACTTAACTCTTCAGTAAAGTGAGTCATTGTTTTGGCATCATCTCCGAGGCCTCCATATTCAGTTTTCATAACAACTACCTTATCACTTTCAAACCCCCCTTCTTTTTTGTAGCCACTTCTTCATTTTTTCGGTCTCTACTTTCCCCCACACAGTGAGTGATAGCACAGACCTATCCACAAGTACGTTACCATGAGCTATAGCATCAAGGTAAAACAATTGAATGAATAACAAGCACCACCGATGCAAACTTGATTGTTCTCCTTAAATGACCTGACACTGTCTAATAAAAATCTGAATGAATAACTTGCCCAATTTTTCCTTGCTAGCTCTTAACGGAAGCAGATATTTTAGATTCACATACACGGAAGTGGTTGGACATAGCAATGTGCATAGAGCAAACATGACAAAACCAACTTTGAAAAAGTCATTTGCTTCTTCTGTCCCCACCATTATCTGCTTCAACTTATTATTTTTTAAAAGCTTCTTCCCGCCCAAAAAAGAATTTCGCACCTTTACAATGTGTTGGTCATCTATGGATCCGGTGAAGTCAACTTCCCCTCCTCCATCCTTAACACCCATTATGCGCACGAAGTCATCCACAGATATCTTAAATGTTTTCCCATGTAGCACGATTGATGATTCAGCAGGATTCAATTTATCGACCAAAAAACGACACATTGAATGAGACAGTTTTTCGCACTTCATTTCCAACAATGAAACAAATCTCATTTCTTCAATGGCTGCTTTTGTTGTTTTTGGATTTTTGCCCTTACTTTGCACGTCATTGTTCTTTTTCACCATTTTATAATTCCAATTAATGATGACCCTGCATTAAACAAGAAAAACATTTTATATATCAAATAAACTCAATAGAAAATTATAATATGTCAACTCATATGCAAATTGTCGAACTATATCAAATAATAACATGTCAACTCATATCAATGGAAAAATAATATTTCAACTCATATGCAATGGCCAAAGAATATATGAAATTGCAGGACCCTTACGCATTGTATATGAAATTGTAAAATTCCCATTCAACGTAATTCTCAAGCATCCAAAACAATCTCAATGCTTGTTCTCATGCTATACACTTTCATGGAAATTTTATAATTTTTAATAATATGTGAAAGAAATTAACTTCAACCCAGCATTTTTTAAATCTTTCAATCCATTCCATAGTTCGAACATCCAAGAACACAACATATTAAACAAAACAAAAAGTAGTCTTATCAAATAAACAATCGAAAAATAATATGTATATATCAATTGCCAACCAGGTGCTATGAAATTGTATTACCCTTAGGCAATTGTATTTTCGTGCTATACTATATCACCTTCTACATATCCAATATAATTATGAGGCATCACAAAACACTTTTAATGGTTGTTCTCAGCCTATTGACTGTAAAGACTATTTTACAATTTGTAATAAGGTTACCCACCAGCAAAAATGAAATTCATATTATGTTTTCAAAAATAAACTTAAAGAGGTGACACTACTACAAAAAAGCAAAAAGACGGCGGTAAATCACCGTCGTGTATTCGGTTTTTCAATGGTCGTGGAATCCACCGTCATCTTTTCCCTCATAAACCACGACGCTAAATCACCGTCGTTGTTAAAATATACAAAGTCATCAACAAATACAAAACGACGTCTTTGTACTGCAAAAAGATCTAAAAAAGCAGTCGAGGATGAGAATAGACGACCAACTCTATAAAAAAACCGCCGTTAAAAAGGAAAAATATGACACATATTAACAGAACAAGGCCGCAAGATAGACATACAACGACGAAAATTAAAATAAGACGCCGTTAAATATCATTTTCACGACAATAAAAAATATGACGTCTTTAAATACATTAGAAGACGACGTTATTGATACCTACTACGTCGCCTATATAAAAACAGCCGTCGTAAAATAAATTTTTCACTTCGATTTTTCTATAAAAGATGACGTGGAAATAGTTGTCAGTGTCATTATTTACGACGTATGTATTTATAGAGTAGACGTTGAATAACGAAACAACGTCGGTTACAAATATATGAGAGTCGTATTACAAAATTTATACGTCCTATTTTCAGAAACAAACAACGACGATAAATATTAGACGTTAAATAAAACAACGTCGAAAAAAAATAAAAACAGACGTGTTTAGTCTGCTAAAGTTCTAAAAAATAGTCGAGGATGAGAATAGACGACCAACTCAACAAATCACCGTCGTTAAAAAGGAAAAATATGACACATATTAAAAGAACAAGGCCGCAAGATAGACATACAACGACGACAACTAAAACACTACGCCGTTAAATATAATTTTCACGACAAGAAAAAATATGACGTCTTTAAATACATGAGAAGACGACGTTATTGAAATCTACTACGTCTCTTATTTAGAAACAACCGTCGTGAAATAAATTTTCCACTTGGATTTTTCTAAAAAAGATGACGTGGAAATAGTTGTCAGTGTCATTATTTACGACGTATGTATTTATATAGTTGACGTTGAAATGCGAAACAACGTCGGTGGCATTTATATAGTCGACGTTGTATTTATATGTATTCATTACTCACGACGCACTTATTAATATAGACGACGTTGAACTTCTAAACAACGTCGGTTCCAAATAAATGAGAGCCGTATTACAGAACATATAGACGGCGTTGATTATGATGAGAGCCGTATTACAAATAACGTCGTTTAATTGATATTAGACGGCGGTTATAATGAATTACCGTCGGAATTCATTTCGTTCCTCTTCGTTTATAAAAGAACTTGCGACGTGGAAAATGTATGATGACGTCGTATTTTTTAACGTTCAGATTATATATCTCATTTTTTAGACGTCGGTATTATGGGATTGGAGTCGTGTTATTTTGAATTACATAGCGGTTCTTAATCCTTCCCCGACGTGATATCCTGAATAATTGCTTCACAATAGCGTCGTGGTTCTTCATTGTTACGTTGTTTTAAGACGTCGGTAAATATGCTGAATAACTGGTTCACAATAACGTCGTGTTTTATTTGAACAGACGTCGTTTTTTATGCAGAATATAATGATGTAATCTGGAACCAGTATTTTTTGCACTGATTCTTTTGTGGCCAAAACCTGTATAATGAAAGTGAAGAAATCACATTACAATATATTACAAAATTAATGTCATACACTGCCAATTACATAAGCATCATTCAATCCATATATCTTCACACCCATCTCGAATATTTTGACCACCTAACTCACCCACCAGTTCATCAAATGTGTCAACATTTGGCATCCCTCTAGTAAATGGCTCACACTCAATTATCACATCACCTAAGACTTCATCACCAATAACATCATTATATTCTCTATTAGGCATTGATAACACTACCGACCAACCACGATGCATCGGGTCGTCAACAAAAAATATTTGTTTGACTTGAGAAGCCAAAACAAATTGGTCATTCCTATGTCCAATTTTACTCAAATCTACAAGGGTAAATCCAAGTTCGTCGACTACAAGACCAGAACTATCTATCCAATCACACCTAAAGACTGGGATTGTAAACTTTTGGTAGTCAAGGTCCCAAATTTCTTGAATGACACCATAGAAACCCATATTTGAGAGAATTGGGTTTTTATCCTTGGCACTAGCAACTTGCATGGTATGTGCAAGTAAATAAACTCCACTATTTTGAGTTGTCCGCACATCATCTTGTGCCTTGATATTGAATTTAATACCTTTAATAAGATAGCTCCTATATAATGGCACTGCCATGTTTGGACCAGCTGCTAGCCACCTTAAATTTTCTGATACGCCATGATTGTCTTCCTCAAGTTCACTTTGAACCTGCAAATTAATCATATCTTAATTCAATCTAACATAGAAATAAGAAGAAAATTAAAAGAGAAATATGTTATTCAACAACATATACCTTGAAGCGTAGCCATTGAATGAAAGTGCTATTGTGCTTATCCTGCAGCCACTTTGTTCTCTTTCTAAATTTTGGATAAACAGTCTTGATGTGGATCATATGTTGCCTACATGACACGAAAAATTCAAGCATTACGGTCCCAAATATATAAGATAAACATAAGAAATAATTTAAAATGGAAACTTAAAGAATAAAACTCATACGTACTCGATATAAGGTAGGACTTCCTCCGTATTCTCCAAGACATATAGATGTGCTTGATTCAACAGGTCCTGATCAACTACGCTCACTGTGCAACCTGATAATGGCTTTGAAACTCCCATCTTTTGGCTTGAAGGCACTCCAACTGTACTAACATCAGATAAATGCTGAGTACAAAACTCTACCGCTTCTTCAGCTATATACCGCTCAGCAATGCAACCTTCGGGACGAGTACGATTCTGAACATACCCCTTCAACACTTTCATATATCTTAAATTTTTGTTATTCAAAATGAATATTTTCAAGGTTTAGGGGGAAGAAAATATATCAATGACTTCATAGGAGTTGACTTTGCATTTTTCTGATTTATTTTAAATTTATTTTGAATATTTTGATATAAAAATAATAAAATATTCTTATCACAACAACAAACCACGTCGGTGTTAATAAATTGTAGACGTTGTAAATTGTAATAGACGACTAAGTTGTTAAAATGACGTCGTTTAAATGAGAAACCATGACGGATATTTAACTATATATTCTACGACTTAACCGCTGTCGTTACAAAGTACTACCCTGAACCCTTAAGAAATTGAAGACGTTGTAAACCATAAACGACTCAATTGTTCAAAGAACATCGTCTAAATATCCTTTTACGTCGGATTTGTTTAAAACGAAACAACAAAAAACGACGGTTTTTGACTTTATTAGGTCGTTGGAAAAGTATTACACGTCGGTTACGCAATTTGTATGTTTTTTTTATTTTTAATTTAAGAAAACCTCAACAAATTTTTACATTATATATTATAGACAAAATTTGTACATTATACATAAATATCAAGTGTTCAATAATTCCCCTATTCCATGTGAAGGCAAACAAACTCTGCCCATTCATTCCGGACTTCATCAATTGCTTCTTGGGGGTATGGCGCTTCCTGTTTTCCCTTGGCATACTGCATAAACAATGACTATTAGGGTTTATAAATAAAAAGAAATTCAATCACAGACGACGATATTTTTCATAACCGACGTAGTATATCTATTCAACGACGGTAATTTTACATGACCATCGTTGATAATACAAAAAACGACGTAAAATGTATGAAGGTAATTTCTTCTTACCTTCTTCTCAAACTCCAAGGAAGGATCCATGATGATGTCCCTCATGAAGCGCATCACATAATACCCGCATTCGACACTGCTGGGTTGCTTTGGTGTGCCTGACAGAGTTTTCCAAATTACTGCTTTACGGCCTGCTCTGGCTATGTGAGAATTATATATTTTTATAGCACTGTTCACGATGTTTTTGCCCTCTTCATCGACCACACGATTTCCGGGCAGAGGATCCAGAAAATAGACGGTTTTCCTCTTTGCTCTCACAATCAGCAAGATCCAATGACGGCTGCACAAAATTAATATAAAAACGACGGTTATTTACAAAAACGACGTATTATAATATTTCACACGACGAAATAAAGTAGCAATCGACGACATTATATATTTATCACGACGATAAATAACTACCGACGTGGTTAGTAGTTTCAAACGACTCAATAAAATAAAACACCGACGTGGTTAGTTTATACGCTGTCATTTATTGTAAATCATAAAAACAAAATCCTGTTAAGGAGACTAACCCTGGATTGTAAGGCATCATGAAAATCTGTTCACCATCAGTCTTCTGAAGTCGAGCTGCTACCAATCGTGATCCGTCAGCTATTGTCCCAGAGTTGGCACTAACTGTACCAGGGTCGATAAAGCCAACCATGCTGCACATATTTGCTTGTTTCAAAAGATCATGTAAGTACCTAAATATATAAAATAATATAAACAAGTCAGCACAAAAAAACACACGACGGTTATGTATAACAAAACAACGTATTATAAAATTTCACACGACGTACTGAAATAGACAACGACGTTATAATATATTTATCACGACGGTACATACTAACGACGTGGTTAGTTAGTTAAGACGACGCAATAAATAAACCAACGACGTATTATTTTAGAATGACAAACCTCATATATACAGCAACCACAGTAGCTCCTATTTCTTCCATGCCTGCAAATTGTGTAATATCTTCAGGCAGGACGAAGGTATCGCGTTCTAGACCAAACACCTCCTTATCAATTGTAAAGTTCAGGGTCTTATCCTGAGGCACGAGTGTCGTTTCCACATAACGACAAAGGGATTTTAAAGAAGATGGCGCCTCCATATTTGAATAATCAACAACTTTAATAACCTGTTTAAAGAAATAAAAAAAATGACGTGGTAATTCAATAAAAACGACGGTTTAAGGAATAAAACGTCGTCTGAAAAGAATTTAAACGACAGTGAAAAAACCGTCGTGGTGAATAATTTATTACGTCTTAGAAAAAAATTCCGCCGTCTAAGTTGTAAACAAACGACGGTTTAAAGAAAAATATCGACGTCTGAAATTTTGAAAAACAAATAAAAAAGGCAAAGTTATGTGAACATACCTGGTCGTCATGCTTTTCTTCATCTTCTTTCTCCTTTTTATCTTGTTTTTCTTCTTTCTTCTCTTCATCTTTTTTTTCTTCTTCATTCTCTTCATCTTTTTTTTCTTCTTCATTCTCTTCATCTTTTTTTTCTTCATTCTTCTCTTCATCTTGATTTCCTTCATTTTTCTGTTTTAAGTAATAAAGAATGTAGAGAAAGTAAAAAAATTAAATTCAAACGTCGTGGTAAGACAAAACACAAAACAGTATGTAAGAATTATGGACGTCTTAAATTATTAAACGATGGTAAATAGTAAACGTCGTGGGATTTATATTACATCGGGAATGACTAACACCGTCGTCTAAAAACCACAAAGTTTTAAAAATAACGACGTTTAATGGCGTGTAAAACAAGTAAACTAAATACGACGTGGTATTGAAATACAAACGACGGTTTATTTTTAAAATCGTCGTGGGATGTATTTCAAACGACGGTTTTATTAATAATAACGACGTCTAATAGTTTTTAAAAAAACAGAGAATTCAAAGTTCAGATATGTTACCTTTTCTTCCTGATGTTTCCCATTTTTGGCAGTATCATCCTCAAAATATAGGGATCTCACATCACCTCCAGAGCAGCTTGCTTTGTCAGACATTGGATTTTTGGGACTTTGGCTAATTCTTGGTTTAAGCATGCTTGGATCAAAATTGGGAATTAATTGGGAAAGCTGACTCAGGAAATGCTCCCTCTCAGCCTCTACCAATTGTTTGGTTCTAGCCTCCATCCTTAAAGCCTCTACCAATCTTCACCACATAACATATGTCAACTCATATGCAATTGCCAAATCATAGAAACAAATTACATGAACCCTATATAATTCCATATTAGTCAGTCATACCGAATAAACTAAAATAATAACATGTCTACTCATATTCCAATTATCAAACGGACTTTTATTGAACCATATATGAAATTGCATTCTCGCAAATCATAACAAACAAACTCAATTGGAAAGTAATATGCCAACACATATGCCAATTGACAAACAGAAAACTATGAATTGCATGACCCCTATGCAATTGTATTTTCGTGCTCCAATAAATCATATTCTATACATCCAACGAAATTCTTATGCATAATTTTACAATGCTTGTTCTCTGTATAAAATATAAAATTACAATGCTACTAAATTTCATTCAAATTTTACAATTTAGAATAAGGTTACCCACCCAAACAATATTCAATTCATATTTGGTACAAAACTTAGTTGAGATTAAGGTTTACCCATAAATAGAAATTAACTTAAAAATTCTTGAGATTAGTTAGGGCTTAGCAAGAGAGAGATGGGATTAAGGTTTACCCATAAACATAATTAACTTAAAAAAGAGGTGAGATGAGTTAGGCCTTAGCAAGAAATAATTGAGATTGCTCAATACTAACCTTAGAAAGCTTCAAATCAACTGATACCCAATGTTTTAACCCTTAGGATGACAACTACCGCAGGAGATACCAATGGAGGAGATCGCAATATTCAACAGTAGAGTTTTTTGGGTTTTGAAGAGCAGCGCGCTAAAATATTCAGCAGTAGAGTTTTTTAGGTTTTGGAGAGCAGCGTGCTAAAATATCACATAACAAATCGATTACCTCCACCTGTTATAGCAGGTTTTGTTTTAATTTTTTTACAACTCAATTGGCATGTGCACTGCACATACTTCATAAACAACAAATGGAGCATGGATACACCAGGTGCACCGTAGAAGGTGCCTTATTTTCTTTAAACTCAGAAAGATATTGGTAAACCAAAATTTAATTCAAAACATTCACAGATTAAGAAAAAAAAAACACACTAATCATTTGAGCAAATAAAATAAAGGTTGAAAGTAAATACCTGATTTTCCGAAACCACCCATTCCAAAAATCTTGTGCGCCCTGATGCAAATATATCTTTTCTGAACGGTAGTTGGAGGTTCTTAGTTGCAGATATAACAGCAAATCCCTTTGAAATGGTAAACATGATCACTCCAAATATGACCCACTGAAATTGATAAAACAAATATGAAATCAATATTTTTATCTTCCTTTTGGTCATAAATCCTGCTGTCAAACTAAAAATTAAAGAAAAACTTACCTGACTTTTCTTTCTCTGTTTAGACTTTGGCCGCTTGATGTATGTATGAGGTGAAGAATTAGAGAGTTCTTCCTTTCTAATTTTATAGCCAAAAACATCACCAAAGAATTAGAGACTTCTAAATAGATGATGAAAACTGATGGGTGTAAAATATGTGGCTTTATGTTTATATAGCAGAGGTTGTCTGAATTTTTTGTTTTTGTTTTTCTATTTCTTTTGTTTTTGAACTTTTAGAAACTCAATAGCGATAAGGTAGTCACGTGCTCTCTGCAAACTACCTCTGTCATGTTCATATCCCAATGGATGGATAGACACAAGACTTTTTTTACTCGTTATCTCTGAACTAATGGTAGGCAGCAATTCAAATGCTAAACCCAAAGACATGCACCCGTCTCTAGGCTTGGCTTTTACCAAAAAGTTGAGGACACTAGTCAATTGCCTATCACTTTTTCAATCCTGCTCTGTTGGTAAGATTTGGAAAAAGATTCTGTAATGTTCCAAGCACGAGAAAGTTTATTGATAACGTGGAAAAAAGCACAAATTTCCAAATTCCAATTCATTTCAATCCTAATTTTTCTTAAAAGACTTGTATGTATCACAAATTAATCACGTCTGCCACGTACAAGGATTTTATTCTATATGGTGCAACACGATTAAATGAAAATAACAAGATAGTATTATTCTCGTCACATACAATTTCTTTTTTAATTTCTTAAGCCTCTCTATTGTAGTATGAAAAATCACAACTACAAGACAAGATAGTGTTTGTCTCTTCAGATAAGCACTCAAGGCCATCCTTGCTTTTAGAGTTCAAGAGGAATTCTCCAGAGCTTTAAATTTAAAGGTTTTTTTTTTTTTTTTTTTTTTGTGTGTGTGTGTGGATAAAAGGAGTATTATATTAAAAAGAATAACACATCAGTAAAGGGCTACAAACAACAAAGACCAACCAGAGAGGCCAGTCACAAAACAGTAAACCAAACAACAGGAAAAAAAAAACTGAAAGAAGAAAGCTTAGAAAGCGTCAAGTTCGGTGGGAAGGTAAACCATCCTGTGAAAGTATGAAGACCAGGGCGATTGGAGGTCGAATGACCCAAGCCTCAGCGCACAACCCCCTTCTTGCTTGAGAAGCCACCCAGTCAGTTGCATGGTGGCATGTCGAGGAGTCCATGTCCACCAGAGAGAGGAGAATGGAGCTTTTAGCATTCTAATGTCATAGAGGGTAAAGAGTCCAATTTGAGACAGAAATATCTCCCTGCACAGCAGCAAAACAAACCTTGGAATCAGTTTCCACAATAACATTAGTGAAACCTCTTACATGGACCAGCTCTAATCCACTTCGGATCGCATGACACTGAGCCTGCACAACTGGTGATGACTGAAAACAATGCGCACTGCCATCAAGCAGACTACCAGTATGATCCTTTATCACTACCCCTGCAGAGCCTGCATTCGTAACTTTGTCCCACGCATTGACACAGTTAATTTTGACAGTCCCCACCAGAGGATTGACCCACAGATGACTGTCCAAAGGTGGAGAGTTGAAATGGTTTCTATCATCTTTCAATCTCATATGTGATAGGAATTCCACAACACTTCTGTCGGCCAATGAGGCCGTGAGCTCTGGCGATGGTGAGCAGAAATTTGATCTGTCATACACCAAATTATAACGCGTTTTCCAAATAGCTGAGCTAGTAAAGGCAAAATGAGTTATAATCCATCATTTCTCTCCTCCGAATTAAAGGTCTCACACAACCAAAGATCATTAATCCACCTATCTAACGAAGTGAAAGCTTGAGAGGCAGAGGTTTGTAAGCAATACAAGTGGCAAACCACACTCTGGCAGCCCAAGGAAGAAGGAAGCTTGTATGCTCAGGGGATTCAGATTGTCCATGGAAAAAAGGCAAATAAGAGACTGGCAGAGCTTGCGCCTGAAAAGGACCTCAAAAGTGGGAAGGAAACCATTGACTGCGCACCGTAGAAAAAAATTTGATTTTGGGGAGCGTTTGGCAATTATGAATGCGAAGCCAGACTTTAGAATCAATCACATGGGAAGAGCTTGCCTTCATCACAACCTAATACTTTTTATACTCCATGAGGTAGTAATATCCTGATTTGATTATCTCCCATTCATAGTGTATGGCCAAATAAGTCTGTCAGGGATATCAAAATTGCTGATAGGAATTGCCATGATTGCTTGGACATCCAGCTGCGAAATAAACGCATTGATTTTAGAGAGGTCCCAAGTGTGACTATGTCTATCCATCAGATCAGCAACAACAATTGGAGCATGTTGAGGCACAGGACAAGTGGGCCTAAGGTACCTAGGGTCATTTTGAGGTAGCCAAAGTATCAGACCACATATTAATTCAATTGCCATGCATAACTTGCCATCTTGCTCCTCTAAAAAGAAGCTCGCGCCCCTCCGAAAGGCTATTCCAAATGTGTTCAGATCCTTTGTCCATGTTTTTTTCTGTCCCTCCCCCTCTGTAACACTCCGACCCTTTTGTAATTATTTTATTTACTTATTTAATTGTGAAATTACATTTTTGTCCTTGGAGTAGGGGCACTTTAGTCACTTTTTTCGGAAAGAAATTTAGGGAATTGAGAGGCAACATTGCGTAGAGCTCGTCGATACGAGTCTGTAGACAGGTGGCATGCTTAATTTCGAGTTGTAACGAGAGCGTAAAGGTCTAGAAACGAAAAAGACATATAGGGAATTTCTGGAAGGCTTATTTACTGTAGTGCCCCCTAAAACTTCGGTCAAATCTCACTTTATCCCTGTAGGGGCTTTTTCATTCCAACAGCTACTGATGGGCCTGGGCTGCTATAAAGAGCGAAATGGGTGAAATTGCCCCTTGAGTCTGAGTTCAAGGATCAGACCCCAAGAGTATTTCGAAATGGTAGCTGAGCCTTAGGAAACACATTGGTCTTCTTCACCAATGAAACCAACAATCGCTTACAGATAAATTCTTCGCTTGGCATGAGAAGCTTGTGGCATGGGAGCTGAGCATTCATGAGTTTAGCATGAGAGAGAGAAAGAGCTGCGATTTCCAAAAGAGAAGATGGGAGGAGATGGCGGAATATGGCTCGAAATTGCAAGGGTTTCAGGGATGAGAGATGAAGATTGCTCTATGGATGTGTGTTTATGGAAAGAGAGGAAGAAGATGGAAGCATGGGTGGCTTTAGCATATTTCCAGCAGCTTGACAAAAGCTTCGTCAAGCTCCTGGGTTGCACGACAGAAGAGAAAATTGAAAGAGATGGAGGAGTAAGGCTCGAAATTGCAGGGGTTTCAGGGATGAGACATGATGCTTGCTCTCTAGATGTGGGTTTTGAGAGAGAGAAAGGAGGAAGATAGAAGAACAAAGCATGAAATTGAAGGGTTCCAGAGGGAATGCTTGCCTTCGATGAATTCTCATGGTTGCTGGGAGGCTTGCAGCAACCAAGGTGAGTTGTTTTGCCTGGGTAGGAAGTGACTCCTTTTATAGGCACTGAAGAACTTAATTTTATCAAACCACCCTCTCCCCTTTTCCTTCACTTTCTTCCATTCCATCTTATTTGATGAAACTTCCCTAGCCTGAGCATGTAGGCATGAAGCTTTTTGGAGTTCCAAGGTCCTCAGGCAGCTGGACTTCTCCATGTGGGTGAGGAGCCACCTACTTTTGCTTCTTGTTTTCTCACCAAAGCTTGAAAAGGAAAGAATGGGTATTTGCGCTAGTCAAAAGGTGATCAGCACATGGGTTTGCTTGGTTTTGATGGTTTTGACAGATATGCTAGATATTTTCTACGATGCTGGGCTGGGCTATTGGTATCTTGTTTCCAGCGGCCTGTGAGTTTGCTCAAGTTGCTGGAAACAGCCTATTTGATCAAGGTGCTGGATATTTTGGCTGATGTGAGATTTTTCCAAGTGTTTGCAAGCCATTGGATATTTTCCTAAGCTATTGGGCCACTCATTCTCTCTCAGACTTACCCATATGTTTGGGCTCAAGAAATAGGCTCGAGTTTTGGTGCTCCTAAGCAGCCCAAAACTTCCACTTCTTGGCTCATCAATGGGCCTCGTGAATGCTCGTAACCAACCATACCACAACCCGCTCAGCAAGCCCCAGGCATTCGCGTGGCTTGGGCCCACTTAAGCTTGTAGGGTGGCATATTGCTTAAATAAGGATTTTCCGCTTGGTGTTGTACTGGGCCGAAAATATATTTGGGCCCAGCCTTGAATTTTTTTTTGTGCCTCAACAACCCCCTCAAAGTTAAAGTGGCCCACTTAACCTCCTTGACCATGATTTTGTGTTCCTCTTTACCCCTCACTGTTGTCTTAGGCAAGTACATGGCAAAACACCCGAGAATGATCTAGTACCTCGACAAAGTTCAAGAATTTTTGAAGGCACTGCCTACCTTCACCATCCAACAAGTTCCCCAGGTAGAGAACACTCATGTAGATGCGTCGGCAAGCCTAGAATTGGCACTGGACACCCATTTTAGGTGCTCCATCCTAATCAAACACAATGATCAGCCAAGCATCGATGAGGCAGAGCAAACAGATTCAATGCAGATTAATGAAGACCCCTACTGGAAAGACCCCATTATTGACTACTTGGTGAGTGAAAATTTGCCAAAAAACAAGTCCGAAGCTAGGAAGGTCTAGCAAAAAGCTACGAGATACTACATGCAGGGAAACAAGCTCCTTCGATGATGAAGCCTCGATCCTCATCTGATATGCAAAAAGTACCTTCACACCCTTGTCTGGTTTTTGCATTTGCTTTAGCTTTCAACGCATTAATGTCTTCATAAGGAGTTCTCTTGTGGGGACCCCGGCTTTCTATTCGCTGTTGCACGAGTCACTATCGGATCCCTTGTTGAAGTTGAACTACAATTCTCTAAGAACAAACTTTTTACATCGTTGTGACCCATTTTATCCTAGTGGCCACAAATCATTACGAAATAGCATTTACAAATCAATATAACTGAAACAAATATATATTAGATGATACAAAGAATCTGCATAAAATAAGGACACCTAACTTTGTTATTACATTGGGAGAAAACCAAATAAAAATACAACGTAATCCATAGTACAATGATTTCTGCAAATCAAATACTCGATAATTGTCATCATCCAAACATGTAAACCAACAAGTGAAAATATGAAAATGCATACAAACAAGCTACAACCAATACTTATCATACCTCATTCTGAGGTTGTTTTGCATGTTTCCACTCACGGATGACTTCAACAGAGGGAACCGAAGTTTTATCAACAGTTGCAAATCCTGTCATATTGTCATCTTGCTCGTTGGGAGTTCCGTCTTCTTTGTTTGGCCTACTTTTTGGAGGTTTAGTATTTCCAAGGTCTTTTTGTCCCCCATCACTCTCCATATCAAACATGTTATCATCTTCCTTATTCAGTTTAACTTCCAGTTCATGAGGGCATGAAGTGCGCAATGTTCTTTCTTTCTCTTCATTTTTTGATGATAACTCAGACATAATCTTGGAGAGCGATTCGTCCATACAAGCAACAGTGGCCACCAAAGTTGCCACATCCTTTCTTATTGAACTTAACTCTTCAGTAAAGTGAGTCATTGTTTTGGCATCATCTCCGAGGCCTCCATATTCAGTTTTCATAACAACTACCTTATCATTTTCAAACCCCCCCCTTCTTTTTTCTAGCCACTTCTTCATTTTTTCGGTCTCTACTTTCCCCCACACAGTGAGTGGTAGCACAGACCTATCCACAAGTACGCTACCATGAGCTATAACATCAAGGTAAAGCAACTGAAGGAATAACAAGCAACCACCGATGCAAACTTGATTGTTCTCCTTAAATGACCTGACACTATCTAATAAAAATTTGAATGAATAACTTGCCCAATTTTTCCTTACTATCTCTTAACGGAAGCAGATATTTTAGATTGACATACACGGAAGTGGTTGGACATAGCAATGTGCATAGAGCAAACATGACAAAACCAACTTTGAAAAAGTCATTTGCTTCTTCTGTCCCCACCATTATCTGCTTCAACTCATTATTTTTTAAAAGCTTCTTCCCACCCAAAAAAGAATTTCGCACCTTTACAATGTGTTGGTCATCCATGGATCCGGTGAAGTCAACTTCCTCTCCTCCATCCTTAACACCCATTATGCGCACGAAGTCATCCACAGATATCTTAAATGTTTTCCCATGTAGCACGATTGATGATTCAGCAGGATTCAATTTATCAACCAAAAAACGACACATTGAATGAGACAGTTTTTCGCACTTCATTTCCAACAACGAAACAAATCTCATTTCTTCAATGACTGCTTTTTTCTCATCACTTAAAACATTTATAGTGTCCTTTATATCATTCGGACTGCATTGTATGGGTATCTTCAAACAACTCTTGTTCGAGGCGTTCGTTGAAGGTGTTTTAGATTCATACTCTGCTTTCTAAGTAGCATCCAACTTTTGCCACATATTAGCGATTTCCTTCTTCATCCGAGGAAGAAAATAATAAAATTCAATCAATTCATTATAAGTTGTGAGCAGTAACGTCTCTATTTAAATGTATTGTTTACAATTTATTACCTTCGTATCCACTTTCTCCACTATTTTTTGTTTCTTCATTTCATCGCCCTTTATTTTCCTATTTAAAACATTCACATTTAGTTAGTCCTAGAAAAAGTACTTAATATACTGGAACAGCCGTTTAACACTTACAGAAAGTTAAAATAACCGGTCTTGCGATGAATCACCATCTTGGACTCGTCTTTTGTTGTTTTTGGATTTTTGCCCTTACTTTGCACATCATTGTTCTTTTTCACCATTTTATAATTTCAATTAATGATGACCCTGCATTAAACAAGAAAAACATTTTATATATCATAAACTCAATAGAAAATTATAATATGTCAACTCATATGCAAATTGTCAAACTATATCAAATAATAACATGTCAACTCATATCAATGGAAAAATAATATTTCAACTCATATGCAATGGCCAAAGGATATATGAAATTGCAGGATCCTTACGCATTGTATATGAAATTGTAAAATTCCCATTCAACGTAATTCTCAAGCATCCAAAACAATCTCAATGCTTGTTCTCATGCTATCCACTTTCATGGAAATTTTACAATTTTTAATAATATGTGAACGAAATTAACTTCAACCCAGCATTTTTTAAATCTTTCAATCCATTCCATAGTTCGAACATCCAAGAACACAACACATTAAACAAAACAAAAAGTAGTCTTATCAAATAAACAATCGAAAAATAACATGTATATATCAATTGCCAACCAGGTGCTATGAAATTGTTTTACCCCTAGGCAATTGCATTTTCGTGCTATACTATATCACCTTCTACATATCCAATATAATTATGAGGCATCACGAAACACTTTTAATGGTTGTTCTCAGCCTATTGACTGTAAAGACTATTTTACAATTTGTAATAAGGTTACTCACCAGCAAAAATGAAATTCATATTACGTTTTCAAAAATAAACTTAAAGAGGTGAGGTTAAGGTTTAGCAAAACACAAGTCATATTACGCAGTACTAATTTTACAAAAGGTTAGGGTTTATCAAGAGATGAAATGAGATTCTTCAATACCATCCTTACAAAACTTCAAACTAAGTGCTTTAAGCCTTAAGTAAATACCTACCAATCAATGGAGGAATCTTCACCACATAACATATGTCAACTCATATGCAATTGCCAAATCATAGAAACAAATTACATGAACCCTATATAATTCCATATTAGTCAGTCATACCGAATAAACTAAAATAATAACATGTCTACTCATATTCCAATTATCAAACGGACTTTTATTGAACCATATATGAAATTGCATTCTCGCAAATCATAACAAACAAACTCAATTGGAAAGTAATATGCCAACACATATGCCAATTGACAAACAGAAAGCTAGGAATTGCATGACCCCTATGCAATTGTATTTTCGTGCTCCAATAACTCATATTCTATACATCCAACGAAATTCTTATACATAATTTTACAATGCTTGTTCTCTGTATAAAATATAAAATTACAATGCTACTAAATTTCATTCAAATTTTACAATTTAGAATAAGGTTACCCACCCAAACAATATTCAATTCATATTTGGTACAAAACTTAGCTGAGATTAAGGTTTACCCATAAACAGAAATTAACTTAAAAATTCTTGAGATTAGTTAGGGCTTAGCAAGAGAGACATGGGATTAAGGTTTACCCATAAACATAATTAACTTAAAAAAGAGGTGAGATGAGTTAGGGCTTAGCAAGAGATAATTGAGATTGCTCAATACTAACCTTAGAAAGCTTCAAATCAGATACCCAATGTTTTAACCCTTAGGAAACAATTGACAACCACCGCAGGAGATACCAATGGAGGAATCGCAATATTCAACAGTAGAATTTTTTGGGTTTTGAAGAGCAGCGCGCTAAAATATTCAGCAGTAGAATTTTTTGGGTTTTGGAGAGCAGCGAGCTAAAATATCACATAACAAATCGATTACCTCCACCTGTTATAGCAGGTTTTCTTTTAATTTTTTTACAACTCAATTGGCATGTGCACTGCACATACTTCATAAACAACAAATGGAACATGGATACACCAGGTGCACCGTAGAAGGTGCCTTCTTTTCTTTAAACTCAGAAAGATATTGGTGAACCAAAAATTAATTCAAAACAGTCACAGATTAAGAAAAAAACAGAACACACTAATCATTTGAGCAAATAAAATAGGGAAATAGCCCTAAATGCCACCATTTTTATAATTGTAATTAAAAATACCACCCCTTCCCAATTTTTGTACAACTATCACCTATAAATATAAAATTATTGTCCACTTATTGCAGTTTTTTCACAAGTCCAGAAATTTTGTTCTCTCTTAGCTCACACAGCTCTCTCTCTCTGTGGCACAGCTCTCTTTCTCTTTGGTATCTGTCTATCACAGCTCTCTGCGTCTCTCTTGGCTCTCTATCTCTTGGCTCTCTCTCTCTCTAGCACAACTCTCTGTCTCTCTCTTTGCTCTCTTTCTCATAGCGCAGCTCTTTCTCTCTCTAGCTTCGTTATGTCTGTTTCTCCCCTATTCGATCTCTTGCTCTCTGTTTGGAATCGCGAACCCCTCCCTTTAGCTATGTCTTCTGAATAGCTGCTTGCAACCTTGAAGCTCTAGTGGATTGCCGACCTCGAAAAGGTAGTGTTGATGGTTATTTTGTTAATATCAGTGGGATTATGTGAAATGGGTTATAGTTTGATTGTTTGGGTTTGTGTTAAATTCGTTTTGGCTTTAATTTCTTTGGGTTTTTGTTAATATCAGTGGGATTATGTGAAATGGGTTATAGTTTGATTGTTTGGGTTTGTGTTAAATTCGTTTTGGCTTTAATTTCTTTGGGTTAGGTTTTGTTGAATATTCATGCTCATTCATCTGGGTTTGTACCAATTGCATTTAGATTGGTCTGGATATGTGAATCTTGAAACTTGGGATTTTCCATTTGATGTAGTAGATCTGTATAGTGTGATTCTGATGTGTTACTGGTGTAGTGCTGTTGTGTTCCTCTTATTTTACTGTCGTATTGCTGTTATATTGACATTATATTGCTTCTATATTGCTGTTATATTGTGGTTATATTGCTACTGTATTGTATGGTTATTGTGGTTATATTGGGTTAATGAAATGTTATTTTGTCATGGTCAGAAATGGAGACAATTGTTATTCTCATGTGCTACAATGGAAAATGGGTCACCTCGAAGAAGATGTGTAAATATGAAGGGGGTGACTCAAAAGGCTTAATAGTTCCACGAACTATCAAATTTGCTGAACTATTGGACCGTGTGCATCAGATTGGTAATACAAACAGCAGGGAAGACAAGGTTTGCTTAAAATTCTCAGTTTTGGTGGCCTCGAATGAGTGGAAGCACATAAAGATTGAGGACGATGATGATGTCAATTTTTTTATGAAGTACAATTCCGAGGTAACACCTTCAAAACTAGCTCCCTTACTCGTGAGTATAGAAGATAAAGGACTGACAAATGATGTAGTTCATAGTACGCATATCACGACAGATAGTAGTCGGATGGGTCATTCTTCAGTTGCCATTGTTGAAAGCAATGAAGTAACTTGGAATAATAAAAATGTCACTGACGTGGGAGGTGAAGTAGGGACAGATTTTATGGATATGATTGATTTTAGCGAGGTGGAGGAGATGCATGGTGGTGATAATGGTACTGAAAGAAATGAAGTGTCAGTGTACTCTGCCCCTTCTAATTTGGGCTGCTTGAACACAGCTACCCAATTGCCAATAATGCGTTTAGGAGGAGAATCTGAACCCACTCGTCAACATTATTGGAGTCAAATGGGTGAACAAAACCGGTACAATGAAGCCGGTGTAAATGATGAAGAAGCATATTTGGACAGCGGGTTTTCACGAAGTGATTGGAATCCGAAAATTACAGTTGGGCAAATTTTCTCTAGTAAGAAAGCATTGTTGACGGAGTTACGGTTCACGGCATTAAGAGGCCACTTTGAATTTAAGGTGCAATTCTCTTGCACTAAGAGGTTGCTTGTGGTTTGTTGTCAACGTCCATGCCCATGGCGGGTCCGAGCATCGAGAATTGGAGAATACAGCTTCATGATTGTGAGGTGTACAACTGTCCATGAATGTGATTTGAGGTTCGTAAGTGACAAGCATCGTCAAGCAACCGTAGCACTTGTAGCCACTTCACTTAGAAGGAAGTTGAAGGATTCTCGGACAATATACACACCAAGTGACATTATGAGAGATGTGAAACACAGCTTTGGTTGCACAATCCATTATTCGAAAGCTTGGAAAGCAAGGGAGTTAGCTCTATTGTCCATTAGAGGATCAGCGGAGGAGGCATATTATATCCTTCCAGCTTATTGCTATGAATTGGAGCGTATGAATCCCGGCACAAAAACACACATCCAAACTGATGAGAACAATCACTTTGTGTATTTATTTATGGCGGTTGGCGCATGTATTAGAGGGTTCCGTTCTTCCATGCGCCCAGTGATAGCCGTGGATGCCACTCATTTAAAATCCAAGTACAAGGGTGTTATGTTTGTAGCAAATGCATTCGATGGTAATCGAAATATATATCCTCTTGCTTTTGGGATCGGGGATTTGGAGACGGATGCATCATGGCATTGGTTTTTCACTAAACTTCATGAAGCCATTGGTGAGTGTCCCAATCTTGTTATTATTTCTGATCGCAATGTTAGCATAGAGAATGTGTGGAACAAAATTTTTCCAACTGCACAACATGGCATATGCTTTTATCATATGAAGGGGAACATGAAACGCACTTGCAAGTTGAAAAAGCGTGATCACATACTTATGCACTTTGAGCAGGCTGCGAAATCTTATTCCATTGCTGAATTTGATTGTCATTTTCGCAACATCAAGCGAAAGGAACATGTTGCTCAATATCTTGAAGAGGCAGGGTTACATAAGTGGTCTAGAGCTCACATGGATGGACGCCGCTACAATGTAATGACAACAAATATTGCGGAGTCAATCAACTCAGTCCTTAGGTTTGCAAGGATGCTGCCAGTGGTTCATTTGATAGGGGAAATTGTTAATCTCCTTGTGAAATGGTTCACCGAACGTCGTGAGTTGGCTTTGAATTGCACAACAACATTGTGCCCCAATTTCGGAGAGAAGAAGTTGAGGAACAGGTTGGAGGATGCTGCAAGGATGAATGTGGTTAAATTAAATAATGCACAGTTTAATGTTTTGGACGGTGATAAGGACGGCCTCGTAGATTTGACGAACAACAGTTGTAGTTGTAGAAAGTTTCAGCTTGAGCAGCTACCTTGCAAGCATGTAGTTGCAGTTTGCCGCTTCTTGAAAGTAAATGTATACTCAAAGGCTTCTCGGTATTACACTCGGAAAACCTGGATGGATGCTTATTCGGATAGCATCTACCCGGTACAACCTCAAGGAATGTGGGATATTCCTGAAGATGTTCGAAGTCGAGTTGTGTTGCCTCCCATGGCAAGGGTCATGCCAGGCAGACGAAAGAAGATAAGAATTCCCTCGAAAGGAGAGGGCACCATTAGAAGAAAGTGCTCAAGGTGCGGTTCCGCAGGCCACAATAAAAGCACCTGTAAAAACAATATTCCATTGCGCAATGTATCTTAGACAATATGATTTGTGTTGCTTTGGTAGGTCATGTAAACTCTACTTTTATTCGTGGTGGGTTTCGTGTTATGTTGAATGGGAATTCTTTTAAATTTGCATAATTTCGGTTGCATTGCTACAGCATGTTGTATTGCTGACAGATTGCGATTATATTGTACGTTTATTGCACTGGTATTGCTTCCAGATTGCTATTATAATTTGAGTGCGAAATTAAAGGGACTGGAATGTAATTCCAAATGGATCCAAAACATTAAAGTTTTTAGAATTCCTTTATTACACAGTTACTGTGATACTCTGACTATACTTTCTTTTCTGATTACAAATTCGGCCGATGCATAGGCCAGATGTGGGGCAAATACAAGGTGAAATGTCCTGTGTGTTTGACTACATATACTTGTTGAAGGAGCATTACGAATGTCAACCTCAATAGATTGCTCATGTCTTGCCAAGAACACTCTTGAATTTATGCAATGTGCCCAAGCCAGTCCCAAAGCTGGACTCACCCGTCTGCCTGATGTGTCCAGGGACTCCAAGTTTCCCAACCTCACCCCATTCACTCCATCATGTGGCCCAATAAAATCCACCACTTGGTTGGTGACAACCACCGCCAACCCAAACTTATTTGCTAAACCCTTCAATGTCCCAGATATGTTGAAGAACATTTCAGACCGCCGTTTCAAATCTGCCGGTGTTGTCTGATACTGTGATCGGAACAATGCAGCAATGGAATCAATGACAATGAGTTTCACAGGTAGGCGGGTGTGATCAATGGCAATAAATGCTTCAATGTCTCCAAGGACATGGATGAGTTGTTGAGCATCATGAACACCATGAACATATATGTCTTCCAATGGCTCCAACCTTATTAAGTTGGGGTATGATGCATGATAAAGGTTGCCTAGTTGTTGCAATCGACGAAATGGGAAGCTGAATTCTGTGAATATGTAGACGGAGGAGCCCCCTAGTCCGCCATGTGAGGGTGGGAGCTGAGCTCATACCGTAAGTTGGAGACAAAGCTGCGTCTTCCCGGAACCACTCTCCCCTACTAATTCTGTTATGGAGTTGCAGGGTATCCCACCCCCCAAGCAGTGATCTAGTATTGGGCATCCAATGGATAATTTAGGGGTTGAAAGAGGAAGGAGCATGAGGTTTTGGGGTGTCATGTTTGTGTAATTTAGGGGGGGATGTGATGGTGCTACAAGGCATGCATTATATATATATAGTTCATTTTGAAGGTCTGTACTGTAGGCCATATGTCTTTGAAGGGATGTATAATTCATCCTTTTTCCAAGTTGTAATTACTTTTTTGTTTATTTAGTATTTTTTTGGACCAATTAATTTAAAAAACATTCTGATGCAGTACGTACTGTAATAGGATCATATTGTAACTCTATCATCACTCTATTGGACTCTTATTGACATAATATTGCCATTATACGCATGTTTATTGTATAGTTATTGCTGCTATATCGCCACTGAACTAGACACTGATAAACTGTATACGCACAAATACAAAAAGAGGCTTCATCATTCCATAAAATCCTAATTCCAAGCTTACATAATACAACAACGGGCCACCCCATCATTACATAATACAAAAATAGGCCGCCTCATAGTTTCATTTCCCTGGTGTTGACAAATTCGAAGTTGCATAGTCTTCAAGTGCGGTGACCGCGACCCATGAAATTCATGACCCCGGCCACAGTGATGTTGGCCCAGGATCCTGCCGGATCCACTATTTTTGCAAACTTACGAAAAAGTTCAAATCCGCTTTCCACTTCTTCTTTCTTCAACTTGGCCATTGCTTCTGATTCCTTGAATACCATAATTGCAGTGGCAGGGGCAATTTCAATTTTTGCTTTCATTGCCTTTATATGTAGGAGATGCATGCGAGCATGATAACGAGAGCGAATTGTGCGGTTTTTTATGACACCCCATCTACCTTGGCCCTCCACAATTTTTGAAACTATGTCTGCATGAAGATTTTTCCAAAACATCGTATTGCCTCGACATTGCTGCATGCCATGGACCAAGTCTGCAGGGAGTGAATTAGGTGACTTGGCTTGTGTTTCAGTCTCCCCTCCTTCAGTAATTGAAAGCGTTGGGTTTGGTGTGAGGTTATGGTCCATGGTCTTCGATATTTATTGTAGCCTGGTGTACAACTTAATTGGAAAAAAAGGGGACTAAATGCGATGTGAGTGAAATCAGTGGGGAAGGTAATGGCTGCAAGCAGGAGTTAATGTGATGGAAGTTTTCATTTCAAACAGCTGGGTTGATTAATATAGGCAGGTTTTAATGACCTGGAGTAACTCAGAGAGTTATTGGCGGGAGGATTAGGGGGAGTAATTGGCGGGAGGGATTGGCGGGAGTCTTAGGCGGGATAGTATTGGGCGGGAGTTATTAGCCAGTTCACTGTATGCCTTTTTGTAATATAGTTGTATGTTGGACGTTCCGAACTTGGTCATTTTCCCATTATTTAATTCAAATAAGGGATTTGCCTATTTGCCTAATTGACCAACTCATTCAAATTGATCAATATGGTTATTGTCTTATTTCTCATTTCAGCAATCTCAATTCGTTTCCATTTTTCCATTATTCATATTTTCCTATTTTCCATGTGTCATCCAATTTTCCAATTTTCCAATTTCTCAAGTTTCCTTTTGTTATATTTCCAGTTTTCCAATTTTTCAATGTTCCCATTTTCCCATTATGTAATTAAAAAAAGTTGCCTACTTTGCCTAATTCAGAAAGTAAATAAAATTGTCCAATATGGTAATTGTCTTATTTCCCATTTCCACAATTTCAATTCGGTTCCAATTTTCTTATTTTCCATGTGTCCCTGTTTCCTATTTCCATTTTTCAAATTCAGTTTTTGTCCAATTATCCAATTTTCTTTTTTCCAATTGGACTATTTTCTAAGTTTCTTTCTTTTTCCTTTTTCCAATTTTCCAATTTTTCAATTTGCTAACTTTCCTTTTGTTCTATTTCCAATTTTCCTATTTTCCAAGTTGCCTTATTTCCTAGTTTGCAATTATCCAGTTATCCAATATTCCAAATTTTCAATTATCCAATTTGCGAATTTGCCTATTTTTCAAGTGTCCTTTTTTCCTATTTCCTATTTAGAATTTTCCAATTTTCTTCTTTTCAGAGTTTCCATTTCTTCCTTTTTCCTATTTTCCAAGTTTCCTTTTGTCCAATTTCCAATTTTTCAATTTTCCAAGTTGCTTTATTTTCCAATTACCCAAATTTACAATTTTCCAAGTGTCCTTTTTTCCTTTTTCCTATTTTCCTATTTTCCAATTTTCCAATTTTCCAATTTTCTCCAATTTTCCAACTGTCATTTTATCCTATTTCCTAGTTTCCTCTTTCCAATTTTTCCTTTTTTCCTATGTCCAATTTTTCAATTTTCCAAATTTCCAAGTTTCCATTTTTTCGTATTTCCGATTTTCCAATTTTCCTTTTGTTCTATTTCCAATTTTCCAAGTTTCCTTATTCCCATTTTCCAAGTTTTCACTTTTCCAATTGTCCAATTTTCCAATTTTCCAATTTCGGTAATTTCCAATTTTCTTTTCTGAAATTCGCAATAAATGCTTAGTGACATAGTCCTATTTTGGGTTGAAATCCACAATTTACAATGTCCCATTAAGGTTTGCTTTTTTGTCGTTTGGAAGCCATTTTTGTTGTTGTTAATGTAATGTTGTACTGCTGTAAATTGCAGCCAAGGAGTTAATGGTGTAGTTTGCAATCCCATCAATTGAATGCACCAACTAAACACGCAATATACTTCATAGTAGTTCGTACATATAACTGAACCTTCCTATATAGAACTGCAACAGAGGCACCTTCTTAACGGGAAAGGTAATTAGTCTTAGTGCAGCACAAATATTCTCCACTAAAGCTAACCATGTTGTCGTTTACAACTGGACACTGAATGTAGCTTTATTTGTTTTGTTGCAGGCAACAGCTGTGAATTGTCCCCAACAATACTTAAAGATGTCGGATGTACGCCCTCCAAATGAGCATGTCAGTTACCCGGGGGACCAGCCGTGGCATGTGCCATTCCCATCTCCACCTCGGACTCCCAATCATGATCCCACTTCATCTGGAAGTGAGGCTGAGATCAATGATCCGCTTGACCAAATCTTTGCCGTCAAGCACCACCTCCAATATATGTCAAAGGCAACGGATTGGTGGGAGAGTAAGTGCGATATTCATGGCCAAGTTTTGGGAAACTTGGCGAACAAGTTGAACAAAGCATACGCAGGAGAGGTGAAGCAAACTCTAAAAGTAAAAAGTCGGAGCAAAGAGTTAGAGTCGTTGAAGTTGAAATTGGAAGAGAGAAAGAAAAATGCCGTCGAAAAATTCACACAATCTGAAGAATATAACCATGAAATGGTTGAATGTTTCAACAACGGCTTCGAAATGTTCCGAGATTATGCTTCGGTCATCTCACCAGACTACAATTGGAGTGAAATTGATGTAGCTGGTGTCTGGCAGGTGCTGAATATGGGTGCTGAGGGAATGGCTCATCATAGCCTCGTGCATGCAGCGAGGAGAAAGGACAAAGACATGGATCTTTTGATGGACCTGTAGTAACGGTGAGTGCTGCTTCAGTTCATCTCACCTGAGTACATGGATCTTTTGTTGCCTTCATTTTCCCTTCGCGGGATAGTATTGTTAAGGTTCGGTGGCGATTTCTTTTGCATGGGTGAAATGTTGTCTGTAATGTGTATGTATTGTATGTAGATTGACTTAATATTGTAGTTCTATTGCATGTATATTGCCTTCATATTGCCTGTATATTGTGTAGATAGTGTATGCATATTGCCACCCTATTGTATCTATAGTGGAATACTATTGCTATCGTATTGCCCTTATATTGCTCTAATATTGCCTCTATAGTGCACTTATATTGACCTAATATTGCTGTTATATCGTATGTCAATGGCATGTGGTCTAATAAGTCTCCACTTCGTTGAAAGTAATCCTGAATTCAACTATGACGGACACGACAATTGTTATCCATCCTTATATTACCATGAATTGATGTGGACCTTTCAAATGATAGCTGGAGTTGCACATGGAATCATATTCAAAAGGAAAGTAATTCTCTCCCTCAATTAATTGTCCTTCAAAAGAAGGCAGCTATCAAATATTGGGTACAAAAATGCAACATCCACGGTAAATGAATTGGCCACAAACCATATATTACGAAACCATGATGATTTTTGGCATGCTTCAAAAGAGAAGGGCCAAATACAACAGAAAATAAAATCCATTCAAGCTTGTACAATGGAATGCACAATAACCCTGTTACATGTCCTTCCAACACCAATGTTTTGCCTACTTTAGAGTCACAGGAGGAGAGCATATTGCCATTGTGCAATTCGAGGGGCCAGTCAATTTGGAATGGTGGCATAAACATGTTTACTCCACGGATCACCTCTATGGGACAGAGCTTCCTTCTTCCCTTGTTGTCTGTAGGTTTGAACTTCACACTTTTTATGTACATGTATCAGAACTTGTGGCTATTTCTTTATGGCCTTCTAACACTTGTTCTGCCATTCCAAAGTGGGTTGGAGATTTTTTGACCTGAATGACTGAAAAGACTTCAGATGACAGAAACTAGAGATTTTGAAGAAAAAGGGTTATCAAGAACATAAGTCATGCCCACAAAATAAACTAAACATGCTATAAGCTCCACAGTAATTTTTACTTCATCTCCATAAGCAGAATATGAGCGAATAAATACCACGGAGAAATACGAGAAGTGAAAAACAACTCGGCAGTTACTGTGAGATTGTGTACATAAAACTTGGAACAACTAAACCAATTAAAGCTAAGCCATCTCATACGTATACCTACATCAAATAACAGTATATGGTCATCTTGTTTAGAATATTGCAATCAACACTTGGTTGAGACCAACATGCAAAAAAACTAGGTTAAGTACAGATGAAGCCATTGATGAAGGGCAGTTCCAGAATTAAGACCTATGGTAATTTGTAACTGCCACCGAGTCAGTTCATAGTGCCAAATGCATCTACCGGCCACGCACATATGACCAGCGAAAAGTAAAAAAGCAAAGTAAAAAAGAAAAAAGAGGCATGCTATAAATGGGAACCTCAGCAGAAATCATCACATATGCATACAAGCAGATGGGCTCCATTACAATGTTCAAGAATGATGTAAATACTAGATAACAGAGTTCTTATTCAAACCTCAGGAGGTTTGTTGGTTTCATTCCTGGACCTTCAATATCGTCTTGCCCAATAGCATCAGTTGACTTAGTCAAAGTTCCAGACAAACACTCAACCATTTCTTTTAGACCCTGCAAGAAAGTGGCATGACTTAAATTTAATTTTTGGATGGTGCGATGAATTCAGTTGGTTCTTTTTCTGATATGCAACATAACGAAACTACACCAAAGATCAGGCAGATCTGGGAGCATCCATGTAATTATAGATGATAAAAACAAGCTATACCTTTAACACGGAGTCAGCAACTTCTTTCACAATTTTGTATTCACCTTTACATAAATAAGTAGCAATCAGGGCCTACAAACAAACACATTTTAGCTGTGTAAATTTGATGTCAAATGCAAAGACACACACTTCATCACAAAACCCCAATTTGCAGACAAAAATCTGTGAAATTTGGTCCAGTTAAAATAGGAAAAGAATTCCACACTCGGGGTGAAGTAAAACTAAAAGTTAGACTTCACCCACTGATTGATCTGGATCACCAAATGGAAATGAGTACATACGAACTGCGATGAAAAAATGAGAGAGAGCATACCTGACCAGATGCAGCCATTGCATCAGTTAGAAGGGATACAGCCAACCAAACTTGTATACATATCTGATGAGCAGCCATAGCTACTGGACCTTGACGACCAGCCATTGATGTTCCCAATGTCAAGGTAGTAAGAACAGCAAGAGTTGTTCCAAGAAGAAAACCACCTGTATCATCCCAGAGTTGAAAACAAAAGCAATTAGGGAAAGAACTTTGAAAAGGAAGACAAGAGAGAATTATCTCGAGGTTTAACTAGCATCACAAAGACAAAATGAAACATTAAGACACACACTGTCCAGATACATGCACTGCTCAATCAGAAAACGAAAAAAGTCAAATATTATGATAGTGTTGATAGTCAAGCAAATAATTGAAGCAGAACACTCACTACTACAAAAAGTGAAAAAGACGACCAGAAAACAACGACGGTCTAAGTGAAAACCGTCGTGGTTTTTAAAAAGACGACGGTTCTAAAAACACCGTCGTGTAATACCACCTTAGACAACTAAAAATGGAGATTCAAATGGCTGTTCAAAAACAACGACGTACCTAATAAAAAAACCGACGTCTATTTGAAACAGATTTCCGCAGTGTAAAATCAAAGCCAACAAAGAACGGCAGAAGTTATGAATCGACCGACGTAGAAAGTAAAGACGACGATTTCAATAAAAGCCGCCGTTTTTACTCATAAAATAACACGACGAAATTTTCGTATAAGACGCCGTATAATTACAAACAAATCGACGGCTTTAAAATACAAAATGTCGCCGTATTAAATTAATTTACAACGACGGAAAATATAAATATATCGACGTCATTCTCGTATAGTTCTACGACGTTATCTTTAAATCGTACTATAAAATTTAACGTCGTATTTATTCATTTTATACGTCGTACCTTTAATTTAAACCGTCGTCTTAATAAGAATTTTTGTTAACAATTTTTTCCTTTATTTTCTTATCCTACGTCGGTAGATCTACTTAATGACAAGAATTGAAATTTGTCATCCAAAAAAGAAACTTTACATATTCCAGAACATTAATTTCCTTCATTTTAAATTTCCTCCGGAAAAAAAACTCTATTTATAACGCACTGTAATTGAAAAATAAACTGAAAGGTCACGGGAAAAAAATTTCTATTCATAATTTAACAATTCAAATCCACGTCGGTTATATTAAACCTAACGACGTTAAATGAAAAGATTCCACGTCGCAAAACAAATATTGCGTCGTGTTAGTTTATGGTTTCTTTAATAGTTTCAGTTTCTTTAACAGTTTGGTCCTTTATCTTTCTGCAGGACTTGTATAGTTCAAAGCATTGACTTGTATAGTTCAGAGTATAGTTCAAAGCACTGATTCGATTGCTCATGCTTTATCGCATTCATGAAGCCATTTCTATTCTTTATCGCAGTCTTGAAACCCATCTTCTTCTTCTGAAGCTCTACGGATAAAGGAAGAGGCTATCACAAATCTGACGGATCTTCTTAGCCAAGAAAATCAAGCAGAGGATCAGGCACATCTGATCTTCAGATTTAATTTTTAAAATATATTGAATATGCAAGTAACAAAAAAAAAAAAATTAATGGAAATGCAATTAACCTTACAAATACAGAAGCACTAAGTGTCCTATCAGGCTTGATCAAGGAAGTGAGAAGGCTAGTTGACAAGCTTCTTCTTGTGGACATAGATTTGATGCGAGTAAGCTCAATTTCTCTTTGAGAAAGACATCCAAATTACTGTCTTTGAGATGTGAGAGACAGTGTCTCTGAGAGAGGAAGAACTTGGAACCCTAAATGTAAACCGAAAATGAATGAAAGCGACAAATTTATAGAATAAATTTTTAAAACCAACGGCGGTCCTTACAAAAAAACCGTCGTTTAAATTGTAAAATCAACGTCGGTATGACCGACGTATATTACATAAATCCACGTCGGTACATTAATAAAACCGACGTGTTAAATGATCTACCATGACGCGAGTTTTTACTTATGTACTTTAATTTTTGAGTTTACTACGACGGTACCTACAACACTACTGTCGTACTTATTTACCACGTCCGAAGTTAAACGTACTGTTGTATTTTGTAATTTATACGTCGTAGTTATATGTAACCGCCGTATTATTTTTTTGAAATGGTTTTATATGTAAGCAACTTTTCGTCTACCTGACTTACACATGCACTGTTTCCAAACCCGATTAAAAATTTCAATCTCCCAGAGAAAACTTTTAGACTTTTTTCCTTGTCAGAGCACTTTCAGAGTATCTCATCGTCTTCCTCTCGTCTTCTTCGTCGTCTCTGAACTTAAACATCGATCGTCTTCCTCTTGCTTTCATTGCACGCAAAAGGTAAGCTTTCATTTTCACTATTTTGGTTGCTGTTTTGCATGCTCATACGTTTTTTGTTTGAAAAATCTTTTTACCTTTTTTCTGGCCAAAATCATTTTACTTCTTTCCAAGTTCGATAAAATATACACACAAAGAGGGAAAGTTTCCAACTTTGAAGACAAATACCTCAACTAAATAAGACGACGGTAGCTTCTTATTTACGTGGTTAAATATGTAGACCACGACGGTTCGTCAGTCGTTCTAGCGTCGTCTGAAAATTGACAAAGTTGTTTTTAAAATTATATTCTTTTTTTTATTTGCTTGTTTAATTGCAGGTTTGATTTCTCTGAACAATGGTTTTTGTTTTTCCCTAATTTGATAAAATATAAAGAAAAAGAAATTAGGGTTGGTATCTAATATAGACGACAGTATCTTATTGTTTTACGTCGTGTGAATGTTAATACCACGACGTCATATTAAAATACCGTCGTCTATATAAGATTCCAAAACTTTCTTTCTTGGCCTTGTATTTTATCAAATTAGAAAACAAAAACCATGGTTCAGAAAAATCAAATCTGCAATAAAACATTCACAGAGAAAGAAAGAAGGGTTTTGGATCCTTATATAGACGACGGTATATTAATACTGACGTCGTGTGAACATCAATACCACGACGTTATATAAATATTCCGTCGTTTATAGTTAATTATTACGTCGTTTGTAGTTAATTATTTCGTCGTTGTTTAATTACCTTGGTTTTAAACATTTATTACGTCTGATATTATTTCATTGCGTCGTTTAAAATCATATCATACGTCGTCTTTTATTAATAACCGTCGTTTGTGTTCTTAATCTTTTCTTGAAATATTTTCACTTGCAGTTTTGTCTGTAAAAATGGTTTCTCACCAAGACCAAAGTAAGGATTCTGGCTCCAAGAAAAATGGAGGTAAGGAGCAAGTACCTCCTCAAGAGAAGTCTTCGAAGATAATGAAGTCTTCGAAGAAGATGAAGTTTGCTTCATCATCTGCTGATACAGAACCAACCAGCGCGACAACAATCTCTGATGATTCAAAGGCTGGTCGAGGTATGAGCACAATGCCTCGTGTTGTGAAGAGAAAACTTCAGAAACTGAGGCCAATTGTTGAGTACAATAAAAGGGGGAAAGGAATTGGCCAAGCACACAGTGAGATGCAGTCCTATATTGGTGTGTTGGCACGCTCCAGAGTTCCACTTGTGGACTTGAAATGGGCTCAAATCCCCAAGGATATAAAGGAGCAGATTTGGGAAGCAGTTGACATTGCTTTTGTAGTAGGTCAAGGGGGCAAGAACTCTGTCTTAACTTCTGCTGCCAAGAAATGGAAGGATTTCAAGTCTACACTAATGAGGCATTATATCCTTCCATACACCAATGACAGGGAGAGATTAAGCCAACCCCCTGAAACATATAAATTCATAGAGAAAGCACAATGGGATGCCTTTGTAGCTTCAAGGTTATCCAAAGATTTTGAGTCTGTGCATTCTCAGCATGCACAGATTAGGGAGAAACTCGAGTACAATCATCGATTGTCTCGAAAAGGATATGCTGGTTTGGAGGATCAATTAGAGGAAACCATGCCTGGGGTAGAAATTGATCGATCTACCTTATGGAAGAGAGCTAGACAGGACAAACATGGTAACATCCCTGATCCAAAGGTGGCAGAGAAAGCAAAATTAATTGTAAGCCTACTCACTCTGTTTTAAATTTTTATTAAACTGTGAATAATTCTTATTACGTCTTATGTTATATTTTGCGTCGTGTGAATGATATTACCACGTCGACATTTTTTAAAACACGTCGTTAAAGGTCTAAATAGGAATCACAACTCTGTTTTCTGTAATTATAGCATAAGATGTCGGTGGTTCAATTTCGCGTCGTCTGTATTAAATTACTACGTCGAAATGTTTTAAACAACGTCGTTAAAGGTGTGAATATTGAATCATCCCTCTGTTACATAAGACGTCGGTGGTTTATTAATTTCGTCGTTTTAAAAAACTAACCACGTCGGTATAACTACCGTCGTGATAAATTATAATAACGTCGATTTATATGTTATTGCGTCGTGTGAAATTATATAATACGTCGTTTGTATATAAATAACCGTCGTGTGTTTTTGTTCTTACTTTTTTATATATCTTTGTTTTAGGATGATTTGCAAAAACAAGTCTCGGAAGGCAAAGTCACCGTCTCTGGCAGCAATGATGTGCTGACCATGGCTTTGGGCCCCGAGCATCCAGGCAGAGTCAGAGGAGTAGGTGCTGGGATCTCACCAAAGCAATATTTCAATTTACCCAAACCACAGAGAGTGAGCTTTGACGACCGTTTGAAGGACAGTTTAAGAGTTCTCCTTCAAGAAGAGACTAAAAAGATGGAGGCTAAGGCAAGGGAAGAGGCTTTAAGGATGGAGGCT
Organism: Prunus persica; assembly: GCF_000346465.2. NCBI lineage: Eukaryota > Viridiplantae > Streptophyta > Magnoliopsida > Rosales > Rosaceae > Prunus > Prunus persica. The sequence continues at coordinate 18,993,998 of NC_034012.1, forward strand.
AGAACGAAACAATTGGTAGAGGCTAAGAGGGAGCATTTCCTGAGTCAGCTTTCCCAATTAATTCCCAATTTTGATCCAAGCATGCTTAAACCCAGAATTAGCCAAAGTCCCAAAAATCCAATGTCTGACAAAGCAAGCTGCTCTGGAGGTGATGTGAGATCCCAGCATTTTGAGGATGATACTGCCAAAAATGGGAAACATCAGGAAGAAAAGGTAACAAATCTGAACTTTGAATTCTCTGTTTTTTTAAAAACCATTAGACGTCGTTATTATTAATAAAACCGTCGTTTGAAATACATACCACGACGATTTTAAAAATAAACCGTCGTTTGTATTTCAATACCACGTCGTATTTAGTTTACTTGTTTTACACGCCATTAAACGTCGTTATTTTTAAAACTTTGTGGTTTTTAGACGACGGAGTTAATCATTCCCGACGTCATAGATGAAGAGAATAAAGAAGAAAAACAAGATGGAAAGGAGAAAGAAGATGACGACCAGGTATGTTCACATAACTTTGCCTTTTTTATTTGTTTTTCAAAATTCCAGACATCGATATTTTTCTTTAAACCGTCGTTTGTTTACAACTTAGACGGCGGAATTGTTTTCTAAGACGTAATAAATAATTCACCACGACGGTTATTTCACCGTCGTTTAAATTCTTTTCAGACGACGTTTTATTCCTTAAACCGTCGTTTTTATTGAATTACCACGTCATTTTTTTTATTTCTTTAAACAGGTTATTAAAGTTGTTGATTATTCAAATATGGAGGCGCCATCTTCTTTAAAAACCCTTTGTCGTTATGTGGAAACGACACTCGTGCCTCAGGATAAGACACTGCACTTTACATTTGATAAGGAGGTGTTTGGTCTAGAGCGCGATACCTTCCTCCTGCCTGAAGATATTACACAATTTGCAGGCATGGAAGAAATAGGAGCCACTGTCATTGCTGTATATATGAGGTTTGTCATTCTAAAATAATACGTCGTTGGTTTATTTATTGCGTCGTCTTAACCAACTAACCACGTCGTTAGTATGTACCGTCGTGATAAATATATTATAACGTCGTTGTCTATTTCAGTACGTCGTGTGAAATTTTATAATACGTCGTTTTGTTATACATAACCGTCGTGTGTTTTTTTGTATATATGAGGTTTGTCATTCTAAAATAATACGTCGTTGGTTTATTTATTGCGTCGTCTTAACTAACTAACCACGTCGTTAGTATGTACCGTCGTGATAAATATATTATAACGTCGTTCTCTATTTCAGTACGTCGTGTGAAATTTTATAATACGTCGTTTTGTTATACATAACCGTCGTGTGTTTTTTTGTGCTGACTTGTTTATATTATTTTATATATTTACGTACTTACACGATGTTTTGAAACGAGCTAATATGTGTAGCATGGTTGGCTTTATCGACCCTGCTACAGTTAGTGCCAGCTCTGGCACAATAGCTGATAGATCACGCCTACTGGCAGCTCGACTTCAGAGGACTGACGGTGAACAGATTTTCCTGATGCCTTACAATCCCGGGTTAGTCTCCTTAACAGGATTTTGTTTTTATGATTTTCAATAAATGACAGCGTATAAACTAACCACGTCGGTGTTTTATTTTATTGAGTCGTTTGAAACGACTAACCACGTCGGTAGTTATTTATCGTCGTGATAAATATATAATGTCGTCGATTGCTACTTTATTTCGTCGTGTGAAATATTATAATACGTCGTTTTTGTAAATAACCGTCGTTTTTATATTAATTTTGTGCAGCCGTCATTGGATCTTGCTGATTGTAAGAGCAAAGAGGGAAACAGTCTATTTTCTGGATCCTCTGCCAGGAAATCGTGTGGTCGATGAAGAGGCCAAAAACATCGTGAACAGTGCTATAAAAATTTATAATTCCCACATAGGCAGATCAGGCCGTAAGGCAGTCATTTGGAAAACTCTGTCAGGCACACCAAAGCAACCCAGCAATGTCGAATGCGGGTATTACGTGATGCGCTTCATGAAGGACATCATCATGGATCCTTCCTTGGGGTTTGAGAAGAAGGTAAGAAGAAATAACCTTCAAACATTTTACGTCGTTTTTTGTATTATCAACGACGGTCATGTAAAATTACCGTCGTTGAATAGATATACTACGTCGGTTATGGTCGTCTGTGATTGAATTTTCTTTTATTTATAAACCCTAATAGTCATTGTTTATGCAGTATGCGAAGGGAAAACAGGAAGAGCCATACCCCCAAGAAGCAATTGATGAAGTCCGGAATGAATGGGCAGAGTTTGTTTGCCTTCACCTGGAATAGGGGAATTATTGAACACTTGATATTTATGTATAATGTACAAATTTTGTCTATAATATATAATGTAAAAATTTGTTGAGGTTTTCTTAAATTAAAAAAAAAAAACAAACATACAAAATGCGTAACCGACGTGTAATACTTTTCCAACGACGTAATAAAGTCAAAAGCCGTCGTTTTTTGTGGTTTCGTTTTAAACAAATCCGACGTAAAAGGATATTTAGACGACGTTCTTTGAACAATGGAGTCGTTTATGGTTTACAACGTCTTCAATTTCTTAAGGGTTCAGGGTAGTACTTTGTAACGACAGCGGTTAAGTCGTGGAATATATATTTTACGTCGGATAGTTAAATATCCGCCATGGTTTCTCATTTAAACGACGTCATTTTAACAACTTAGTCGTCTATTACAATTTACAACGTCTACAATTTATTAACACCGACGTGGTTTGTTGTTGTGATAAGAATATTTTATTATTTTTATATCAAAATATTCAAAATAAATTTAAAATAAATCAGAAAAATGCAAAGTCAACTCCTATGAAGTCATTGATATATTTTCTTCCCCCTAAACCTTGAAAAAATTCATTTTGAATAACAAAAATTTAAAATGAACATCCAAAACAAAATTGTTTTGATGAGTCATAAAATCACTTCTAGTTTTATGGTTTAGGGTTTAGAGTCTAGGGTTTAGAGATTAAGGTTGTTATTTATTGGGGTTTATTTTTAAAGTATAATTTTTGGGTAGTCTAGGGTATATATTAGGCTGTAAAACCATAAACCCTTTTATAAACTTAATTTTTAAAATTATATAATTTAGTTTTAAGGGTTTAGGGTATTAATTGTTAACCACGGTGGTTGAGTCGTGGAATACATATGTTACGTCGTGCAGTAAATTATCCGACATGGTTTCTACTTTAAACGACGTTATTTTAATATGTAAGTCGTCTATTATAATTTACAACGTTTTCAATTTCTTAACCCCGACGTGGTTTTTCAGTCGTCTTTATATCAAAATATTCAAAATTAATTTAAAATTAATCCGAAAAATGCAGCGTCAAAATAAACGGCGTTACGTTCAGTGTTTCCGTCGTGGAATATTACATTTACGTCGGTTCTTGTAGAACTTTCGCCATGGTTTTTCTTTCGACGTTTTAAAGAGCGCGCGCTCTAAAAATTTTCGCCCGTCCTAAATTTTTTTATATTTGGCTCTTATTCTTATACTTCTAACCCTGAACCCTAAAATTTTCAGATTTCGCGCAACATAACATTTCGCTCTCTCACTTCTGCTCTAATTAAAAGTTGCACTCTCCAGGCTCCGTCGAATCTGTGAGCTCGTCCAACCTGTAAGTACAAACCCTATCTTCCCCTTGTAAATTCATTGAATGATATTAGGTTGTTTTGTTAAAGGGTTTTAGGTATATGCTTTGCGATCTGTTAATAATGTGCTTATAAGTATGGGTTCATGGATCTTCTGTTTAATGGGTTCATGGATTACATTATCTGTTATGTTGAATTGGGAATGGATTTAATTTTGTCGGATCTTTTAATCACCCTATGTTATGTTGAATTGGGAATGGATTTATTGTTTTCATGCTTGGTTTCATGTATATGTTGTTTTCTTGCTTGGTTTCATATATATGTTGTGTTCTTAATGGGTTTTGGGTTCTTGAAAATAAACTGAGACACGACGCCTTTTTAGGCATACGACGACGATTACACGACGGTTTATGAAAAAACCGTCGTTGTATTACTTATACACGACGGTTTTTTCATAAACCGTCGTTTGTATTACTTATATTAGACGACTTCTGTTGAAAATCCGTCGTCTATATATGCCAAATACGTCTGTTTTTGTTTAAAACCCGTCGTCTCTGTTGTGTATTACTTGCTATTAGATCTTTGTATAATCTGCTATAGTGATGGTCATTGCCTGTATTTTCACTTTATTATAGATAATAGGTTATAGTGTCGAAGATGGATAAGTCATGGATGCACTCGGATAGAAGATCGAAGGCATATGAGTTTGGGGTGGAAGCATTTTTGAACTTTGCTGTAGAAAATCTTCTAACTACAACACATATCCGTTGTCCATGTGTTAAATGTGTTAATTTGAAGTTGTTTGGGGTTGGAATTATAAGGGATCACTTATACTTTAATGGAATTGACCAAAGCTATAAGAATTGGACATTTCACGGAGAACCTTGGGAAGCAACTACTAATGCTAGTAGAAATGTTGAAGAAGATGATGGCCATAGTAGGTACAGTTTTGTGTCTGAAGAAATTGATATGGATGATAATGATTTTGGTTCCGATCCGTATGAGTTTGCCAATGTGATTGGGGATGGAGATCAACCAGTGTATCCTGGTTGTAGAAAGTACACGAAGTTATCGGCATTAGTGAAGTTGTATAATTTGAAGGCAAAACATGGGATGAGTGATGTCTGTTTTACAGAATTATTGATACTTCAAGGCGATTTGCTTCCAGAAGGAAATACAATACCAACCTCTATGTATGAGGCTAAAAAGACTTTGTGTGCATTGGGGCTGAGTTATGAGAAAATGCACGCATGCCCCAATGATTGCATCTTGTATAGGAAGGAGTATGAGGATTCAACTAATTGTCCTACTTGTGGTATCTCAAGGTGGAAGGAAGGCGAAGATTCAATCTTGAAAGAGGGTGTGCCAGCGAAGGTGGTGTGGTATTTTCCTCCAATTCCAAGGTTTAAAAGGATGTTTCAATCACATGAGACAGCTAAGAGTTTGACTTGGCATGCTGCTAGAAAATCAATTGACGGTCAGATGTCTCATCCGGCGGATTCCCCGTCTTGGAAACTTCTTGATGATAAATGGCCTGAGTTTGGTAATGAGCCGAGAAACTTGAGATTGGCTCTTTCATCTGATGGATTCAATCCCCACAGTTCTCTAAGTAGCAGATATAGTTGTTGGCCGGTTATCTTAGTTACATATAATCTCCCTCCATGGCTGTGCATGAAACGAAAGTTCATGATGTTAACCTTATTGATTTCTGGTCCTAAACAACCCGGAAATGATATAGACGTCTACTTGGAGCCTTTGATTGATGATTTAAAATCTTTGTGGGATGGGATTAGAGGAGTGTATGATGCACATAATGGAGAATACTTTACACTCAGAGCTGCATTAATGTGGACAATTAATGATTTCCCCGCCTATGGAAACTTATCTGGTTGTGTTGTTAAAGGATATAAAGCTTGTCCAATATGCGGCGATGATACACCTAGTCACAGGTTGAAAAATGGCCACAAAATTTGTTACATTGGGCATAGAAAATGGTTACCAATCAATCATCCATATAGGAGGCAACGTGCAGCTTTTAATGGGAAACCTGAATATGGCATAACTCCCGAGCCATTAACCAGAGAAGAAATGCTGCATATGGTTGAAAATGGTGACAGAGTTTGTTGGAAGAAGAAATCAATATTCTTTGATCTCGAGTATTGGAAATACCTTCTTGTGAGGCATGCCCTAGATGTTATGCACATTGAGAAGAATGTTTGTGATAGTATCATTGGTACATTGCTGGAGATCCCTGGAAAAAATAAAGATGGGATTGCTGCTCGATTAGATTTATTGAACATGGGGGTCAAAACTGATTTGCAACCTGAGTATGGAGAAAGACGTACTCGTTTGCCTCATGGGCCTTGGAATTTGTCAAGAGCAGAGAAGAGAGAGGTTTGCAATTCTTTCTATGGTATGAAGGTCCCTGAAGGTTATTCTTCAAATATTAAAAATCTTGTATCTTTACAAGATTCAAGACTTCTTGGCCTTAAATCACATGATTGTCATACCTTAATGCAACAATTGCTCCCTGTGGCAATTCGTTCTGTTTTGGAGAAGCCTGCAAGGTATGCAATAACTCGTTTGTGCTTCTTCTTCAATGCTATATGTGCAAAGACTGTTGATGTTTCCAAGCTAGATAAGTTGGAAGAAGATGTAGTAGTTACTCTGTGTTTGCTTGAGAAGTACTTTCCCCCTTCATTCTTTGATATCATGGTTCATCTAGTAGTACATCTTGTCAGAGAAGTTCGTCTATGTGGGCCAGTATATTTTAGGTGGATGTATCCGTTTGAAAGATATATGAAAGTGCTGAAGGGGTATGTTCAGAATCGTACTCGTCCCGAAGGTTGCATTGCTGAGCGGTATATAGCTGAAGAAGCGGTAGAGTGTTGTACTCAGCATTTATCTGATGTTAGTACAGTTGGAGTGCCTTCAAGCCAAAAGATGGGACTTTCAAAGCCATTATCAGGTTGCACAGTGAGCGTAGTTGATCAGGACCTGTTGAATCAAGCACATCTATATGTCTTGGAGAATACGGAGGAAGTCCTACCTTATATCGAGTACGTATGAGCTTTATTCTTTCAGTTTCCATTTTAAATTATTTCTTATGTTTATCTTCTATATTTAGGACAGTAATGCTTGAATTTTTCGTGTCATGTAGGCAACATATGATCCACATCAAGACTGCTTATCCAAAATTTAGAAAGAGAACAAAGTGGCTGCAGGATAAGCACAATAGCACTTTCATTCAATGGCTACGCTTCAAGGTATATGTTGTTGAATAACATATTTCTCTTTTAATTTTCTTCTTATTTATATGTTAGATTGAATTAAGATATGATTAATTTGCAGGTTCAAAGTGAACTTGAGGAAGACAATCATGGCGTATCAGAAAATTTAAGGTGGCTAGCAGCTGGTCCAAACATGTCAGTGCCATTATATAGGAGCTATCTTATTAAAGGTATTAAATTTAATATCAAGGCACAAGATGATGTGCGGACAACTCAAAATAGTGGAGTTTATTTACTTGCACATACCATGCAAGTTGCTAGTGCCAAGGATAAAAACCCAATTCTCTCAAATATGGGTTTCTATGGTGTCATTCAAGAAATTTGGGACCTTGACTACCAAAAGTTTACAATCCCAGTCTTTAGGTGTGATTGGATAGATAGTTCTGGTCTTGTAGTCGACGAACTTGGATTTACCCTTGTAGATTTGAGTAAAATTGGACATAGGAATGACCAATTTGTTTTGGCTTCTCAAGTCAAACAAATATTTTTTGTTGACGACCCGATGCATCGTGGTTGGTCGGTAGTGTTATCAATGCCTAATAGAGAATATAATGATGTTATTGGTGATGAAGTCTTAGGTGATGTGATAATTGAGTGTGAGCCATTTCCTAGAGGGATGCCAAATGTTGACACATTTGATGAACTGGTGGGTGAGTTAGGCGGTCAAAATATTCGAGATGGGTGTGAAGATATATGGATTGAATGATGCTTATGTAATTGGCAGTGTATGACATTAATTTTGTAATATATTGTAATGTGATTTCTTCACTTTCTACGTTCAAATAAAACACGACGTTATTGTGAACCAGTTATTCAGCATATTTACCGACGTCTTAAAGCAACGTAACAATGAAGAACCACGACGCTATTGTGAAGCAATTATTCAGGATATCACGTCGGGGAAGGATTAAGAACCGCCATGTAATTCAAAATAACACGACTCCAATCCCATAATACCGACGTCTAAAAAACGAGATATATAATCTGAACGTTAAAAAATACGACGTCATCATACATTTTCCACGTCGCAAGTTCTTTTATAAACGAAGAGGAACGAAATGAATTCCGACGGAAATTCATTATAACCGCCGTCTAATAACAATTAAACGACGTTATTTGTAATACGGCTCTCATCATAATCTACGCCGTCTATATGTTCTGTAATACGGCTCTCATTTATTTGGAACCGACGTTGTTTAGAAGTTCAACGTCGTCTATATTATTAAGTGCGTCGTGAGTAATGAATACATATAAATACAACGTCGACTATATAAATGCCACCGACGTTGTTTCGCATTTCAACGTCAACTATATAAATACATACGTCGTAAATAATGACACTGACAAATATTTCCACGTCATCTTTTTTAGAAAAATCGAAGTGGAAAATTTATTTCATGACGGTTGTTTGTAAATAAGAGACGTAGTATATTTCAATAACGTCGTCTTCTCATGTATTTAAAGACGTCATATTTTTTCTTGTCGTGTAAATTGTATTTAACGGCGTAGTATTTTAGTTGTCGTCGTTGTATGTATATCTTGCGGCCTTGTTCTTTTAATATGTGTCATATTTTTCCTTTTTAACGACGGTGATTTGTTTGAGTTGGTCGTCTATTCTCATCCTCGACTATTTTCTAGAACTTTAGCAGACTAAACACGTCTGTTTTTATTTTTTCCCGACGTTGTTTTATTTAACAACGTCTAATATTTATCGTCGTTGTTTGTTTATGAAAATAGGACGTATAAATTTTGTAATACGACTCTCATATATTTGGAACCGACGTTGTTTCGTTTTTCAACGTCTACTCTATAAATACATACGTCGTAAATAATGACACTGACAACTATTTCCACGTCATCTTTTATCGAAAAATGAAGTGGAAAATTAATTTTACGACGGCTGTTTTTATATATGCGACGTAGTAGGTATCAATAACGTCGTCTTCTAATGTATTTAAAGACGTCATATTTTTTATTGTCGTGAAAATGATATTTAACGGCGTCGTATTTTTATTTTCGTCGTTGTATGTCTATCTTGCGGCCTTGTTCTCTTAATATGTGTCATATTTTTCCTTTTTAACGACGGTTTTTTTAGAGAGTTGGTCGTCTATTCTCATCCTTGACTGCTTTTTTAGATCTTTTTGCAGTACAAAGACGTCGTTTTGTATTTGTTGATGACGTTGTATATTTTAACAATGACGGTTATTTAGCGTCGTGGTTTATGAGGGAAAAGATGACGGTGGATTCCACGACCATTGAAAAACCCAATACACGACGGTGATTTACCGTCGTCTTTTTGCTTTTTTGTAGTAGTGACTTGAAAAAAAGGGCTTATATTTTCAGATATATGAGAGGGTAAAAGTTTAAAGAAAAAGAAAAGGAACTGAGCAGATTTTATGTGTCCACCAAATTGCAATGATCCCACCTTTGGAGGCAATAGTATAGCTCTCTTATTTAAAAACCAGATCATTAAAAAGGTGACAGTGTATCTGAAAACAGAAATTCCAAAATATGTTCATTTGCGAAGTAAAGCAAAAAAGGAATATTAACAGAAACTGTTTTGAAAATCACATACTGAGATATAACAGTGGAAAGGGCTGCACCAGTTACACCCAAACCAAAATAATACATAAGGATGGGTAATAAAAATGCAGCTAGGAGATTACCAATACCTGCACAAAGCAAAATACATCAATTAACCAGATGGACCACTCAAGCTTAACTAAATACAAATAGAAACCAACTAGTTGGGGACAAAGTTATAAAAACATTATGCGAGAATAACAGACCAGTAACACACACACACACACACACACACACACACACACACACACATAGAGGTGTGTACATGTGTGGTTGTAAGAAAATGGTCTTAGTGAAAGAAACCGTTCTGCAGGAATGCGCATAGGTGAGTCCTGTGATATTCAAGAAAAAAGAAAAATCTTGCTTAAAATTCAAAGCCAAGAGCTTGAGAGAAGAAAAAACACAAAACGTATGGCTCCCCCCACCCAGACCCACAGAAATTAATAAAATTACACGAAAGTTATACTATCACCTGTTAAGTAACCACACATACACTAGACCTACAAAATTGTATAGTAATTATTCACATAAATATGTAAACATGTATGTACACAGTACACACAGAAAACATATGTTTGTATGTTTATGTAAACAAAGATAACAACAGGCAGATAAAAAATCAGTATGAGCTGTAATTTTAGATCAGGGAACCTACCATTGATATGGCCATCATATTCAGAAACAATCCAGATCCCAAAGACAAGGCTACGGCCTCAAAAATCCCAATCCCTACTGATAATAGTAAAGCTGTAGACACTGAAGATAGCTGCTTTCTCTCAGTTACTCCATCAGTACGTTCGGGTTTACCATTAGTAATGTCTCCTAGCCAACCATTTTCTGTACAATGATTAGCCGAATTTAGATTACAAATGGAGAAATTTTAAGTCACCTATGCTCTAATTTAGACATGAACCCTAACCAAAATTGATGTCCAACAGAGATGAGAAAGTAATTAAAAAAAGTTAAACTTCACCTGAAGTAGAAACTATACTTTCACTCTTTGCAAGATCTTCAGCAACAAAAGATGTAGCAACACTGAGGAGAGGGATATTAAATAGCTTTGATATATAATTGAAGATGTTCATTGAAATACCAGCTGAAGCCAACTCCACAGAACCTATGGAAAAACAAAAAAGCCAAAAACATTGAATAAAAGCTCCAAAGTTCAATGCATTATACAAATATTAGTCGTTCAACTCATTTAAAGGAGTGAAAACATACCCAATCTACCAATGTAAGCAGTCTCCATTAGCTGTGCTAAGGGATCAATGGCATGACCCAAAATTGCAGGTAAAGAAAGCATCAACAGCTCACGTTTGACATCTGGAGAATATGTTTGACTGATAGGAAGGTTGCTCAACGATAGACAGGTACTGAAGAATCATTTACCCAAAACAAGCATAAAACAATGTTTAAGATAGGTATCAAATCTTGTAACCCCCATCACCTAAAACTAATTAAGAGTAATCATAAGAATTTCTGCCACTCACTGAAATAGACAGGACCAAGAATCTGTTAGCAATGTTTCTCATATCATCTTCACAATTTTTAAGATAGGTATCAAATCTTGTAACCCGCATCAGCTTGCTTGCCCTTGTAAGATCAAGAAGGACAAAGGAAGGGAGGGACTGGCTTTCACCAACAGTAGAAAAACTCATCCACAGCTATCATGCTCATATTACCATTCACTCTAACAAACCAGAGTTTTTACAAAATGATAAATTTCTAACAAATTTGAAAAAATATGAATCTCTGTGCAAGGAAAATGGGGAGTTCAGCATAGGCAGATCAGTATTAAGTAGTTTACGGAAACATAACAGTCCATTCCAGCATTAAGATGCCTATCTTATGTCCAATTATGAAGGGAAGAAAAATATATCACATATTAGAAGAAATCATATCAAACTAATGAAAGTAAGAGCATCAATTATTTACAACGAACTAAGTCAAAACTAAATGGAGAAATGTTAACAGAGTTGTATGCTTCAGTAAGTCCAGTAACAGATTCCCAAAACCACAGACAAAAAATGTGAACAATGGCTACAAAAGCATCCATAAAGAGCAACTATATTCATATATGGAGGTGTACAAAATAGTTAACCTTCAAAATCGAAACAGTGTGTGTGCCATGTAAGGCAATTAGCCACTGCTTCTAGATTGTACAATATTACACCTCACCATAATATCTAAACCAACTAGCTCTAGCAAAAAGGCATGATGACCATATGAAGTACCCCCACCAAAGCATCTACGTCTGCATGTTCATATGAAGGAGTTCCTGACATAAGTTATGAGCAAAGTGAATTCCCAAGTCATAAGTCCATAGTGAGGTGAATTCACGGACATTAAGACATTTACCTCATAAATATGCCTCCCCCCTTAAACCCTCAATTGCAAGCTTCAGTCGGTAATATTTGATCTTCAAAGGGTCAACTTTATCCACCGAAATCCCAGCACTAAGATGCTCGATGAATTTGACGGTCATGATTCCGCAAGACGTACTGTCAGGCCAATAAGTTGGGAAATTAGAACTGCAATTATGTAAAATTTGGATAAACTACACTAAATTGACAAAGCTTACCCATCCCGTTGTTGTGGAACACCTGCAATGCTGCAAACTGAGAATGGCGTAAACCTCGACATCTGCAGCCCCTTTTGCTTAACCTCTTCAACCTCAGAATCTTCATAAAAGTGCATCTCGTACAGCACTCGTGCTAGCGTATCGCTAATAGGGTGCAGCAGTGTAACCAGCCTCGAAGATTTGGTATACGCAACATAGGAGTCATACACAGTTGCAGTATGTCTGACGAAATCAATTTCGATTGCAACCCAGTGGGACCCTCGAAGATTATATGGAAAATAGACCTTCCGGACTTTTGTCCAAGCTTGGCCATACCCGTGCTGCCACGTACCGTGCACATAGTGATGTATATTCTTGAGCTTGTTAGATGGAAGGTCAACGGTGTTTGAAGCAGCTGCCTTCTTCGCTCCACGTTTCTTCGTAGTCGGTTTCAACGGCTCTAGAAATTGCTGCATAAATTGAAATGGAGGCATATTAGAAAATCACAACCGAAAGCAAATGAACCAGTGAATGTAACATGGTAACATGTTTACCTGCAAGCAATAATCTGCCGTTGTCCAGTCAGTTCCAAATACCAACAGATGAGAGAGTTGCCTTTTCCGGATAAGAAAGGTTGCCATGTCCAGGTGCTGAAAGTTGACATATATACTATGAGCACAATTTCATACAACTCTACAATTAAAAAATGTGGGAAAACAATTGAATTATTGTAATAAAGTAGAGCTTTGTGTATTCTTACCCTTGAGCTAACCCATTCCGTGTCATCGATAAGTTTGTAGAAAAAATCTGCGTCCACTGAAAATGATTCCAGCTGCACCTCCGCACTACAAAAGGCAAACTTGCAACGATTACTTTTGTACTCATCTCATAATTCCGACAAAAATACATAAGTATATTAAAGCAAACTCTACATTTTGTCATTAGTCTATGACTACATACTAGAATAGGATGAAGATTGGATTTCAAAGGTAAAGAATCCTAACCTGATATCGTTTTTCCAGGCAGTGCAAAACTCTATTACTGCCTTCACATCTTCAATGGGCACGGGTTTTGTTGGATCAAAACATGGCGGGGTTGCAATTGCGGCCGACACACTCATCGTCCTCTTCTTCCTCAAAGGATCAGTAAATGGGCTCAACAATGTCTGCGCCGGGCGCTTCTGTCTGCACCCTTTACCTTCCACTTCCTTTTTTTCAACACTCGAACTCCCTTCTTCATCACCAGCCATACTAACTGTGGGTAGACTTGGAGGATTCATTGGACCTCCCGATGGCATACTCTGAGTCTTTTTCCAATCTTCCAACAAAAACAACACTCTTTGGCAGATTTCGTCACACCCGGCCACATCTTCCGGGGTAGGCAGCTTCTCGGATTGTGCCTGCTCAGCTGCTTCATGCACTTCTAAGTCAGCAACTGAAGCAGTCATTGCTGCCTCTTCGACTACCATGGCTGCGGAAGGTTCGGCTCCATCAGCGGGGACTTGTGTTTCCATTACTACCGGTTCTGTAGGCGGACTAACATACTCATGTGGAGGCGAGAAGTCATCGGCTGCTCCTTCATTCATATGAGGACTACCGAGGTCCTCATGTCCTTCCCCACCTTCATTCACCCCACGATTTCGTATTTTCAGTTGCTCTATCTCCACCTTAAAATAATGCTCCATTGAAGCCAGGGTGTTGCGGAAATCCTCCACACACTTTTTATTTTTTTCGAACTCTCTTTCAACTTTCAATGACTCCTTCCGTACCATGTCTTCCAACTGATGCACTCTGTTGCAAAGCGCTCGATTTGATATGGCAACTTTGGCCAATTCATCCTTTGTCCTTTGAAAGTCACGCTTCAAAGTACGTAACTCAGTGGACGCGACTGTACCCTGCATTCAATTATAACGCAAGTGTTACAATATTTCCAAATTATATTGCAACAATACAGCAGCTTTTTTCCTATTGTATTATGACGTATATCTTGGAAACAAAATTAATGCTTGCCTTAGAAGACGACGGAAGGCTAGCAGTTTCGTCAATGTCCTCATCTTTTTCTTCTACAGAGGCAGAAGTGCCAGTTTTTTGTTCAGCGTCATCGCCCAACAAGTCAACAAGTTCTTCAGTGTCGTCAGCACTGTCACCCCAAGTCCAATACGGCTGCTGCTTGTCCATTACAGATGGCCGGAGAAGCTGCACATCAACCTGCAATTTACACGTACAATATACATATCAGTAAACTAATTATATTATATTTTCATATCCCTAACATTATCATTAAAAACTAAACTAACCTCACGGTTCTCGAATACTTGGCTCATTAGCTCATAAAAACGCGGCGAACTATTGCTCCTCCAATGTAGTAAACGAGGGATGTACGCATTATCTTCGTGCACCACCAAATGTAGTGCAGCCAACGCTGGAAATACCTCATACGCCCAAATCTGGTTTGAGGAATAAAAGGTCAGTCATTGTAAACAAATGCAATTTAACTTCAACATCAATGGACATTTGCTCACCTGAAGTGCATAGGCAAAACCTTTAAGGTGGTACTCTCTTGGTCTACCAGTTTCCGTTGTTGTTGGTTTCTTTCCAGATTTTTTTGTTTTTGCAGTTTTTGTGGGCACTTTCACTCGCTGGTAATCTGCACAAAGTGCCCTCAGCAGTGACGCATTTGTCTTCGCATAACACACAGCACCCCATGGATACTTCCCAAAGTCTTCAAGGTCTTCCGCCAACTTCAAATATCGCATGTCAATGTGGACATGTTTTTCACTGCCCAACAGCACAAACACAGCAAAGTATACGAATCCGAGCTTCAATACATCGTCCACATCATCGCATTCGAGGAAGGCCTTTTCTAATTCCAACAGGTTCACAGTTTTATCGTTGGCAAAGTACTTCCGTTTCAATGAGCAGTTCTCATTAGTGGGAATCGGAATAAAGGGAAGGTTTCCAAACCTTAGCCCTGTCACGATGCAAAATTGTTGCGCCGTGAATTGGATGACCTTATTGCCAACAATGAATTTGATCCCATTCAATTGGGAAACTGTCTTGGGATCAGCTTTCCTGAGCAGCAAGCCGTGGACAATTGGAGAAGTCCACTTGAGGTCCTCAATCCGTAGGAGATGGCCAAAACAACTCTGTTCAAACATTTGCAGCTGCTGTTCAGTGAATTTCTCCTTTATCGTAGTGATTGCGGTCTTCGTATGGGATAGCGACAATGCTTTCCCTTGGAACTTTTGTTCCTCTGCAATCATCAACTTCATTTGACCAACCATATTTCCCTGCATGCCAATATTATAAATAAAATTTCAGTCGGTTGCAATCTAGACAATAACAAGCAATAAACAATCACCACTTATCAACAGCCTATTATAGGATATGAAGTGAAAAAAAAACAAAAAATACATATCATAAACAAAACCCCAGCTATTTACAACTGACCTCCTAATTTAATGGCTCAAAGCCAAGTTTCAGGACACCCAGTACTCTACCACTCCTGCATAATATAATATCTAAACACACATCTCAACACACCATATAATCACACCATCTAATCATGAGACAGCTTCAGCTAGAATGGGAATGTGCGGTAGCACAAGCCTAATTGAGAACAATTCAAGACTAACGATACAAATCTATCTGACTAGAAAGAGTTTTAAAAAACAACAAGACATCGGGAAACAATTGATTCACTTCAAGGTATAATGTAATGGAACATCCTATGAATTAGTGGCAACCACAATACTGACTCTACTATGGCCCTCCTTTCAAATGAAAGAAATTGGCACCATCCCTTCAGTTTTTTCTTAACAAAATATCAAAGATAAATTCATAAATAAACCATCAAAACTGTATAAAATGTTTGTAAGACATGTACAATTACAAAATTATAAGTTCTCCTCAGAAACAGAGTTCTCTAAGTATCCATACACAAACAAGAAAAGCAAAAGCTTAAACAGTTAGCTTATAGCAAAATCAATGTCCCCATTTCTCTAAACCACACCTGCTGGTGGTAGGTTCCCATCTTCACTCATTTCCCGCTTTCTTTTAAGCACACAATGATCAAGCACAAAACAGCAAACTTTTAAAGAACTCATATTACACCACATATGGTTCTAAAGAAAACTCATCCATATCCAATATGCAAGCCCTAAACTTAGTAAAAAGAGTTATAAAAAAAATATGTCGAATTAACAAGCATTATTCTCAAACAAAAAGTATGATATGGTTGGGAGTTTACAAGTTCAAAATGATATACACAGGTTAATTGTCTTACACTTTAGATATCATCTTCAACAAACAAAATAGATACCAATTAGACTTGTAAGAAGGTTAAATGCAATGGTCATAAAGATTCATACTAAGCCACCAAATGCCAATCAATAACTGCTACAAAAACCATAATAAAACCATAATAAAACTAAAAATACAACAGCACTAAAATGCCAACACAACATCACTACATTAGCAATACACTAGCAAAAAAACACAATACGACAGCAATAGCAACAGCAACACAACAGCAGTGCAAGCATCAGTCCACAAAGAACAAACCCATTCACTGTTTGAAACAAGGAATCATCATACTAAGATCATTTCAGAGAAACCCCAAAACCAATTTCGATGAAACCCCTAAACCAATTTCAGAGAAACCCCTAAACCTTCAACCAATTTCGAACAAACCCCTAAACTAATTTCAGAGAAACCCCTAAACCTTCAACCAATTTCGAACAAACCCCTCAACCAATTTCAGAGAAATGCATAAACCCTAAACCAACTTCAGAGAAACCCTTAAACTGTAAGAAAATGCCGATGAACAGTACCTGTCGCTGGGAGAGGAAGAGAGAAGAGAGAGTCGGAGCTGAGCGACGAGAGATGAGAGAGTCAGAGCAAAGCCACGGGAGAGTGAAGAGAAACAGAGCAGAGCCAAGAGAGAGAGCCGAGAGAGAACTTCAGCAAAACAGAGAGAATAAAATTTCAGCAAAAGTGATATGTGTGCAATAAGGGGGCAATAAATATATATTTATAGGTTATAGTTCCAAATTTTTTTAAAAAGGGTGGTATTTTCAGTTACAATTATAAAAATGGTGGCATTTAGGGCTATTTCCCAATAAAATAAAGGTTGAAAGTAAATACCTGATTTTCCGAAACCACCCATTCCAAAAATCTTGTGCGTCCTGATGCAAATATATCTTTTCTGAACGGTCGTTGGAGGTTCTTAGTTGCAGATATAACAGCAAATCCCTTTGAAATGGTAAACATGATCACTCCAAATATGACCCACTGAAATTGATAAAACAAATATGAAATCAATATTTTTATCTTCCTTTTGGTCATAAATTCTGCTGTCAAACTAAAAATTAAAGAAAAACTTACCTGACTTTTCTTTCTCTGTTTAGACTTTGGCCGCTTGATGTATGTATGAGGTGAAGAATTAGAGAGTTCTTCCTTTCTAATTTTATAGCCAAAAAGATCACCAAAGAATTAGAGACTTCTAAATAGATGATGAAAACTGATGGGTGTAAAATATGTGGCTTTATGTTTATATAGCAGAGGTTGTCTGAATTTTTTGTTTTTGTTTTTCTATTTCTTTTGTTTTTGAACTTTTAGAAACTCAATAGTGATAAGGTAGTCACGTACTCTCTGCAAACTACCTCTCTCATGTTCATATCCCAATGGATGGATAGACACAAGACTTCTTTTTTACTCGTTATCTCCGAACTAATGCACTTGCTGAAACGCAATGGTAGGCAGCAATTCAAATGCTAAACCCAAAGACACGCACCAGTCTCTAGGCTTGGCTTTTACCAAAAAGTTGAGGACACTAGTCAATCGGCTATCACTTTTTCAATCCTGCTCTGTTGGTAAGATTTGGAAAAAGATTCTGTAATGTTCCAAGCACGAGAAAGTTTATTGATAACGTGGAAAAAAGCACAAACTTCCAAATTCCAATTCATTTCAATCCTAATTTTTCTTAAAAGACTTGTATGTATCACAAATTAATCACGTCTGCCACGTACAAGGATTTTATTCTATATGGTGCAACACGATTAAATGAAAATAACAAGATAGTATTATTCTCGTCACATACAATTTCTTTTTTTAATTTCTTAAGCCTCTCTATTGTAGTATGAAAAATCACAACTACAAGACAAGATAGTGTTTGTCTTCAGATAAGCACTCAAGGCCATCCTTGCCTTTAGAGTTCAAGAGGAATTTTCCAGAGCTTTAAATTTAAAGTTTTTTTTTTTTGTGTGTGTGTGTGTGTGTGTGTGTGTGTGGGTAAAAGGAGTATTATATTAAAAAGAATAACACATCAGTAAAGGGCTACAAACAACAAAGACCAACCAGAGAGGCCAGTCACAAAACAGTAAACCAAACAACAGGAAAAAAAAACTGAAAGAAGAAAGCTTAGAAAGCGTCAAGTTCGGTGGCAAGGTAAACCATCCCGTGAAAGTATGAAGACCAGGGCGATTGGAGGTCGAATGACCCAAGCCTCAGCGCACAACCCCCTTCTTGCTTGAGGAGCCACCCAGTCAGTTGCATGGTGGCATGTCGAGGAGTCCATGTCCACCAGAGAGAGGAGAATGGAGCTTTTAGCATTCTAATGTCATAGAGGGTAAAGAGTCCAATTTGAGACAGAAATATCTCCCTGGACAGCAGCAAAACAAACCTTGGAATCAGTTTCCACAATAACATTAGTGAAACCTCTTACATGGACCAGCTCTAATCCACTTCGGATCGCATGACACTGAGCCTGCACAACTGGTGATGACTGAAAACAATGCGCACTGCCATCAAGCAGACTACCAGTATGATCCTTTATCACTACCCCTGCAGAGCCTGCATTCGTAACTTTGTCCCACGCATTGACACAGTTAATTTTGACAGTCCCCAACAGAGGATTGACCCACAGATGACTGTCCAAAGGTGGAGAGTTGAAATGGTTTCTATCATCTTTCAGTCTCATATGTGATAGGAATTCCACAACACTTCTGTCGGCCAATGAGGCCGTGAGCTCTGGCGATGGTGAGCAGAAATTTGATCTGTCATACACCAAATTATAACGCGTTTTCCAAATAGCTGAGCTAGTAAAGGCAAAATGAGTTATAATCCATCATTTCTCTCCTCCGAATTAAAGGTCTCACACAACCAAAGATCATTAATCCACCTATCTAACGAAGTGAAAGCTTGAGAGGCAGAGGTCTGTAAGCAATACAAGTGGCAAACCACACTCTGGCAGCCCAAGGGCGAAGGAAGCTTGTATGCTCAGCGGATTCAGATTGTCCATGGAAAAAAGGCAAATAAGAGACTGGCAGAGCTTGCGCCTGAAAAGGACCTCAAAAGTGGGAAGGAAACCATTGACTGCGCACCGTAGAAAAAAATTTGATTTTGGGGAGCGTTTGGCAATTATGAATGCGAAGCCAGACTTTAGAATCAATCACATGGGAAGAGCTTGCCTTCATCACAACCTGATACTTTTTATACCCCATGAGGTAGTAATATCCTGATTTGATTATCTCCCATTCATAGTGTATGGCCAAATAAGTCTGTCAGGGATATCAAAATTGCTGATAGGAATTGCCATGATTGCTTGGACATCCAGCTGCGAAATAAACGCATTGATTTTAGAGAGGTCCCAAGTGTGACTATGTCTATCCATCAGATCAGCAACAACAATTAGAGCATGTTGAGGCACAGGGCAAGTAGGCCTAAGGTACCTAGGGTCATTTTGAGGTAGCCAAAGTATCAGACCACATATTAATTCAATTGCCATGCATAACTTGCCATCTTGCTCCTCTAAAAAGAAGCTCGCGCCCCACCGAAAGGCTATTCCAAATGTGTTCAGATCCTTTGTCCATGTTTTTTTCTGTCCCTCCCTCTCTGTAACACTCCGACCCTTTTGTAATTATTTTATTTACTTATTTAATTGTGAAATTACATTTTTGTCCTTGAAGTAGGGGCACTTTAGTCACTTTTTTTGAAAAGAAATTTAGGGAATTGAGAGGCACCATTGCGTAGAGCTCATCGATACGAGTTTGTAGACAGGTGGCATGCTTAATTTCGAGTTGTAACGAGAGCGTAAAGGTCTAGAAACGAAAAAGACATATAGGGAATTTCTGGAAGGCTTATTTACTGTAGTGCCCCCTAAAACTTCGGTCAAATCTCACTTTATCCCTGTAGGGGCTTTTTCATTCCAGCAGCTACTGATGGGCCTGGGCAGCTATAAAGAGCGAAATGGGTGAAATTGCCCCTTGAGTCTGAGTTCAAGGATCAGACCCTAAGAGTGTTTCGAAATGGTAGCTGAGCCTTAGGAAACACCTTGATCTTCTTCACTAATGAAACCAACAATCGCTTACAGATAAATTCTTCGCTTAGCATGAGAAGCTTGTGGTATGGGAGCTGAGCATTCATGAGTTTAGCATGAGAGAGAGAAAGAGCTGCGATTTCCAGAAGAAGATGGGAGGAGATGGCGGAATATGGCTCGAAATTGCAGGGGTTTCAGGAATAAGAGATGAAGATTGCTCTATGGATGTGTGTTTATGGAAAGAGAGGAAGAAGATGGAAGCATGGGTGGCTTTAGCATATTTCCAGCAGCTTGACGAAAGCTTCGTCAAGCTCTTGGGTTGCACGACAGAAGAGAAAATGGAAAGAGATGGAGGAGTAAGGCTCGAAAATTGCAGGGGTTTCAGGGATGAGACATGATGCTTGCTCTCTAGATGTGGGTTTTGAGAGAGAGAAAGGAGGAAGATGGAAGAAAAAAGCATGAAATTGAAGGGTTCCAGAGGAGATGCTTGCCTTCAATGAATTCTCATGGTTGCTGGGAGGCTTGCAGCAACCAAGGTGAGTTGTTTTTGCTGGGTAGGAAGTGGCTCCTTTTATAGGCACTGAAAACCTTAATTTTATCAAACCACCCTCTCCCCTTTTCCTTCACTTTCTTCCATTCCATCTTACTTGGTGAAACTTCCCTAGCCTGAGCATGTAGGCATGAAGCTTTTTGGAGTTCCAAGGTCCTCAGGTAGCTGGACTTCTCCATGTGGGTGAGGAGCCACCCACTTTTGCTTCTTGTTTTCTCACCAAAGCTTGAAGAGGAAAGAATGGGTATTGGCGCTAGTCAAAAGGTGATCGACACATGGGTTTGCTTGGTTTTGATGGTTTTGACAGATATGCTGGATATTTTCCACGATACTAGGTTGGGCTATTGGTATCTTGTTTCCAACGGCCTGTGAGTTTGCTCAAGTTGCTGGAAACAGCCTATTTGATCAAGATGCTGGATATTTTGGCTGATGTGAGATTTTTCCAAGTGTTTGCAAGCCATTGGATATTTTCCTAAGCTATTGGGCCACTCATTCTCTCTCAGACTTACCCATATGTTTGGGCTCAAGAAATGGGCTCGAGTTTTGGTGCTCCTAAGCAACACAAAACTTCCACTTCTTGGCCCATCAATGGGTCTCGTGAATGCTCGTAACCATCCATACCACAACCCCCTCAGCAAGCCCAGGCATTCGAGTGGCTTGGGCCCACTTAAGCTTATAGTGTGGTATGTTGCTTAAATAAGAATTTTCCGCTTGGTGTTGTACTGGGCCGAAAATATATTTGGGCCCAGCCTTGGATGTTTTTTGGGCCTCAACAACCCCCTCAAAGTTAAAGTAACCCACTTAACCTCCTTGACCATTATTTTGTGTTCCTCTTTACCCCTCACTGTTGTCTCCATTAATAACTCTGTCAATTTTTATGACATGGCATGACTATTTTAGTCTTTTTACCACAAGTGATGATGTGCCATGTGAATGTCCCACTTTTTTTTGTTTAAATTGATTTAAATATATAATAAAATATTAAAATAATGTAATTACTTATTCAATTAAAAAATATATAGAAAAATGGAAAAATTAATAAATAAAAATCTTTTTTCTCTATGCTTTAAGACAAAAACCTACCTAGATCCAACTCTCCCCAAAGATCAATCTCTATCCCCCAAAGAATGGCCTTATCCTTCCTCATTTCTCCTCTCTCTGCAACCAACCACCGTAACATCAATTATAACCACACCCCCATCCCCACCAACCATACCATCAGAGGACCCGCACTACATGATCGAGCTTGAGACGTTGACGGTGAGTGTTGTCACCGCACTCTCTTTCTTTAAAAGTAATCTGCTTCCTCTTCCACACTTTGACCGTCTCGTCTGCAGCCCCAGTGAACATAAACCCCTCGACGCTGGGGACAACAGAGTTGTCGTCGTGGGCGTGGATACATGAAACGGAGCCAGAGTGCTTGATCCAGAGGGTTTTCTAACTTTTGTTTTGAATTATTGTTTAAAAAGCTAGTGATTTAGGTCTGTCCATTTGATTTAAAGTAAAAATGTTTCAATTTAGGTATACAATGAGGGAATTTTGGGTTTGAATTTGAGGATTGAAGGTTGGGATTTGGAGATGATTAGATTGGAGACGGTGCCTGAGAAAACCCAGAAATGCTTTGGTGGAGTGAAAGAGAAAATGGCCAACAACAAGAAGAGGAAGGCCAAAGGAAGGCGCAAGAGGAGTAACAAGTGTTTGGCTCTCAAGAAAGTGAAGGAATTGTCATTTGCTTCTATGTTTAGAATTTTCGAGAGATTCTTGTCTTGCTCTGCTAGTGTAGATGTTTTGAATTAAGTTTCTTAATTAAGTTTTTTTCATTTATAATCCAAACAGTATGGTTGTTGTTTGTGCTTTTTGTTTATGTAATTTTGTGTTAGATATATAAAAGCTAAGAAAGGGAAGAGAAAATAGGGCCCCATATATATTTGATACTCTAAAAAGAAAAATCTACATGCCAGAAACCATGTAAATTCCAGACATTTGATTATTTCATAAAATAAAATAAAAACTATATTTTTTTATGAAAAAAGTTGAAGACTTGAAAAAGAAGGAAGTAGTAGCTAAAGTTGTTGTTCTTCTTGTTGTTTATATTCTTTTTCATGTTTTGGAAATTGGAAGGAAGAAGCATAGAGGAGCGGAGAAGGGCTAAGGAAGTCACCTCAGCTGGTGTTGCTGGGAAGAGTTGGATTTGGGTAGGGTTTTATTTATTTATATTTTATTTTTAAAGCATAGAGAAGAAAAAAATTTATTTATTAATTTTTCCATTTTATTTATATATATTTTTAATTAAACAAGTAATTACATTATTTTATATTTTATTCAATTTAAACCAAAAAAAGTGGCATATTCACATGGCACATCATCACTTGTGGTAAAAAAGCCTAAAATAACCTTGCCATATCATCAAAACTAACAGAGTTATTAATAGAGATACGGTGAGGGGTAAATTGAAACACAAAATCACGATAAAGGAGGTTAAGTGGGCCACTTTAACTTTGAGGGGTAAAGTGAGATTTGACCAAAGTTTCAGGGGACACTATAATAAATAAGCTCTTCTGGAATTTGTTCAAAAACCCTAGAAATACCCTAGCGCTCCTTCTTCCTCGCAGGCGCTTCTCTCTACTCGCCTGACTCTCTCTCTCTCTCTCTCTCTCTCTCTCTCTCTCTCTCTCTCTCTCACCTCTCTCGCATCACACACTAGGCCGACCACTTTGGCTGGCAATTTCTCCCAGCTCCGGCCACCTCTGGCGACCATCCACCCCACAAACATGGGCCCCTGCATTTTTTTGGTTTTAATATGAAAATACCATTTTGCCCCTCCATTTAACAGAAAAAGTTAACAAAATTGACGGCAGGACCATTTGTCCTAATGAAAGTGAAGTTAAAGGACCATGTGAACGATTTTGGAAATTGAGGGACTTAAATGCAAATCGGGTCTAAGTTCAGGGACTAATAAAACGATTAACCTGAAATTAAAACCTTTGAATTTTATTTGAAGTCTTAAGCATCAAAGATTCTTTCACTAGCACCACCCCAGTGTTCTAGCAGCTCAAACGTTTCTTTGATGGAAGGTCATTCAAGTCTTTTAATTTAAATTATGGAAATTCAGGGTATTTGCTTCTTTTTATTACAAATGGTTCTTGAGTTTTACGAAATTATCATATTTAGTCCTTTATGTTTTTGTTTTTGTGATATGGCTGGTCCTTAATGTTACTCCATGTACATCAAATTGTCCCTCCGTAAAAAATTCTGTTAAATTGATGATGTGGCACATATGTAGAGCCGACACATTCAATTAATGATAAAAAGCAACGTGGCTTTAAATATAAAATATAATATATTTTAAATATTTTAAAAAGTAAAATTCATAAAACATTAAAAATATATATATTTTTTAGAAAAAAAAAAAAAACTTGTAGCATCCCTACCCTTCCCCCTCCCCTTTCCCTCTCTCTCTCTTTCCCCTATGCGTTCTCCCTCTCCTTATGTTTTATTTCTCCCACACCCACAACCCACCCTAGCCTCGCCCACAACCACCCACCCCACATCTCTGAGCCTTACACGTGACCCAACGCCCACGCCCACAACCCGTACTACCCACTCCACACCTCCGAGCCTTACCTCTCTACCTCTCGCTCCCCCCTCTTCTCCTCTCTCCCTTTCTCTCACTTCCCTTTTCTCTCTCTCTACCTCCGGTTTTTTTTAAT
This sequence comes from Prunus persica, assembly GCF_000346465.2. NCBI lineage: Eukaryota > Viridiplantae > Streptophyta > Magnoliopsida > Rosales > Rosaceae > Prunus > Prunus persica. The sequence goes on from NC_034012.1 coordinate 19,018,630, forward strand.
AATGATTTTTCAAAATTTAAAACTTTTTATTTATTATGGATTTTAAGTTTTAAAATATATTGAATTTATTATGTTTTATATATAAGGCCACGTGTCTTTATATCATTAGATGTGTGGGCTCTACATATGTGCCACGTCAGCAATTTAATAGATTTTTTTACGGAATCTCAAGAACCATTTGTGATGTTACACTTAGTAGCGTTAAGGACCAACCATGTCACAAAAAAACATAAAGGACCAAAAATGATAATTTCACGAATCTGACCATTTCTGATAAAAACCCTAATCAATATTATGGTGAATCAGTTTACCTAGAAAAGACGCTGTCAACATTTATTACGAAATGTGAAAAAAAAAAGAAATTTATTTCAAGGGTTAATCGTTTTATTAGTCCCCCAACTTTGACCGGATTTGCATTTGAGTACCTCAATTTCCAAAATGGTACCCGCGGTCCTTTAACTTTAATTTCGCTTGGACAACTAGTCCCACCGTTACTTCTGTCAATTTTTTGGTTAAATTTAGGGGTAGATGGATCTTTTCAAGTTGGTTTTGAGGGACCAAAAAGACTTTTATCTCCAGCACAGAGTAATTGGAGTTCTCCATGGTCACCACCACTTGATTTCCCTTACTTGTATTGCCCTTTACCCACCACCACCTGGAAAAATCCAAGCTTGGAGCCATTTTTGCTTTAACCTCTCAGTCTTAACTGAACTGTTATGAAGTACAAAAGTAGGTTACCAAATCCAACTCACAGAATCTTGAACCTCACTGTGACCAGTAAATCTGCAGAAATTAGATCTCAGCACTGAAATGCTCAAAAACCATTTCAGGTATAAGCACATAAGAACATAGCCAACACTAAAAATTGAAAATTTAGCAGGAAGCCTTCAAACTCAGAGACCAAATTTAAGAAAACTCACAAACCCATTTGAGACCTGGTTAAAAGAACCAGATCCAACACTGCAACAACTTCACAAAACCAGTTCAAGCCTCAGCATTTCAAACCAAATGCAGCAAAATAGAAAGACAGAGAGAGAAGTATGTGTGTGGGTGTTTCTTACGGGGAATTACCATTGTGGGGAAATGTTTTTAAGCATTTGTTCAACGGTTTTAGTCACTTGATTAGCCCATTAAAGAAGCAAACACAGACCCCATATTACCTTTCCACATATTACAATTACTGGTTTGGAATAAAAGTGCCTCTAAATCCATAATTCATTATAAGAAATTGTCGTCGCATGTGTGTTGGCTTCTCCTACTAACCTAAAACAATACAAAAAGTTATCAATTGAAAGGAACACTGGAACCACCACTAGAGCCTACAACCTACAACCATGGTGGTTATGGTCTTCTAACTTTCAGTTTCAAAGAGAACCAGGAAAAACCCCTGGGCGAAGACGCTCACTTCATCTGCCATGATGCCCAGACCATAGGAGTGGCGGACGGGTCGGCGGCTAGGCCAGGAAAGGAGTCGAAGCAGGCAAGTAATCTGCTCTCCAAGCTTCCAATCTTGACGATTCCAACTTTTACTCAACCAATATGCGAGTTGCAGAAGTGGATTGCAATTTTTGGTTCTTTAGGTTTTTTGCGGCAAGCTCTCCAAGGTCTATTTCAGAGGGAAGGCAAGTTGCAGAAGGGGGATAGTAAAACAAACCTAAAAGACCCATCTACCCTTAATTTTAACGAAAAAATTGACATAAGTAACGGTGGGACTAGTTGTCCAAACGAAACTCAAGTTAAAGGACCACGAGTACCATTTTGGAAATTGAAATACTCAAATGCAAATCCAGTCAAAATTAAGTAACTAATAAAACAATTAACCCTTATTTCAATGGTATCTTGTATAGTTATAATTATTAAGTTGAGTCCATGCATGCATGCATGCATGTTTGACTAGTAATAGAGGAGTGGGTAAGAAGCCTCTTTTGTTTAATTAACCATAATTCAAACAATATGTTGCTTTGAATAATATCTTATTAGTTGAGTTAGAATTAAGGTCATCACTATTAATTGAAGTAAAATTTCCCTTTGAGCAGTTGAAATAGCCATGCCGTGAACTAAGCTTGTCCCTAATCATGGAAAGCCCAAACAATTAGTTTTCGTTAAGTACAGTTAACTGTGCTTGTTTTTTTTTTCCTTTGTTTGCAAGATAAAATGGCTTGAAAAATACTGTTTGTCATAACACAAAGTTATACACTTTCGGTTCATAATTTTGACATGGATATGGACCAAACCCATTTTATACTTGATAGTCAAGTTAGAAGAACTGCGACTGGTGCTTGCTTTAGTTATCTGAGTAGTACTTGTTTATTATAGAGATATTTAGTGATATACCCATTTCTAGCACTAATATTATAAATAAACCCTACACAATTGAATTCCTATAAACAAACCCAAAAAAAACCCAAAAAATGATAGCTGGCCTTATTGAATTTAATATTGATTATTAAATTACTTTGATGGCCTATTGAGTGCTTTGGGTATTTTTATGAGATTTTGGGGTTGGGCTTGTTTTAAGAAATTGATGGCAGTTTTGTAATTTATAAGAAGTTAAAAGCTTTTTTGTTATGTTGTAAATGGGCTTTGGGTGTGTTTCTAAAGTCCATTTTATATAGGGTATTTTTATAATTTGGGCTCCCATATTGGGTATAATAGTGAATCTCCCTTTATTATATTATAATTATTATTTTTTGTGGTCTCAGAAACTGGAATTCATTCAGTACTTGTTAACTAATTAGATGAGTAATATACGATGCTATGGTAGCACACTAAGAACTGTACGGCACACTAGTATTAGTATAGTATGTGTGAATTTAATACATTATCGCATCTCTAAATAGAAAAAGTCTTTTTTTTAAAAAAACAAAAAGATACTGTACAGCACATAGTTGGTACACTAATGCTATGCGATTGTGATCTTAACATGTAAAAATTTGCGTTTAGTGCCTATTACAGAGAAGACTCTGCTAGATTATCGATAGATCCCTCCTTGTTTGTCCAAGTAGGGATTAAGGATAGTTTAAGTAGTGGGCTCACTTCTCTCGAGTTTATCCAAACGGAAATCTGAGAGTGGGTCTTGACAAATAGAGTACAACGTACATATCAACAAAAACAAATAGTAGTCTATATATAGCAACACCTTTCAAGCCATTGCGAATGAATCTGCTCATTCTATTGTTTATTTATTTATTATTTTTTTGAGAGAGCATATTCTATTGATGTTAATTCAAAGCTTCCTCCAGACTAGCTTTATGCGGTCGCTACTTACAAAAGCAGGAATGCATATTCTTATAAAAATGCATTAATTATCCTCATATTTGGACTTACTGAATACCATTTCTTCTGTTTGGTCCGTTATTGCATCAACTCCCAACCTTTTTTTTTTTTTTTTACTTGGGTTTTCTTTTACTGTTTTTTACAAGGGGAATTAATTTTGTACCAACTCATTCTATGCTTTCTTGGAGGAAGGCAATGTGATTGTGACTCAAGTGGTTAAGAGTATTTACCCTTACATCCGAGATTCTAGGTTCAATTCTCTCTTCTTCAAATCTCTCTTGTATATCAAAATAATATTAACAAAAAAAAGAAGGAACATAAAAAGTTTCAACATATATATATATATAATATATGGGATAATGGAAGATTTGAAAGAGAAGAGAGATGGCCAATGCGGGGTTACTATAGTGGCTGTGACCCTCCCCCTTCTTTCCTGCTTGGCACTCATGATCGAAACCCCAGGGTTGTCTTTCCTCCTAATGTAACAAAAATAATAATAATAAAGAGAGAGAGGTGTGAACACATAATATTTAAGGTAATGGATTAACTTGAGTACCAAGGAAGAGAAGGGCATAACAATATAGCTAGCAAAAGAACCGTACATTTAAAATAAGGTGCACATACAATGAATATTGGAAGCCATGTGAGGGTTAACTATAAGCAACAACCTACCTGTACGTACAAGAAATAATGAAAAGCATATTATATCCCTTCCTCATGTAATATAAGTAGCAACCTAAGTAAACTAATTTCGGCGCCCTTTGCTTGCTTTGTCATTTTCATTAACAAATTCATTAGATTTCAAGCCTATAAATACAAACAATCGCATCGTCAATCTCCAACTCATTAACCTCTATCTCTATATCTCTCTTTCTCTCTCACTTTTATCACAAAAAAATTCGGAAAAAACCAAGTCCTAGTGTTCAAATGGCAAACTCCACAAGCCTCATTGTTCTCTCACTTGCTTTTGTCTTCATGATTAACTCAGCCTTAGCCGCTAAAGCCCCATACAATGTGGCCAGTTTAGGAGGCAAAGGAGATGGGAAGACTGAGTCAACCAAAGCCTTCATTTCTGCATGGGCCAAAGCTTGTGCCTCGGCGGAGCCGGCTGTCATTTACGTGCCGAGGGGGAGGTTCTTGCTGCACAATGTAGTGTTCGCCGGGCCTTGCAAAAATAACGCAATCACCTTCCGCATTGCCGGCACTCTTGTAGCCCCATCCGATTACCGGGTCATTGGAAATGCCGATAACTGGATTTCCTTTGAGGATGTGGAGGGGGTTACTATATCTGGTGGAATTCTTGATGGCAAAGGCACCGACTTGTGGGCTTGCAAGGCAGCAGGCAAGAGTTGCCCCAGTGGAGCAACGGTAATTAATTAACTAGTTTAACTATCAAGTTAATGCATGTGCATTTAGCCTTATATAATGAGCATGCTTAAGAATTGATTTTGTGTGCTACATCACATGCGCAGACATTGAGTTTTTCTAACTCCAACGACATCAAGGTTAGTGGCGTGATATCCCTAAACAGCCAAATGTTCCACATAGTCATCAACGGCTGCCATAATGTGAAAATGCAAAGTGTTAAAGTTTCTGCCTCCGGGCAGAGCCCCAACACTGATGGCATTCACGTCCAGATGTCATCCAGCGTCACGATTCTCAACTCGAAGATCGCAACGGGTGACGACTGTGTCTCAATCGGTCCCGGTACTTCAGATTTGTGGATCGAAAACATTAAATGTGGACCCGGCCATGGAATCAGGTAGAGGATGGCAAAATTATATGCATGAATGATTGAATTATATGTTCTTTATGTTAAATTAACATTGTTTTGGTTGGTGTTTCAGCATTGGGAGTCTAGGAAAGGACCAAGAAGAGGCTGGTGTGCAAAATGTAACAGTTAAATCGATTACCTTTTTCAATACTCAAAATGGTTTGAGGATCAAATCGTGGGGGAGGCCTAGCACTGGATTTGCTAAGGACATTCTTTTCCAACATGCTGTAATGCTCAATGTCCAAAATCCGATTGTTATCGATCAAAATTATTGCCCGGACAACAAAGGCTGCCCTGGTCAGGTAAATTCGATTACAACTAAATATTATTTTCTTTTATGCCCAGCAGATAGTTGTTTAATTTTTTTTTTATAAACAGGTCTCTGGAGTTAAAATCAGCGATGTGACATACCAAGACATCCATGGTACATCGGCAACAGAAGTTGCAGTTAAGTTCGATTGTAGTTCCAAGTACCCATGTAGCAATATCAAAATGAAGGATGTGAAGCTCACTTACAAGAATCAAGCAGCTGAAGCTTCATGTAGCCATGCAGCTGGAACATCTCATGGGACGGTGCAACCTACAAGTTGTTTGTAGGCACGAAAAATGCAAACAAATTTATATTTTGTTTGTACAAAAATATTATAGCAAGATTTTTAGTGAATTACGTAGGTCAATTAATGAAGTAATTGTTTGGTCCTGTGGCGTTGGCAGCCCACATTGGGTTTCCTCTGAGCCTGGTCTTGCAATCAGTCGATGGGTATTTGTATCATAAATTGTACTAAGTCATATTATTGTTGGGAGCATTTTTGCTTACCATTTTAATTTAATGTGTATCTTTGTCACTTTTCTCAAGACTTGACTCATGCTTATAAGTATAACCATAGTTAATTCCTTACTTTTTCATTTATTTTTCTGATCACAATATCATGAGAGAAACAGTACTTTAATAATATATTCCGGGATTTTACCCTTCTTCACTTGTAGCACAACTCACTCTTTCATTTTCCTTGAAAAGCTTTAATCCATACAATAAACCCCATTTTTTCCTGTTGCCTAGCGAAACCCCCTGATGTCTCCGACTTAATGGTTTTCAATTTGTGTAATTTTTATGCAAGGATGATTTTTGAATGATGACTTAAAACATAGACAGTTCGTATATTATTGGACGACTTATTTGGGAAAAACGTCAATTACTGTAAAATTCATGATGGACCCTACAGGGATATCCCTCAATAGAAGAGGATTATATTATTTAAGAAAACAACGGCATCTTATTTGTGAAGTGTAATCCAATGATTAGAAGGGTCTAGTTGGAGATTATATTTCAAAGATAATCCAAGCAAAAAATGGGATAAACTATAAATTTAATGGTTTAGCCATTTAAATGATAAAACAGTTTTCTATTTGAACCATTTTCTACAAGAATGACCTTTGAAGAAGAACCTAAAATATGAACTGTCTCCATCACTAAATTGAAGAGATATTTAGTCATATACCTATTCTTAGCACTAATAATATAGATAGACCCTACACCATTTAATTTCTATAAACAAACTAAAAAAAACCCAAAAAATGACAACTAGCCCCATTGACATTAATTTTGATTATTAAATTACTTTGATGTCCTATTGAGTGTTTTATGTTTTTTTAATGAGGTTTTGGGATTGGATTTGTTTTAAGAAATTAATAGCAGTTTTGTAATTTGAAAGAAGTTAAAAGCTTTTTTGTTATGTTGTAAATGGGTTTTGGGTGTGTTTGTAAAGTTTCATTTCATATAGGATTTTTTTTTTTATAATTTAGGCTCTTATATTTGATATAATAGTGAATCTCCCTAAATTGAATTGTGGGATAGTCTTAAGAAATTTTTTTCTTTTTTCTTTTTAGGAAATTAGGTATATATAGACCCAATGTTAGAAAAAACCAACGTAATTTCAATTTTTTGATATAAACCCATTGACTACCATGACACGTTAACAAACTTCTGTTATAACTCTTTTCTTTTTATTTTTCACGATATGTACAAATCCCATACTGATCTGATGGTGTGCATATATACATAACGGTCAACCCCAATCACATGGCTAAACTTGCGCGAAACAGGGAATCCCTGAAACAAGCAACCTGCATTCATGACTAATATTGTTGCATAGCATAAATACATGTGCATCCCAAAAACACCGATATATGTTGTATCTGTATATGTGCATACTAATTGGGAAAATTCTGCATACATATGAAAGAGGAGACATATTATTATTTTGTTTTTGGTGCCAAAGATAGGAAGGGGGAAGGGAGATATTCTCACACACGGATATCACGGGAGCGTGAAACTAGAACTAATTGGAAGCACACCAAAAATATGGACCAATCCAACTAACACCTCGTTAGTAAGGACGAGACATATTCATATGCTAAAAAAAACTTCAGGCCAAGACAAAACAAAATGTATTATCGATGGTCATGTGAGAATCCCAGCTTAAACGGAGCAGATGCAGATGCACTAGTATAAATTACTCAATATCTCTTCCTTGTGATTATATCTCATCTTCAAAAAGGCAACGAGGCAATAATTGAATTGAAAATAAATTAAAGAGAAAATTAAATTCCTTATCTTAATAGTACACCGTACATATACACCAACAAAACATATAGTACATTTTTCAACAACAACTATAGCAATCATTTCACGCCGACACCACAATGCACATGGGATTTGCATGTTGAATTTTGACATTGATAGCTACTTGTTCATATGACAATTGCGTAGCTGATCTTCTTAATTTTCCTGATCATATACATATATATCAATTATGGGTGGGTCGGCTATGAGATTTTGAGAGTCATGTGCGAAACTTAACTCTCGACCCTCATATGATGTAATACGAGAGTACTAAAATTTTTGGAAAGGGATTGAACCTTTAGATCTAAACTGTAGAGAGAATAATTATTTCGTTGAAATCAACATATTTTAAGCATAATAATTCGGCTCAAGTCAATTATATATACAAGCATTTGTCAAATAGAATGTGCTGCTCTTTAAAAAATTGTTTGATCAAATATATTAAACAGTTTATCCAATAATTATTTGTATCATAACATGTCTTTGAGCCAGAATAATGGGGGCTCACATTTGGCGTGTTCTGCTTGACTAATTATTTAATACATCCATATTATTAACCAACAAAGTTCTGACCTTGAAAAGCCCCAAATCATGCCCTAAACTAATGAAAGCCGGCATGCGAAAAAATGCTGAATTAGTAGTATGTTTATAAACTTGAAATCGAAGTTAACATAAATCGGAGTGAACATAAATCGGAGTGAGTATGAATTGGAGTAATCTGAAAGCAAAAAGAAAATGGAGCCGATTTTCATTAAATTGTTTACTAAATTGTCAAAAATCGAAAGGAAAACCACTGTGTCTTTACTAGATAACCACTACGCCCTCCTCCCATCCCCCAAAAAGCAAAGCATTATGTATTGATATTTTCAAACCACGAATTGTTAAGTAACGAAATATTAATGGGTATAAATTATATATATAATGGAACACCGATGCTATAATCATGTGGATCAATGTAGAAGATGTGGTGTGTTCAAATCAAACAACCAGTTTTTCTTGCATCTTATGCGCTAGCCCACACTTTGCACAAGAAAATAGTGCAATACAGGTACGACGTAAGAAGCAGTTCGTTAGGCTATACTTTATTAGAATCTTCAGAGACGTCAAAGACAAATTATGTCTGAATTAACAGTAACTAACTAAATGACGTCAAAGACAAAGACTCCCCCAAAACACACACACGTACCATGACTTGAACTTAGGACCTGTTGGGAGCACACCAAAAACCTGGACCAATCCAACTAACACCCTATTGGTACCTACTAGTCCCATTTTAAAGAGACTAAAGAGGGGTGCATGTGAACACCAAACTAAAGGCGACGGATTAACTTGTGGTTCAAGGAAACGAAACACATAAAATTAGGATTAGCACCGTACCCTAAAACATGATTCAAAGAATGAGGATGGGAGGTCATGTCATGTTTTGCTAATATTATTTGTACAATCTACGTGGCAAGTTACGTAAGGTCATTTTCGTAAAAGAGAGCTTCAAAATAATAATGAAAAAGGTCATTTCGGCGCCACTTTCTTGCTTTTGTCATTTTAATTTGCAACCTCATTACATTATTTGAAACTCATAAATACCCCCTCAAACCGTTTCAACTTCCTCACAACCACATTTCTCTCCACTCCAACTCATTTCCCTCTTCATCTCCATATATCTCTTACAATTTCATCACAAAATCATTGGAAAAACCCGAAGTTGTGTGCAAATGGCAAACCCTAGAAGCCTAATTGTTCTCTCACTAGCCTTTGTGTTCATGATCAACTCAGCCTTGGCCACTGCGGTTACATACAATGTGGCCAGCTTAGGAGCCAAAGCAAATGGCAAGACTGACTCCACCAAAGCCTTCCTCTCTGCATGGGCCAAAGCTTGTGCCTCTGTGAAGCCCGTTGTCATTTACGTTCCGGCAGGGAGGTTCTTACTTCGCAATGTGGTATTCAGCGGGCCATGCAAGAACAACGCCATCACCTTCCGCATTGCTGGAACCCTCGTGGCCCCGTCCAATTACGGGGTCATTGGAAATGCCGATAACTGGATTTTCTTTCAACATGTTAACGGGGTTACAATATCGGGTGGAATTCTTGACGGCCAAGGCACCGCCTTGTGGGCTTGCAAGGCTTCGGGCAAGAGTTGTCCCAGCGGAGCAACGGTATTTAACTATATTACTTATCAACTTATTGATGACATGCAAACCATTATCTCTCTGATTAAGATAATGAATATAATATGCTTCCCATGCATGTGCTTATAGGCCTTATATAATATATATTAGTAATAATTTTAAAGGTCAACGCAGGGACCATTTGGGTTATCTTTGTTAATTGCTTGCATCACGGGTTTAGAGATATAAGCAAGCTCAGATTTCGTAAAGTTATTAAAGACACATGATATATGTAATCAAGAGCCTGATGAAGTATGTTTGTGCAGACATTGGGTTTTTCCAACTCCAACAACATTAAGGTGAGTGGCTTAATATCCCTCAACAGCCAAATGTTCCACATAGTCGTCAACGGCTGCCACAATGTGAAAATGGATGGTGTTAGGGTTTCGGCGTCCAGCAATAGCCCCAACACCGACGGGATTCACGTTCAAATGTCATCCGGTGTTACCATCCTCAACTCCAAGATTGCAACTGGTGATGATTGTGTCTCAATTGGCCCCGGAACCTCAAATTTGTGGATCGAAAATGTTGCATGTGGACCCGGTCATGGAATAAGGTATGAAGTCAAAATATGCATCTATGATTGATAAAACTAACAAGCTGCCTAGTATGCAATAATATATATATATATATATATATATATATATATATATATATACTTCACAGAATGTACATATTCGTTTGTGGGCTTTATATATTTGTGAATGTAACATTTGTTTTGGTTGGTGGTTCAGCATTGGGAGTCTAGGCAAGGATCAACAAGAGGCTGGTGTGCAAAATGTAACAGTTAAAACGGTTACTTTTACTGGTACCCAAAACGGTTTAAGGATCAAGTCTTGGGGGAGGCCGAGCACTGGGTTTGCTAGGAACATTCTTTTTCAACATGCCGTAATGATCAATGTCCAAAATCCCATTGTTATCGACCAAAACTATTGCCCTGAAAAAAAAGGGTGTCCTGGTCAGGTAAGATATCAACACAACGCCATTTTCTTCGACAAATATAGCCATCAAATGATTATACATGTCTAATTTTAGAACGTACCAAAAGCATTCATAACCACTTGCTCTCATTCGATAATTTTTGTGTTCGTTCAAGCAGGTTTCTGGAGTTCGAATTAGCGATGTGACATACCAAGACATCCACGGTTCATCGGCAACAGAAGTTGCAGTTAAATTTGACTGTAGTTCCAAGTACCCTTGCAGCAAGATCAGATTGGAGAATGTGAAACTTACTTATAAGAACCAAGTTGCTGTAGCTACATGTAGCCATGCAGGTGGAACAGCTGCGGGCATGGTTCAACCTACAAGTTGTTTGTAGAGGGCAAATACAAATTTTTGTATTAAGTCTGAATCATCGTGAATCACATAGAAGGAAATTTAAAATTTTGTCTCTAGAACAATGGACAAAAAGAAGTAGAATTGTACGAAATTATAGGGAAATTTTAGTGTTAGGTCAATGAAATTGAAGTCATTGCTTTATCCTGTGGCGTTGGAAGCACATTATTGGTCTTCCTTTGAGCCTGGTCTTGTAATCAGCTAATTTCTCCAAACCCCTCGAATTCGATGGGTGTTTGTATCATGGAGTATGAAGATGCATTTCTATTTTTCATTTCTAGCTTTTTATGATATGATTAAATAAAAGGATAAACCGTATCGAAGTGCAAGGAACAAATGAAATTGACCTTCTTCCTAAAAAATATATATAACTTGTTCTGTTCTCTAAAACCTCTTCCGAGAACTACGACTACAAGCCAAGTCGGAAGCGACTCGCTTCTATTCTCATCGGAACTATGACTAAAACCTCTTCCAAGAACTATGGCGGGGTATGCATGCGATGCCGGTTTTCCAATCCCCAGTCTCATTGAAAAGACCCTCTATATTTGAAAGTGCAAGGAACCATTCTTCTATATAACATTTTCCCATCACAGTATTTTGTTACAAATTCGACATTGTATCTCCTTGTTATAAGCATAACCCTTATTTCCATATTTCCTGCGCACAATCAAAATTATATAGATTAGTATAGTTTTTACCATGCACTATTATAACCACTAGAGCCATGACTATCGAAAAATCTTGTACCAACAAAACTGTTGGTGTATAAGTGTGGCTGCTGAAATGCAATTAGAATAGGAAGGTTCTATTTTGGTTAGAAAGGCTGCGTTGGCTCATAGTAAAAGTGTACAGCAGAGAATGTAATAGCTTATGCCACTTGTCATTATCTCATAGGGTAATGATTAAATGGCTAAGATTGAGTGATGTAATAGGGAATATTTCTTCTCTAACGGTTTTGTCAGGGTCACAATATATGCATGATTTTGGTGCTGAGCTAATTCATATAGCCAGCTTCTTCTCCAAGCTCTCTCTCTATTCTCTAAAACTCTCTGCATTTTCTTTGAAACCTATTACATGTTTGATTGAATTAATATGCAAGATAATGGTCTGCATATTCTAACATGGCCTCAGAGCCAGGTTTGATCAAGTAATACTGGGCGTTTTTTCTGTGCTAAGCTATTGAAGTTGCAACTGAGCTTGAGTTCTGCAGATCTGAGTCTAACATGGCTGGGTCAAGTGGTGGTGAATTGAGAGCACCAATTTTCAATGGTGAGAACTACGATTTCTGGAGCATAAGGATGAAGACCATCTTCAAATCTCATGGACTGTGGGATTTGGTAATAAAAGGATTTGATGGTACGGATCTGAAGAAGTCAGATGAATCTGATGATAAGAAAAAGGAGACAGAAGAATCAAGTGAGAAAGGCATGGTTGCTGAGGTACTCATGAAGGATACTAAGGCTCTTGGATTGATTCAAGGAGCAGTTTCAGAAGAGATATTCCCACGAATCTCTCATGAAGAAACATCAAAAGGTGCCTGGAGTATTCTGCAGCAAGAATTCCATGGAGATAAGCAGGTAAGGAGTGTTAAATCGCAAGGTCTTAAAAGAGAATTTGAATATACAAGAACGAAGGATGATGAATCCTTAACTGCCTATGTTACTAAACTATTTGATTTGATAAATCAAATGAGAAGTTATGGGGAGGAATTGCCTAGGGAGAGAATTGTTCAAAAACTGCTTATTAGTCTGCCATCTACCTATGACTCTATCTGTTCAGTTATTGAACACTCTAGAGATCTGAAAGAGATTGAGGTGCAGGAGGTTGTAGCCTCACTAAAGAGCTTTGAGTTGCGTTTAGATAGGCATTCTGAAAACAGAACAGAGAAGGCATATTTGCGAGCCTTAGTGTAGATGCCAAACAGACTAAAACTGGAGAACAGAACAGCAAGCAAAATAAGAATTGGAAATCCAAAGGCAAGAAGTGGGATAACAAGGCAAGTGAAGGCACTAAAACTCCCTGCAAGCACTGTGGTAAGCTACATTTTGGTGAATGTCGATTCGAGGGCAAGCCAAAGTGTTATAACTGTGATAAGCTTGGCCACATTGCAAAAGACTGCTACAGCAAGAAAACACCACAGCAGGTCAACTATGCTACTCAAGTGGAAGCTACACCAACAATGTTCTATGCTAGCAATGCAAGTGGTGCTGGTGTAACAAGGGATGAAGAGATCTGGTATTTGGACAGTGGGTGTAGTAATCACATGACAGGAAAAGAGGATTTGCTGGTGGATATTGACAGAAATGTGACTGCCAAGGTTGAAATGGGAACTGGACAGCTTGTAGAGGTAACTGGAAAAGGCACTCTTGTGGTTGAAACCAAAGTAGGCAAGAGACATATCAAAGAAATAATGCTTGTACCTGGACTGAAAGAGAACTTACTCCGTGTGGGACAGATGATAGAGCATGGCTACTATTTGGTATTTGGAGATCACAAGGTGGAAATCTACAATGACAGCTCTCATACAAATCTGGTGGCAAAAGTTCAGATGAAAGGAAATAGAAGCTTTCCTTTGAAATTGCAGGCTGAAATGCACTTAGCTTATAGAGCAGGTGTAGACCATTCCACTGACCTCTGGCATAGAATATTTGGAAATCTCAATATGAGTAGTCTGAAACTGTTGAAAGAGCAAGATATGGTAGTAGGGCTGCCAGAAATTAAAGAAGTTAAAGAGGTTTGTGAGGGTTGTGTTCTAGGTAAGCAGAGTAGAGAAGCATTTCCAAGAGAAGCTACCACTAGAGCATCAACTCCACTAGAACTTATTCACAGTGACATCTGTGGTCCTATGCAGACAGTTACCAAAGCTGAAAATAGGTTTTTTCTCACTTTCATTGACGATTGCACAAGGATGTGTTGGGTTTATTTCTTAAGGCACAAGTCAGAAGCTCTAAATGTGTTTAAGAAATTCAAAGCCACTGTGGAATTGCAAAGTGGTTACAAACTAAAAAAATTGAGAAGTGACAGAGGGGGAGAATACACTTCAGTGGAGTTTGACAGGTTCTGTGATAATGCAGGCATTGAAAGGCAGCTTACAACTCCATACACACCACAGCAAAATGGTGTGGCAGAGAGGAAGAATAGAACTATAGTAGAAATGGCCAAGTGTTTGCTGTTGGAGAAGAAAATTTCATTTGACTTCTGGGCTGAGGCAGTCAACATATCTGTGTATATTTTGAATAGGTGTCCAACACTACTACATTTTACACTTTGCGCGACGAAGAGAATTTCGTCGCGCAAAATACATTGTAGTCGCACAAATTTCAGCGCGACAGAAACTTCGTCGCGCAAAGATCGTGAAGAAAGACTTTGCGCGACGAAGTTTTTTCATTGGTCACGCAAAGTGACTTTGCGCGACGAAAAAATATTGGTCGCGCAAAGCGACTTTGCGCGACGAAAAGATTGGTCACTCAAAGTGACTTTGCGCGACGAAAAATATTGGTAACGCAAAGTTGTGCACGACGAAATACATTGGTTGCGCAAAGTTTAAAAAAAATTTAAAAAAAATAAAAAATTTCCGCGTCCAATTTTTGGTACCTGCCCAAATTTTTTGAGTTTTGCGCGACGAATATTAACGTCGCGCAAATATTTGCGCGACGAAATATTTTTTGTTTTAAATTTTTTTAATTTAAAATAAACTAATTTAATAGTTTGCGCTACGAAATATTTTGTCGTGCAAGGTTTTTGACTTTTTGTTTTATTATTTCTTTAATATGAATTTATTTATATGAATTTTTTCAAATTTTTACTTTTTAAATTTAATTTAATTGTATGATTTCTTTTTAAAATTACTTTAATTTAAATTGATATTAATTTTTACTTTTTAAATTTAATTTAATTGTATGATTTTTTTAATTACTTTAATTTAAATTGACATATTCAAAATAAAATTACATATGAAAAATAGTGATTAAATTATCCAATAAATATATATATATATATAATATTCAAAATGTACACATAAATTAACAAAGTACAATAATAAAATCCTAATACAAGCGTATTGTGGTGGTAGTGGCGGAGGATATGTTTTGATAGCTTCCTAATCCTCAACTTTAGCCGTCAAAGTCTCGATGATTCCCTAGAAAAAAAACAAATATGGTTAAATAACCACAAAAAAAAAAAAAGAAAAAAAAAAGGCATAATCTCCCCTAAAATTGTTATACCACAAATCCAACCCAAACTCCAATCCCTCCCCTTTACTCAACCCCAAAACCCACACAAACTCAAAATTAACTCCAAAAACACATATTAATGAAAAAAATTTAAAATTTGGAGAGAATATACCTTTTGGCAAGATTGAGAGTGAATGAGAATGAGAGGGAGAAGTGAGTGTGAGAGAATTAGAGAAGATAGTGATAGAGAGATGAGAGAGTGAGTGAGAGAGATGAGAGAGTGAGAGATAGTGAAGAGAGAGATGAGAGATTAAGTGAGAGGAGTGAGTGAGAGAATGGTGGGATTTGGGGAGAGGGAAAGAGAAAGGAGAGGTAAGAGTAGAGAAAGGCATTGAGAAAATGGTGGAGGAGTTATTTCGGTTTTAAAAATTGTATCACTTTGCGCGACGAAAAATATTGTTGGTCGCGCAAAGGTTTGCGCGACGAAAAATATTGGAATATTGATTGCGCAAACTTTTGCGCGACGAAACGTATTGGTCGCGCAAAGTTTTGCGCAACGAAACATATTGGTCGCGCAAAGTCTAAAAAAATTATTTAAAAAAAATAAAAATCCCCGCGTCCCATTTTTGGTACCCGCCAAAATTTTTAAATTTTTGCGCGACGAATATAGGAATATTGGTCGCGCAAAGTCTAACAAAATTATTTTAAAAAAAATAAAAATCCCCGCGTCCCATTTTTGGCATCTACCAAAATTTTTAAATTTTTGAGCGACGAATATAGGAATATTGGTCGCGCAAAGTCTAAAAAAATTATTTAAAAAAAATAAAAATCCCCGCGTCCCATTTTTGGTATCCGCCAAAATTTTTAAATTTTTGCGCGACGAATATAGGAATATTGGTCGCGCAAAGTCTAAAAAAATTATTTAAAAAAAATAAAAATCCCCGCGTCCCATTTTTGATACCCGCCAAAATTTTTAAATTTTTGCGCGACGAAAAATACATATTGGTCGCGCAAAGTCTAAAAAAATTATTTAAAAAAATAAAAATCCCCGCGTCCCATTTTTGGTACCCGCCAAAATTTTTAAATTTTTGCGCGACGAAAAATACATACTGGTCGCGCAAAGTCTAAAAAAATTCACATGTCCGATTTTTGGTACCCGCCCAAATTTTTGCGAGACGAAAAATATATATTGGTCGCGCAAAGTTTTGAGCGACAAAAAATATTGGTCGCGCAAAGTCTAAAATTTTTTTTTTTTTTTTTAAAATCCCGCATCCCATTTTTGGTACCCGTCCAAATTTTTAGAGTTTTGCGCGACAAACTGTTGGTTGTGCAAACTTTTGAGAGACGAAAAATTGGTTCATAACACAATATTTATAAAAATAATTGTTATGAATAATAAAAATAAAATAATTTTATTTTACAATTTCAAATATAAATAAGGTTAAAGCTGCTTAATAAATATATATACTATTCAATTTCTTAAGTGTTATACGTACAAAATAAATAAATTTAAAGCTACTTAATAAATAAATATATATACACACCCCATTCAACGATCCAACCGTCAGACTTATTTGTATATACTTCAAGATCGTATACCCCAAAAATCGCAAAAAACAAACATTCAGAGATCTAGTAACGGGACAAAACTTTTCGATGGTTATAAATGAAAAATTACGATTTAACGGTTATTTTAACTCCGATTTTGATGATTTTTTTTTACAGCTACACTCCTTGACCATATATGAATACAATGACTGAATTTGATCTTCAATTTAAAATATTTACACTAGTGGATACCACAAAATCTTATGTTATATCTAACGAACGTATAAATAACCTCTTAATTGTTAGTGAATATATTGTTTTGATAGCATATGCATTCACCAAAACTAGTTTCAACGATCCAACCGTCAAACTTGTTTGTTTATACTTCGAGATCATATACGCCAAAAATCGGAAAAAATAAACATTCAGAGATCAAGTAATGGGACAAAACTTTTCGACGGTTATAATGAAAAATCACGATTTAACGGTTATTTTAACTCCGATTTTGATGATTTTTTACAGCTACACTCCTTGACCCTATATGAATACAATGACTGAATTTGATCTTCAATTTAAAATATTTACACTAGTGGATACCACAAAATCTTATGTTATATTTAACGAACGTATAAATAAACTCTTAATTGTTAGTGAATATATTGTTTTGATGGCATATGCATTCACCAAAACTAGTTTCAACGATCCAACCGTCAAACTTGTTTGTTTATACTTCGAGATCATATACGCCAAAAATCGGAAAAAATAAACATTCAGAGATCAAGTAATGGGACAAAACTTTTCGACGGTTATAATAAAAAATCACGATTTAATGGTTATTTTAACTCCGATTTTGATTATTTTTTACAGCTACACTCCTTGACCCTATATGAATACAATGAACTAATTCGATCGTCAATTTAAAATATATATTTTCTAACAAAAACCCAATCTAAACAACAATAATATATTTTTCTAACAAAAATCCGATCCGATCTAAAATAATAAATTTAAAGCTACTTAATAAATATATATACTGTTTAATTTCTTAAGTGTAATGCATACAAAATAAAAAACAAAAATAAATTAGTTTTGGCGACGAAATGTTTGGATTACGTCATGCAAAGATTTTAAAATATATATATTTTATTTTTATAAGGACTTTGCGCGACGAAGTTTATTGTTTCGTCGCGCAAAGTCACTTTGAGCGACGATATATTGTTGTCGCGCAAAGTTACTTTGTGTGACGAATTTTTTTTCGTCGCGCAAAATTTGGTCGCGCAAGACTTTGAGCGACGATGTATTGTCGTCGCGCAAAAGTTTGTCGCGCGAAGTGACTTTGCGCTACAAATTGTTTTTCGTCGCGCAAAATTTGGTCGCGCAAGACTTTGAGCGACGAAGTTTTGAGTTTCGTCGCGCAAAATGACTTTGAGCGACGAATAGTTTTTCGTCGCGCAAGGGGTTTTTTTTACTAGTGCAACTAAAGCCTTGAGTAAAAGGACACCATTTGAGGCTTATAGTGGGAGGAAACCAGGAGTTAAGCATCTAAAGGTATTTGGTTCATTGTGTTATGCTCATGTACCAAAACAGCAAAGACAGAAACTAGATTTGGCAAGCAAGAGGTGTATTTTTCTGGGGTATGGCAGCTGTGAGAAAGGATACAGGCTGTACAATATTGAAACTGGAAAAGTAATTGTTTCAAGAGATGTGATATTTAGTGAAAATGAGTGTTGGGATTGGAATGCAAAGAAGGAAACTAGTGTGAACATTCAGCTCACTGAAATCAGAGAAGAAGAATAAGGAGCAGAAGGGAGTTCTTGTGAATTTGAAGAACAATTGGAAGTGAATGAGATGCCTAGCTTAAACACTGAAACCAGTGACCTAGAAAGGGTCACAGGATCACAGGATGTTGATCATACTCCTCTCAAGTACAAGAGCATTGCAGAAATTTATGAAAAATGCAACATGTGCATTATAGAACCAGAAAGTTTTGAAGAGGCAGCAAAGGATGACTCTTGGAAGAAAGCAATGGAAGATGAAATCACCATGATTGAAAAGAACAATACATGGGAGCTTGTGGATAGACCATTTGATAAACCAATCATTGGAATCAAATGGGTCTATAAGACTAAACTGAACCTAGATGGATCTGTGCAGAAGAATAAGGCTCGGCTGCAAAGGGATATTCTCAAAAGCCTGGAATAGACTTCAATGAGACCTTTGCACCAGTGGCTTGGCTTGATACTGTAAGAACCTTGGTGGCTGTAGCTGCACAGAGAAACTGGAGATTGTTTCAGCTGGATGTAAAGTCAGCATTTCTTAATGGAGTGCTAAATGAAGAAGTGTATGTGGATCAACCATCTGGCTTTGTGATACAAGGAAGTGAAGATAAGGTGTATAAGCTGAAAAAGGCCTTATATGGTTTGAAACAAGCTCCAAGAGCTTGGTATGAAGAGATAAATTCCTATTTCATCAAAACTGGTTTTTATAGAAGTCCAAGTGAAGCTACATTGTACACTAAGATGTCTACAAGTGGTAATCTCATTGTGTCCCTATATGTAGATGATATTATCTACACAGGAAGTTCAGAAGAAATGATGGCTGCATTCAAGAATGATATGATGAGACAATATGAAATGACTGACCTAGGACTGCTTCATCACTTCCTTGGTCTTGGAGTCCTGCAAACTGATACTTGCATCTTCCTACACCAGAAGAAGTATGCAAAGACCTTACTTGACAAGTTTGGACTTAAGGATTGCAAGTCTGTTGCAACACCACTGGCAGTGAATGAAAAGTTGTCAAAAGTGGATGGAAGTGAACTAGCAGATGAGACTTTGTATAGGCAAATGGTGGGAAGCTTGCTCTACCTGACTGCAACCAGACCAGATATCATGTTTGCAGCAAGCCTCTTGGCTAGATTCATGCATAATCCAACCAAGAAGCACATGGGAACAGCAAAGAGAGTGTTGAGATATATTCAAGGCACTATAAGCTATGGAATTGCTTATGAGAAGGGAAAAGGAGCAGTGCTAATAGGTTACTGTGACAGTGATTGGAGTGGAAGTGAAGATGACATGAGGAGCACATCAGGCTATGCATTCAACTTGGGGTCAGGTGTATTTTCTTGGGTCTCAATCAAGCAAAGCAGTGTTGCTCTGTCAACAGCATAAGCTGAGTACATGAGTGCAGCAGAAGCTACTGCACAAGCTATGTGGCTGAGGTTTGTGTTATCAGATTTTGGAGAGGAACAGGTAGAACCAACTCAGTTGTTGTGTGACAACACTTCAGCTATTGCTATATCAAAGAATCATGTTCATCATCACAAAACCAGACACATCAACCGCAGGTTTCACTTCATAAGAGATGCTCTTCAAAATGGTGAGATCGATTTGCTATATTGCAAAACTGAAGAGCAGCTTGCTGACATTTTCACCAAGTCTTTAGCAAGAGATAGATTTGAGTATTTGAGGAAAGCTCTAGGAGTTATTTCAGCACAACACTTATAAGGGAGTGTTGGTGTATAAGTGTGGCTGCTGAAATGCAAATAGGAAGGTTCTATTTTGGTTAGAAAGGCTGCGTTGGATCATAGTCCAAGTGTACAGTAGAGAATGTAATAGCTTATGCCACTTGTCATTATCTCATAGGGTAATGATTAAATGGCTAAGATTGAGTGATGTAATAGGGAATATTTCTTCTCTAACGGTTTTGTCAGAGTCACAATATCTGCATGATTTTTGTGCTGAGCTAATTCATATAGCCAGCTTCTTCTCCAAGCTCTCTCTCTATTCTCTAAAACTCTCTGCATTTTCTTTGAAACCTATTACATGTTTGATTGAATTAATATGCAAGATAATGGTCTGCATATTCTAACACTAGAGCCATGTCTATTGAAAAATCTTGTACCAACAAAACCATAGCAATCTTGAGATCCAAGATTTGACTGAGAAATCACTGTTGGAACCAGAGATCAATGGGGCAATAGATGAATGAGCTTGTTGAAAGAACCAGGACCAACATGAATCTTCCAAGAAGAAGATTCTTCACTATTATCATGGCAGACAGGGAGTGTGTAAGAGATCACAAAGCCTTTTGTTCAACAGTTTTCTCTGCAGCCGACAGCTGATAACGAAATTCTTTCAGCGCAACTGGAGTCTCAAGTGACAGTAACAGATCATGTCATACTTCGTACTTAGGCAAGCCATGCAAGGGAAGTGAGCAATAATCACATCCTCATAGGAAATCTTCAGACCAGAAGCTTTAAGGTCATCTCTAGCATTCTTAATGCGCAGTAAGTACTACTCTGGCACCTTTGAATTCAATGCAACCGTGTCTTATGACGATTTATACTAGCTATCACAAGACGTTGTAACATATCTATCAATCAGATTCTTTACCGCATTACACAAGGTCCTACCACCACAAATATACTGCAGTCACCATTAGTCAAATGTAGCAAGCAATAAACTGAGTAATGCCTTATTCTGTTTTCATCCAGGACTTAAAGGCCTCAGTAATGACAGACTTAGAAGACAAAACTTTGAACAATCAAAATAGCCAAAAAAATCATTGCCTTTGAGAACATATATTGAAACAGATAACTCCACTTGATAAACGTGCCTATCATTGAGGGGAAGCAACCCCATCAAACAATCAATATCAGTTTGTGTACACATCAGCTTAACAATGCTCACAAAATTGATAAGTCCATAAATTTAAACATTTATGTACTCTTTATACTTAGTTTTTGTAGGAGAATTTGATTTACAAATGACTTATGACTTCATTTTCTCAATTTTCAGCTTTTTGGAGCAAGTAATTGGTTTTCAACGGAAAAATGACTTTTTGGTGGAGTTTTAGTACAAGACCAGATAGAGATGAAAGCTAAGATGTCACATCTCGGGATTGGCTCCGTCGTAGCACGATATTGTCCACTTTGGGCCCCCCCTCTCTACCCTCACGGTTTGGTTTCTGAGAACTCACGAGCAACTTCCCAGTGGGTCACCCATCATGGGATTGCTCTAGCCCCAACTCGCTTAACTTTGGAGTTCCCATGACTCCGAAGTCAGGGAGCTCCCAAAAGGCCTCGTGTTAGATGGAGGCGGGCACGTACATATAAGACGTATCACCCCCTCTCCGTTGGTCGATGTGAGATGTTACAATCCACCCCTATTAGAGGCCCGACGTCTTCATTGCCACACTCACACCACACGGCAGAGTGACTCTGATACCAAATAGTCACATCCCGGGATCGGCTCCGCCGTAGCACGATATTGTCCGCTTTGAGCCCCCCTCTCTGCCCTCATGGTTTTGTTTCTAGGAACTCACGAGCAACTTCCCAGTGGATCACCCATCCTGGGATTGCTCTAGCCCCAACTCGCTTAACTTCGGAGTTCCCATGACTCCGAAGTCAATGAGCTCCCAAAAAGCCTCGTGCTAGATGAAGGTGGGCATGTACATATAAGGCATATCACCCCCTCTCCGTTGGTCGATGTGGAATGTTACATAAGATCTTGAAGATGATTGTGGAATTTTTCTAGAATTTTCGGAGCATCCAATGAGAGCAGTCTTTGAAGTTAAATCAGCATAAGATGCAATCCCATCAAAACTGTGCTACTGTGGAAGAATGATTATTTGAAGACTTTTATGATTTTTCGTCAAGATGTGCAATATATGGCTGGAAAGATAAGACAATGACCTACAATTTACATATTTTTTCCAAATTTTCTTGGAGGAGGAATGATTCCAAACGTGCGTGCAAAATAACTAACGTGTTATCCTAGTGAAAGTAGGAAAAGGAGTCAATTACTTACCCATTTTGGATTTATGTTTTAATTAGGTTTTTATTTATTTTTGGGTTGTTGTAAAAGGCCAGCTAGGGTAGGAATAGACGTGTGGTGTTTTATTTAAGCATGAGAAACAACTCCTTTGGGAGGACCCAAAGACTAGGAGAAATTGGAGAAGCCGGAAGAGTACCACAATTGGCTAAGTTTTATTGTTTCTTCTTTATGCTTTTGTTTATATCGAATTCTATGATTATGTGTAACTAATTTTCTTTTGCTAGGGCATGATGTAGCCCTAGTATGATAATTTATTTTTCTTATTTTACCTATCTATTGATTGCCATTTGATGTTGGATTCTTAATCATTGTGCTTAATACCTTAGTTGATTATCTTGATGATTGATCATCATCTAGACTTTTAATTGAGTTAATTGGATGCAAATTAGAGTAAATACCGTACTTAATTTGTGGCTTGCTTCTTGTGATTAAGATTTGTAATTCGTTTAGGGTAAATACCATACTCCTAGGGTTTACATGCTTGTTGGAGGTTTTCACTGGTCTTAGTGAGTTTCTATGTGTTGATATTTGACCTAAATAACATAGGCGAATTGCATGTAGGAATATACGAGTTAGCCTAAATACCATAGGTAATTCATGAAAAATGAAAACTAGGCGGCGACATCAAATGGTTAGTTAATAGGTAGGTGAATAAGAGGCTAGATCGGATTACTAGTGGTGAATTCATTGTCCTAGTGCTTTTATCAATTTGAATTTCTCACCCTTGTGTTTCATGACTTTCTACTTGTTTTGTCTTTTAATGTTGTAAATTAAATCATTCTTTCAAAAACCCCTTTTGTGTTTACGTGAGTATGCTACATGTTTAATTTCTTGTTTATATAATTAGAGTAGTTAAAGTATTTTGTGAAGTAAATTAGGTTAGACTAATTGGAAGTTGAACTCAATCCTCGTGGGAATGACCTCATATTTTCCATACTATATTACGATTGACCTGGTACACTTGCGAGTATAATTTGTGTTTAGACTAATCTTTATAATCTCCTTTTTTCAGGTTGTCTAAAATTCACAACAAGTTTTTGGCGCCGTTGCCGGGGATTGGCTTCATCAAATACGATTTAGTTCAATCTAAATTTAGCTTTTCAGTTTTTTTTTTTTTTTTTTTTTTTTTTATAAAAAAAAGTTCATTTTTGTTTTCTTAGTTTTATTTTATTTATTTCGTTTTTTTTTAAATTTTACTTGAAAATTTAAATTGGAATTGATTTGTGTTTCTTGTTTGTCTTGTGTATAGGTTCGGCTTAGTGTATGACTAGTAGACTCTCTCAAGGTCAAGACCTCATATTGTTTGATCCTAAGATTGAGAGAACAGTTGAGCATCAAGAAGACAAAGGTCTCGTTGAAAATATAAACGAGAAGAGTGACAAGAACGTTGGGGAACAACAATTAGAGCAAGAGGAAGCAATGGAACGAGCACCACCTGCTCGAGCTCTGAAGGAGTACTCCATCCAATACTCCATCATGTATTGTAGTACCAAAAGTCGAAGCAAATTCATTTGAACTCAAATCCGGAATGATTCACTTGTTACCATCTTTCTGTGGCAAGTCGAGCGAAGATCCTAACATGTATATTCGGGAATTTTTTGACATTTATGGTACCATCAAGATCCTAAATGTCTCTGAAGAAGTAGTTAGGCTGAAATTGTTCCCGTTTTCATTAAAGGATAGAGCCAAAGCTTGGCTTCACTCACTACTAGCTGAATCCATTAATTCATTGGAGGGATTAGCTCAAAAATTTCTCTAGAAATTCTTCCCTGTGCCAAAAATGAATTAGCTTAGAAGAGATATAATGCATTTTACTCAAGGAGAGCATGAGCCATTCTATGAAGCTTGGGAGAGATTTAGAGAGTTGCTGCAAAAATGCCCTCATCATGGCATTATTGATTGGATACAGATGCACTTATTTTATGAAGGACTTACGACTGCAAACAAACGAATGGTTGACTCTGCATGTGGAGGTGCATTGATGGAGAAGAGACTTTAAGAAGCGTTTGATCAATTTGATTTGCTTGCTAATAATAATCAACAATGGGGCAGTGAGCAGACAAAGAAGGCAGGAGTTCATGAAGTCAACACCAACACTACGTTTGCTACTTAAATTTCAAGCCTTGAGAAAAAACTTGAAACTCTTATGTGTGCTGTTATTCCACCTTCCCCACAACAAGTTTGCACCATTGTTCTGACCCTACTCATTCAATGGAAATTCGTCCATTTACTACGCAAGGTTCTACGCAAGTTCTCCAAGTTAATTCGTTTCAGCAACCTCAGAATGATCCATATTCGAACGCCTATTATCCAGGGTGGCGTAACCACCCAAATTTTTCAGGGAGCAACCAATAAAAACAAGCTAGTTCTAGCCATCCCTTCCGGCAGCAAATGTAGCCTTCAAGCTAGCCTAAGAAACCAGCGTTGGAGGACTTAATTGCTTAGTTTGTACAGACTTCTCAACAAAATCATAACATTATGCAAGCGTCCATCACTAAGTTAGAAATTCAAGTAGGTCAACTCGCTACTATTGTGCATGAGAGGGCGCAAGGCACATTCCCAAGCCAACCCGAAATTAATGCTCGAAATGTTGAACACGTCAAGTCCATTAGAACTTTGAGAAATGACAAGCCATATGATAGACGAGAAGAAGCCACAACAAGTGCTGGAAAAGAATATGAAGGTAGAGAAGAAACTAAAGGACTACTTCCAGCACCTACCTAAGGCAAACCAGGTGATTCCGAAAGAATCGCTAATGATGATCAAATTGCCTCTATCAAAGAAAGGATATTTTGTGCAATCTATACTATACTCTTCATACAGTCAAAGAGGTGAGAAGATAGTAAGGGATGCCCAGGCCATCTCAGGCATATGAATAGCTCCGCCCTTGGTCCACCTCATCTGTCACATAAGGTGGTATGAAAATATGATATATATAAATGTGGTAAGAATAGCATTATTCTAATGACATATCTTACTTCTATCAAAATCTTGAGCATGAGGCTCAAACCCTGATATGATGTTAATAATATATTTCAGTTTAATGTCTTGTAGGTTTGAGAAAACTATTAGTTCGTATTACCATGTAAGTCATGCTAGGATACTGCTCTATAATTTCTGATCATAAAGAAATGAAAAAGGCAATTTAGGAATAAGAATTATATGTTTAAAATTAGCTTACTTATCACATAATATAAATAAAAAAAGTTCGATACAAAGTTTAAGGACAAGAGTTAAAATTTAATCAAAATCTTGATTTTTATAAAATAAATAAATAAATAAAAATTAGATCTTATTGAAGGATGTTAGTCTAGCTTCCTCTTTTTTTTTTCTTCTTTTTTTTTTTCTAATCATGAATTCTCAATAAAATTGTAATTGACCGGCATTATTATTAGTTGGCGGATGCCTGTATAGCAGTGGCGGAGCCAGCATAGGACCAGTGTGGTCCCAGGCCCCCACTCCAATTTTTATTTATTTATTTGTATAATATATATGATATATAATATTATAATATATTATATTAGTTTTAGGATATTTATTTTACAATAAAAATAATATATTAGGTTCTTTTTGTCTACAAATTAACCATAAAATTTCTTGATCTCTCTTTTACTCATCTCCCTTAAATCTTCTAGGTTAGTTTATGATATTTGCACTAAAAACTCCTAAAGTTTTAACCTTCCGTTCTCTTTCTCTTTTGTTTAAAGCTTTGTGAATTTTTTATTTTCCTCATTTTTTTATGTATGAGTTGGGTACCTTAATATTGCGCTTTATGAACCTTTTTTTTTTTTTTTTTTTATAATTTCTTTTCTCTTTTGGAATATAAATTATCAAATTTGAAGTCTTTAATAGTGTTGATGATGATACTAGCTAGTATTTAACTAATTTAAAATATGAAATTCATGATAATTATGAAGAGAAGAGAAGATTTATGAAGGGCCCCCTCTAATGTGAAATTATGACTCTGCCACTTCCGTATGGTACGTATCTGGATGAAAAGCAGACAATAATAGCTGCACTATATAAAATATATATACATATGTATATGTTTGTAATAAGGAATAATGAAAGGAGGAAATATGGTACGATACAAGTAGGTGACAAAATGGCCAGAAATTTTCATGGTTGTCTTCCACTGTTAGCGCCAATACGTTCAATTGAAGCAACCAAATGAATAAAAATCTGTTCGTATTCACGAATTCTTAATAACGCTGACGCATTCATTGAATAAAAATCTGTTGGTACAAAACTAATTGAATATTGGATCAATTGCAACATATGCACATGTGCATGCGCATGGTGTGTTTAGATTAAATGACCAGTTTTACTATTGCACCAAGTTTTGCAAAAGGGCATGCAAAGTAGGTCGTATGTTTAACATGGAAAAATAGGAGTGGGAAACAGGATAAAACGTGCATATAATACGGCAAGTCTGGAAATTTCGGGCGACAACTCAATTTTTGGAATAATTTTTGGATATTTCGGATACACTACGTGGTTGGTGTACCATCCAATAAACGAAAGATATATGAAATATTTGCAATGCAGCCCGCCACATGTTATAAAAAGAAATGCAGTAAATTAGACAACAATTCCACATGTCCTATGTTTATTGGATAGTACACCAGCCACGTGGTTTACTCGGAACATATAAAAAATTCTCCAACTTTTGGGCCAAAATGTCCCACCTTTTATCTAGTGTCGACACGGAAATTAGGAGGTGAGGCGATTTCTTCTCCTATATCAGCGATGTATCATCAATATTTTAGGATAGTTTTGATGTATCTCGATATTTCGTACAAACACAAAAATGTCCCAAAATAGAAGAAAGAAGATGCAAATTCAAACATAATAAACAGTACAGTTGTTTAGAATCTTTAACTGAGTCAAATATAAACCGAACTTAGCCTAACTGAGCACTCATGTACTAACCCAACCAATTACTCAAACCAAGTGTTTTTGTATCAAGAACTATTGCCTCGAGTTGGAGGGCCCATGTTATATGCGCGCGCATGCATGTCTGATATTTTCATCTTTTATAACAGTGACAGAGGAGATTCCATTTTTGGGGATCCAATAATAGAGATTTATAACATGGGATGCCAACAATATAGATGTTTCAATATTTTCCCGACATGGGATGCCAACAACATAGATGTTTCAATGTTTCAATGTTTCAACATGGAAGCAATCACGTAAGGATTAACATGGCAGGACATCAGACATGAGAAACTAAGAAGAGAGAGAGAGAGAGAGAGAGAGAGAGAGAGAGACTTGCGGTTCAAGCAAGAGAAGGCCATAACACTATGTAGCAATAGCACCGTAAAATAAGATGCAAAGAATGAGGGTGGGGGTCGTGTTTTCAAGTACCAAAACACGCAAGGGCAATTTGGTAAAGTACATCTGAAAATAAATCAAGCAAGCAAAGCCGTAGATATCCTCTTCCTGCTACACATAGTATTAGCCTACGTAAGGTCATTACGGCGCCGTTTCCCTTTTTAATTGGCGTAGTTCAACTCATCATCCACCCAAGTTCATTTCGTTCAAAGCTATAAATAACCCCTCAAACCATTCAACTTTCCCACCACCACTCCTCACTCCTTCAACTCATTAACCTCTCTCTCTCTCTCTCCTTCAACTCATTAACCTCTCTCTCTCTCTCTCTCTCTCTCATTTTCATCCGCAAATGGCGAACCGTAGAAGCCTCTTTTCTCTCTCACTTATCTTTGTGTTCATGATCAACTCAGCCATAGCCACTCCAGTCACATACAATGTGGCCAGTTTAGGAGCCAAAGCAGATGGCAAGACTGACTCCACAAAAGCCTTCCTCTTTGCATGGGCTAAAGCTTGTGCCTCGATGAATCCCGGTGTCATTTATGTGCCGGCAGGAACGTTCTTTCTTCGCGATGTGGTGTTCAGTGGGCCTTGCAAGAACAATGCCATCACCTTCCGCATTGCCGGAACCCTTGTGGCCCCGTCGGATTACCGGGTCATCGGTAATGCAGCTAACTGGATTTTCTTTCACCATGTAAACGGGGTTACCATATCAGGTGGAATTCTTGACGGCCAAGGCACGGCCTTGTGGGCTTGCAAGGCCTCTCATGGCGAGAGTTGTCCCAGCGGAGCAACGGTAATTAATTCACTACTTTAAATATCATATTCATGACACCATTAAATATCAAATTCATGACACCATTATTTTGTGCTTCATTATTAGTGAGAATTTTAAAGGTCAACGTACGTACAATTTGCTTTATTATTTGCTACCAATTGAATTGAGGGTTTATAAAATAAGTTTAAACTCTACAGAACGTAATCAAATGGACATGATAAATTGTACCACAAGCTTAGCTTGATCAAGTAATTTCGTGTATATATGTGCAGACTTTGGGTTTTTCCGACTCAAACAACATCGTGGTGAGTGGATTGGCATCCCTAAACAGCCAAATGTTCCACATAGTCATCAACGACTGCCAAAATGTGCAAATGCAAGGTGTCAGGGTTTCTGCTTCCGGGAACAGCCCTAACACCGATGGCATTCATGTCCAAATGTCATCTGGTGTCACAATCCTCAACTCCAAGATTGCAACCGGTGACGATTGTGTCTCAATTGGCCCCGGAACCTCAAATTTGTGGATAGAAGGCGTTGCTTGTGGACCTGGCCATGGAATTAGGTACGACATCAAAATTATATATTTATCCATGATTGATCAAACTAGCTAAATGCATACTATTTCATAATATATGTTATAATGTATATCTTTTTTCTTCGTTGCTTAATGACATTTGAACTTAGGACATCTTTCAATAAAGTGGAGATTAATTGGTTGCTAGTAGAGATTCATTGCCTACAAAAAGTATATCTTTCTTTTGGGTGGATGTTCTAGTTGTAAATTTAACATTGCTTTATTTGATGGTTCAGCATTGGAAGTCTAGGCAAGGAGCAAGAAGAGGCCGGTGTACAAAATGTAACAGTTAAAACGGTTACCTTTACTGGTACTCAGAATGGTCTAAGAATCAAGTCATGGGGGAGGCCAAGCACTGGGTTTGCTAGAAATATTCTTTTCCAACATGCTACAATGGTCAATGTCGAAAATCCTATTGTCATAGATCAACATTATTGCCCCGACAACAAAGGGTGCCCTGGTCAGGTAAGATATCATTCTTGCTCTAACGGTCAATTCCCAGAGTTTAATATTACAACTAAATTTTCTCTTCTTCACTTTCATAGTGTAACGTTTTTGATAAAAACGTTGGCATCGCCAAATTATAACTGTCTAATTTCGAAACATATCAAAAGCTTTCTTGGGCTTCCACCTAGAAGAGCCAATAATTTTAGACCCAAAGCAAATCCAATAACTCCTTCTTCCATGGGCTTGCTCTCCTACTACTTACAAAGGTCGAGCCTTGCCCATTGTAACCTTTGTAACTTATTAATTTCATTGTATGTGCAATGAGATTGAGGGTTGTAGCTTAAGTGGTTAACAATATTTACTCATGTATTCGAAGTTCTAGATTTAATTCCCCTCTTTTCCAATACCATTTTTATCAAAATGACTTCATCGTAGCTTAGCCAAAAAAGCATTAAACTTCCCATTAAGCCGAATTACCATGCTATAATGCTTGTTCACCTTCTGTTTTATCAAAAGCTGGAAATCTGACTTCCTATTGTTTTTTTTCTTTTGTCAATTTTGTTTTTCGATAGGTTTCCGGAGTTCAAATTAGCGATGTGACATACGAAGACATACACGGTACATCAGCAACAGAAGTTGCAGTAAAATTTGATTGCAGTCCCAAGCACCCTTGCAGCGAGATCAAATTGGAGGATGTGAAGCTTACTTACAAGAACCAAGCAGCTGAGTCTTCATGTAGCCATGCAGATGGAACAACTGAGGGTGTGGTTCAGCCTACAAGTTGTTTGTAGAGTGGAAAAATATGAACTGCTTGTAGAAGTATTGAAATCCAAAAGTTTGCCCTCCAGTACTAAGGACAAATGAAAAGTGAATTATACGATTTATATAGGAAGAATGAGCTTGTGTTGTTGGCAGCCTACTTGGGCTTCCCTTGAGCCTGGCCGTTCAATTAGTTTAGTTTGTTCAAACTCGTCCACTTCGATGGGTGTTTATGTTATGAATTGTTGTAAGATTATGTTCGGGATACGTTAAATTTATAAGATTAAATTTTATGTTGATGGCTAATGTGGCATTTGACATAGGATTCAATATTCTATCAATTTAATTCACAATTTTATTATAATCGAAGCACACATTAAATAGTAAAAATTTGGTTCAAGAAACAAAAGGATTTGAAGTCTCGCATGAACTTTTTGGTTGGAGCATTTTCTCATGTCAAATTTTACCCGTTAAAAATTTATTATGATATTTTAACATTTCGGTTGGAGTATTTTTTTCATGTCAAATTTGACCCGTTAAAAATTTACTATGGTATTTTAGCATTTCGGTTGGAGATGTATAAATCTTAAAAATGCATTCAAGATGCATTTTTGTTTCTTAAGCTTTGAGCTTTAGGTAATTAACTTTAAATGTTGTTGGGCACCTTGCACTAGTTGATTAAAGAAAAATAGACCCGAAGCAAGATTCCTTGTAGTTGCCAATTCGAAGTTTTCTTTATCGCTACATACTTACTGGTCTACAAGTTCTCTCTCTAATACATAATTTGACATAAATAAATACAGTGAAGAGTGCATTGACTAAACAGAAAAAAAAACAAAAAAAGCAGCACGTAAGCAATTACGTGCATTTGGTGTAAAAGCTAAAGGCCTCTGATTTATGTAAGCAGTTACGGTAATCATATTATATTATATGTATCTTAGTTCTGCAATTGTAACAGGAATAATATTGTTTTGTTATCCCCAATCAATAATACAATGATACGTGAAAAAGTTATTTAACATGTCATTGCGTTATTAGCTGGGGATAGCAAACAGTGCTATCCCCATTACATGAAAGTCTTTCTCCTGCATATCCTATTATACTATTATAAAACTCAATTGGTCAATCATAGTGAAAAAAATATAGTGAAAGAAAAAAGAAGAAGAAGAAAATATCAATTAAGCCCCTCTTATATTGAACACTTCAATAATAAAATAAAAATTGCATATGGAGTAAAGTCAGTCAGTTAAGATAGTATGCTAGTTCTTTTGCACCTGAGTTCAATTTCCTTCCCCGAACATTTTCAAATAAATAATAATAAAATAAAATGTGAATTTGATAGTCAATGTCGTAGTAAAATATGGTTTTTTAGTATCAATATTAAGGAAAGCCATTGTTCTTTCTAGCAGAATGCCCGCCACTGCTAGAGAGAGAGAGAGAGAGAGAGCGGAATGGCAGAAGTGAGTAACAAGCAGGTGATACCGAGGGAGTATGTCACTGGCTTTCCCAAAGAGTCAGACTTGTACGTGAATAGCACTGCTACTATCAAGTTGAAGCTTTCTGAGGCCCCCGAGCATGAGGGTTCTTCAAAGAAACTAGTTCTAGTGAAGAATCTTTACTTGTCCTGCGATCCCTACCAACGACTATTTATGGAAAGAATCGAAGGCCTCAGCAGCCAATCCACTTCCTCCTATACGCCTGGTTCTGTAAGCAAAACCCATCATATATCTTTTCCTTTCAATTTCTGTAAACATATATACCAAATGTTATGCTCAAATATATATTAATTGTTAAACATTGTTCCCTTAAAAAAAACAATTTATTGCAAAATTGGAATATACAAGAGGTAACTCTGCACAAATATTAATGACAAGATGAGGTGGCTAAAAGCACTGTTAATGTCTATCAGCGCGCAATGAGCACGAATAACTGTGATTATTAAGTAGTAGGAGCTGATAGTTGTTTTTGTTACCACATCCTATGCCACAAATATTAATTATTACCAATTATTCTTCTAGTAATGCTTGTTTTTTTGTTGATGGCAACATTGGGAGGAGGGAATCAAATACAAGTTTGATCATATGATTAATTTAATTTTGTTGGTGTAAACGTGCAGCCAATATACGGGTATGGAGTGGCTAAAGTTTTGGACTCTGGGCACCCAGATTTGAAGGCAGGTGACTTAGTTTGGGGGACTACCTATTGGGAAGAGTACAGCCGAATCCCTGAACCCGAAGGCCTGATCAAAATCCAGCACACTGATGTACCTCTATCCTATTATACTGGAATTCTTGGTAACAAGTCAAACCTATTTTAGATCATGATGATATGTGTTGGTTTAGATACGTAAGTGTATTTTTTGTAATTTCATTTCAGGTATGCCTGGTTTGACCGCTTATGTTGGTTTCTATGAAATTTGTTCTCCTAAGAAAGGAGAACATGTCTTCATTTCAGCAGCAGCTGGTGCTGTTGGTCAGCTTGTTGGACAATTTGCAAAATTAATGGGTTGTTATGTTGTTGGAAGTGCTGGCAGTAAGGAAAAGGTACGAACTTGAGAAATCTTTGAACTTCAAATTAATATTATCTACACCATTTTTTCTTGTTTGGGTTGTATTTTGCTGTTGTTATTTGGGCCAACTTTGGTGTTGGTTTGGTTTGGGGCCTCTGTTTGTGCGCTGGGACTACAATGAGTGGAAAGTTATAAGGGGTAAGTTATAAGGGGTTCACTTTATAGCCATCAGATCAATCCAAGGGCTGGGGAGAATTGAGATAAAGTTTCACAATTGGGTAGGTGAGGAACCCAAACCCGAATTGAATATCCAGCACGTCCAAAAAGAAGAAGAAGAGGGAAACACGTTCGAAAAAGAAGAAGAAGAGGCAAGTTCGAAGTTTGAACAGAAAGAACTCATCTCTCTAAAACCCAGAGGTCTGAGATACCCAATGAAGGCAACGGCTAACGACAGTTGAAGGCAACGATTCGCCACTCCGTTCTCCAGACCCTGAAAAAGTATTTATTTGGAGTAGAAGGGGCAAAGGTGTGGATTCCAAATCAATGAAGGGGCGAAGCAGTGGAAGGGGAAGGGGAGAAGCTATAATCGTTGGAAGTGGTAGGTTCCATTTGTGGAGCAAAGAAACAGAAAGACCCCACACAGACACCTTGCAATAACCAGCATTTGGTGAGTAATTTATGGAATTTGAGTTTAGGGTTAGAGTAATGGTTTTCCTCAATTTGTAGCATAAATTTTGTTGGATTTGGCATCTCTTCGTTGTGCTTGAGTTGCATGTTAATTTTTGCTTAGGTATATGTTAAAAAAAGAATGAAAATCAAGTCAATAACAAGTGAATAACATGTCAATAATGATATGAATAAGATAATGGTGTTGAATTGGAGGAGGCCCTCAAAACCTTCCACATTTGAAGCAGTGCATAGTGCAGATTAAGAAGAGGCGGTAGAATATATATATATATATATATATATATATTTTATGAAGTAAATATGATTTCCTTTGTTACTAAATTTGCCTGAGAAACATTTGAACAGATAATAATAAACTCATGAATAGAAGTGCAAAGCATTTGATGAGTAATTTAAGGAATTTGAGTTTAGGGTTAGAGTAATGGTTTTCCCCAATTTGTACCATCAATGTTGTTGGATTTGGCATCTCTTATTTGTGCTTCAATTGCATGTTAATTTTTGCTTGGGTATATGTTAAAAAACGAATGAAAATAGAGTCAATCACATGTCAATAACATCTCAATAACATGTCAATAACATGTTAGTAATGATATGAATAAGATAATGGTGTTAAATTGGAGGAGGCGCTCAAAACCTTCCACATTTGAAGCAGTGCAGAGTGAAGAGTACCTCTCTGGCCCTAGAATTTATATATTTTGTGAAATAAATATGATTTCATTTGTTACTAAATTTGCCTATGAGAAATGAGAACAGATAATAATAAACTCATGAATAAAAGTGCAAAGCATTTGAAATGAAGGTTGATCTATGACGATTGTGGGTGACTGAAGAAAAAGCTAGAAAGAAAGAAGGATGTGGCAATTGCTTAGCAAGCAGATAGCAGAGTAGATGCTTTGCTTTGCTTCCTTCCACTATATTTCTTATTTATTTATTTTGTGTTGTGTATGAGATGACAATAATTGTCATGTGTGTGAAGTGCAGAACTTGCCTACATTGCACTCACACGAGTATGGATCCATAAATAAAACACGTGAAATTGTTTGTAATTCACATAATCATTGCATTAACAGGTATTTGCACAAAATTTGTCATATTGCTTTGATGATGTTAAAGCCTATGATCAGTAATCCGTATGCTCATGTACTTTGTAAAATTTGTAATGTGCCTGGTTGACTAGTTGTGATTGTGCAAATACGTGGCAGTATATGTGTTCACGTTATTTCACATTGTATTTGAGGAAATGGGATCCAACGTGGAGCTGGTATGGCCAGAGGCAGAGGCATATTCGTCACGGGTGAACAACTGCTCACATGCAAATTCATCTCTAGCTGCAATTCGAGCGAAGTTGAGTGCGGAACAATTAGAACAATTCAAGACATCATGCTTTGGCCATCTTCTGAATATAGATAAGATTCAGTTTAGCGGGCAGATTGTGCATGGGGCTGTGTTGCGTAGAGTAGCGGGGCAGGGTGTGAAAGACTTGGATGGACTGAGTTTCTTATTAGGGTGTGACGTTGCTCAGTTCACTCGTCAGGATTTCTGTTTGATCACAGGGCTTCGTTTTGGGGAAGTGCCTGAAGTTTCCAGTGGAGAGAGTGATGTAATCAGACTTCAGAAAAGATATTTTATAGACGAAGGAATTACATGCAATGCTTTAGAAGAAGCATTTATGGGGTGCACAGAGGAAGATGACATCTACAAGCTAGCTCTTGTTTACTTTGCTGAGTTAGTGGTTTTGGGAAGGGACAAACATTTGAACATCAATCTAAATTACCTGACCCTTGTAGAGGACTTGGATGCGTTCAACAGGTATCCGTGGGGTTCGGTGTCCTTTGACAAAACCCAAGACAGTCTATTTTCTGCACCAACAAAGTATGTGAAAAGCTTGCAAAATGAAGAGGGAAGAGGGAAGGGGAAAAGTAAGGTAACGGGAACAAGCCGGAGAAATGAGAAGGGCAGGAAGGATAAGCATGGTGAAGCGCAAAGGAGTGGCTGGAGTTTTAAAGGTTTCACGTATGCTTTCCAGGTACATGGTAATAATGTTCATGTGAGTTATGTTTTGTTTTTCTTTAAAACATAAATAATGACTTTTGTCCTGTGAATTGTGTAGATTTGGGTATATGAATTAATTCCTAGAATGGCGGACCTGAATTACTGCAAGGTTGTTGATCCGACCGCTGTCCCGCGTATTTTGCGATGGAGAACTACTACGTCTGTTCCAGAGATGAGAAAGTTGAACAATTATTTTTTCCAGAGCAAAGAGGTTTGGTTTGCAGCCCTTGGAACTATTGATAAGATTGAATGAAATTTTGAAGTAGAATGATTTAATATGACTGTGGTTTGTATTCTGAAACAGTCAGTTCAGTTGCGGGCGCTATGTCCGAGTGAAGAGGAAATGAGACAGCCATATTGGAGTTGGCCACAGGATCGCCCTGATGAGACAGCCATATTGGAGTTGGCCACAGGATCGCCCTGCTGTTGTCTCGGCAGAGTCAATTCCTTCTTTATGTGGTGATCTTGATCAGTTGAACAAGGTGGTAAGCTTGTTGAGGTCCGAGTTGTTTCAAGTAAAGCGGGAAAAAGACGTCCTTCACTTAAAGGTCATACGGATGGAAAAACTGTTGGACCAATGTTTAGGTCCTCAGTTTGAGCAGGAAGTAAGGAGGGACCTAGCTTTACTGAAACAGAGGACGAAGCGTTGTGTCGTCTCACATCTATTTAGGGGATATCGGGAATTGGATGACATTCAATGGGATGAAGGGCCAAGTAACAGAAATGAGGGAGAGGAAAAGGAAGATGAAGGGATTGAAGGGGGTGAAGGGCCAAGTAATAGAAATGAGGGAGAGGAAAAGGAAGAGGAGGGGATTGAAGGAGAGGAAAAGGAAGAGGAGGGGATTGAAGGGGGTGAAGTGCAAGGAATACCAAGTGAGGTAGAGGAAGGGCAAAGGAAAAGAAGTGAAGGAGAGCAAGTGCAAGTAAAAAGTAGCAAAGGAGAGGAAGCCCAAAGACAGAGCAGTGAGGGAGAGGAAGTGAAAAGAAAAAGCAGTAAGGGAGAGAAACTGCAAAGGAAAAAAAGGGAGGGCAAGGAAGTGAAAACACAAAGAAGTGAGGAAAAGGAAGTGCAAAGAAACCAATGTGAGAAAGAAGATAATGAAGTTATGTTGCTTGGGGATGACATTGGCGAGAGCACGGAGGGGACACTGCTTGAGTTTACTGTCGGGGACATTGATTTGGATCAACCTACAGCTGTGCTATCTCAGTTGAACGTGTGGTTGAATGATAAAGGTAAAGCTGTGGCACAAGGGGTCCAATTACGGAAAAGGAAGAGGATCATTCCTATGTGGAAGATCATTGAAGGCATTGAATTGGTTCCAAAAACTGGGGCACAGACAACCGGACTGAAGATGTTAGACCCAATGAAGGCGATTCCGCATGATGATCTGGTGAATTTGCTGAAACTTTGTTGGGAATGGCGCCAGGACCCAAAGTAAGTCCCTTGCAATTATAAGATAGAAGCACGACTGTATATAATTTTTAATATACAGTGTTCTAAAACTGTTTTATATTCATAGTTTAGTGATGCAATTTGGCAACGTGGAAGCTGAGATTGAATTCTTCGCTTCCCTCGTGAAAGCTGATGGTTGGCTGAAAGGAGATGTAAGTGTAATTGATTATGCATTTGTTTTAATGTATATAGATTATGAGATTGACAAGAACAACATGTTGCAGCACATTGAGTTGGGGTTGTATCTCATCCGGAAGCGACAACAACAGTTTGAGGAAGTAGAAATAGCGGACTGGACAACGACAGATGTTTTTTTTATGGTATGTCATCGGCCTTGACCAAGTGCCGTTAATAATTACACATTTTCCATACAGACAATAGTGGAGGTGTTTAACCATTGATTGTTTTGTATTTCACAGAATCACATTCGAACTTGCTTTGCGGATAATAAAAGAAAAAAACAGCAGCTTGGGTGGAAAATCAGAAAAAGTTTACTAAACGTTGTAAATGGGAAGGTTCCTCCGTGTGGGATGGATTGGCAGAACGTCTATACGGTGTATACCCCAGTTATGTTGACGAAGTACAAGCATTGGGTGGCTGTAATGATTGATCTGGTATTGTGTGAAATCAAAGTGTACGATTCAAAGGTTTCACTAATTCCAGATGACATCGTAAAGGAAGAACTCGCCCCGCTATCAATTATGCTTCCAAATCTTCTCAACACCATCGACTTTTATGAAGAAGGTGTTTATGCAAACAATTGCATGCGAGATTGGTGGTGTCCGTGGCCAATAGAGCGTGTGGATGTTCCACAACAGTCTAATGAGTAAGCACAACTTGCAATTTAATTTTATTACTTTCAATTGTCAATTACGTTAGAATGTCATTAGTTGAATTGATCGAGTTCTTGTTTTGCTTCAGAGGCGATTGTGGCATGTTTGTGTTAAAGTACATTGAGCTTATCAGCGCTCAGCTTTCGTTAGCTATTTGCACCTCGCACAACATGCCTTTTTTTCGGTTGAAATTGGCTGCGGAGATAACAAGGGGAGATGCTTACTTCCCATGATATTGGTTGAAGATGACAAATGGTACATGAGAAGGTTTTGGGAATGTCCATTCTCAAACTAATGTAAATACACAATAGAGACGTACGTGTCCTTTTCGAATTCTACCGCTAACTCCTTCATGACATTTACATGTTTGTTAACCAAACTGCATTGAATTGGAATTTTAAGACTGCATATGTTAATTGGGATTTGAAGATGGCTTTTTAAGTGTATTACACCATTGCAAAGTGATATGTCATTGTTGATGCAAGCCACCATTATTCGCAATGAGTTGCATCATAATAGGTGTGTAAACATGCGAAAGGTTTTCGGCAGCTCAGTAGCATAAAAGTAGAAACAATTACAATATACACAAAATGAACAACAATTCACTTGCGTTTGGACAAGCAATACAGACACAACAGACAAACAATATACACAAAATTGGCCTGCCATATACAGACATACACACAGTAG
Organism: Prunus persica; assembly: GCF_000346465.2. NCBI lineage: Eukaryota > Viridiplantae > Streptophyta > Magnoliopsida > Rosales > Rosaceae > Prunus > Prunus persica. The sequence goes on from NC_034012.1 coordinate 19,057,476, forward strand.
ACATGCAATATACACACAGTAGACATGCAATATACACACAATAGACATGCAATATACACACAATACACATGCAATATACACACAATACTCCCTTAACACACACAATAGACATGCCCTTGCCCACAATAATGATGCAATATACTTCAGTCCCCAAGTACACCAACCATAAGGAAGTCGTATTGAATAGGATATTAAACTTAACAGTTGTTCTTCCTACTAAAAGAAAGAATAACGTCCGTTTCCCCCCTTCATTCTTACTTCAGTGATACTTGTGGCCCCAATAAACATCCAATATTGGGTCAAGGATATTCCATATACATGCAGCAAACTATCAATAAACCTTCAATAAACATTCAATATCGGTTCTATAACATGCGAAATACATGCAGTTAACAAATATTACAAAATGGGTTTAGGGTCTCATTGGTGGTGCGTGCAACATGTCTTGTGCGGAAGAACTTTCACAATCTTTGAAACCATGCAGTTAAATGATCCTTAAAAGAACAAATAAAATGACAATTGATACAACTAATAAAACTAATACCAAGTCCTTAATGGACTTCAGCATGTTCAGCACTCTAGCATCATACGTGTCATCTTGATGTTCTGCTTCAGCGGAGGTTACATCAACCCATTCGAATCCATTGCAACTGGTGGCTCCCTAATTGCAGGCATCATATATGGAATATAATTCTGTTAGAGTTAGACATGGGTTTATTTTGACCCACATACATATTATTGAAATTAAAACTTACATAGGAGGTTAGACACTTCCAGAATGGCTTCCCTCGATTTTTGTCAGATTTTGAAACCCGAAGCACCATTGTAGCTCCACAATACTGACACCTCTTTGTTTGAGCAGGAGATGAAGACGAAGACATGTTGAATCTTCTCAGTTGTACCTCTTCTCACTCAGATCTTCTCACTGAAACCTCTTCGGACTCATACCTTCTCACTCATCGTTGTCATTCATACCCCTTCACTCATAACCCTAAACTTGTCACTCAGCTCTCTCTCATCTCTGCCCAAATCGAGTTATATTTCTTTTTTTTGGGATCATTTGGTGGGTTGGTCACGATCTCGACACCCGTACCGTCGGCATTGCGACATCTTTTAGCCCGAAAAGCAATATAAACTACTTCACTACCAAATATATTTTCTGAAAAATGAGGGGACACTGCTTCAAATTTATTATTTTATATATATTTCATTAAGGCAACTAGTTGGATAAGAATCCGTCATTATTGGTTCCATTTGAATAACATTACTAGGGGTAGTTGGGTGTGGGAAAATGAAAAAGTATATGATGGGACCTTCTGTCACTACTCAGTAATCCATCACATTTGTATCAATGAATTTGATAGTGGGATAATCCCACAAATGGCTATGCAAATAGCCATTTAATGAACTTTTTGACTGTCTGACTCTGTATGCACCGTTATGACGTTTTCCCTTCTTTTGTCTTCAGTTTTAATTCACTTGGGTTCAGTTTCTTTAAAAATGGTCAACTTGGAAAAACCCCAACTGGAAACACCTTTTCAAAACACTATAAACAGAGGCTAAAACAAAACGTGTACCCCAAATATTCTCATTTATCCCCTCTGCCACTCCTCAAATCGTTCCATTCCAAAAACTTTTCAATGAATTCGAAACACTTCACTACAGTCGGAGGAAAGAGAAGGAAGCATCTCCATTTCGATATGCCCGAAGCCTTCATCCCGGAGTCCGCTTGGTTTCAAGTGATGTTATACGTGGCAACCGAATCATCGGAAGATCTCTTCCGTATGGCATCTGTGTGCCCATTGTTCCAAACTTTGGCAAACAGTCCACAAGTGTGGAACACCATTTCAATGGCAAAGTACCCACACCATCCTAGCTGGTACCGTGCCAGACCTGCGGTCCAGCATTTCTTGCAACAATGCAGGGCTTGCGATAACCCTGAGTCGATATTTAGAGAAGCATTCGATATTTTTTTCAGGGCCAGTAAGGTGGAAGCGTTGTATGGGATGCGCATTGCAGCCACGGCAGGCCATATGGAAGCGGCATATGTAGTTGGACTACTTGGTATATCCGGAATTGGTCAGTCAAAAGAGGATGCATTACAATTCTTGTGTTCTTTGAATCAACGTAACAACATTGATATGAAAGGAACCAGGGATGCTTTGACACGAAGATTAACCGGACCAAGAGTTGCAAGACATATCGTAGATATATTTGACTATGGGAAGATTAAGTTCAATCGCTGCAGCACTTGTAACAACAATGAATGGTATTTTGTTATTCAAGGCTGGCCTAGTGAAGACAAGATAAATCCTGCCTTCTAGACTTGTTGCAATCGATGCAAATGGCACCGTGAGAGTATTTTTTGGTTCAAACTGATGCGTGAGTATGTTGTGCGAGGGAATCATGTATTTTTGCATTAGTTTTAGTACGAATTTACGGTTTTGATGCATTGTGGACTTACTTCTCTTCACTTCTAGGTTGGCTGGCTACGTTGTACAAATGTTGTTTAAATGTTGTTTAAATGTTGGTATTTTGTCATAAACCGTTTTATATATAAATGTATAATATTTATTATATAGCGGAATTATTACTTACATCATAGACGGCTACGAATGACATTTTACTGACACAGATATTTTGCTCACCCACCCCAATATTCATATTTGGTAAACGAAAAGTCATGCATGGAGTAAATAGGTGTCTTTTCACCAATGCTTGGGAATGACATTTTCCCACTTAGCATATTCGACAGGATTTGGTTACACGTTTCTTAAGCAAAAGTTGAACAGTGAATGACGTTGAATAATTTGTTTGTGTGGAAGGAGTACAATGGATGACTTGTATATTTCCATATTATGTTTGAAAACATCCCTTCAACCTAAAAAATAAAAAAATTAACAAATTGAAGAACAGAGAAACCGATGAGCACTACAAATGGCCTATTCGCACGGAAAATAAAATTGTTTTAAACAAGTTGGACTAAATATAATTAACAAATGGACAGCCTAAAAAGTAATATCATAATAATTATAATAATTGTGGATTAATAATAATAAAATACTAATGTAGCATAACCATGAAACAGGGAATTCAGTAGGAAGATGAAATCTCAATAAGTTCGTTGAAATGTTCGGATCGTTTTTCTAATTTTTGTGTATTTAGTTCTGAATTTTCCAAGAAAAAAAGTAATTAAATAATAATTTAGGGTAAAATGGGATGATGTGGCCATGTTGACTGACGTACACTTGTGCAAGTACTCATAAGTGAGGGGCTGAGATCGCGCCAGGTGTCTTCTTGGAATTAGGGTTGGCTATTTTAGTGGAAAAATCCTTGAAAATAGGTAAAAAATAGTAGGAAATTCCTATTCTAGGTTGGGAAAATTACCCGCGCCTCCTTGTGACGTCATAAAACTAGGAGAACCTATAAATCATCCGTCTCGCAATGAAATAATCCAAAATGTTTTACATAACTCACTTCCCTCTTTACCCTAAGTATTGATGTTTGTTAACTTGAACTTCAATAACCTACTTCAACAAGCATCTCCCGTTAATGTTGGGAATAATTGTCTAAAATGCGTAACAATGAATCGGAGAATTCAGCAAGGGAGATGGAGTGTCAATGAGTTCGTAGCAATTTTCGGAAATAATTTTGAATTTTTGTGTATTTAGTTATGAATTTTGTAAGACAAAGTAATAAAATAATAATTTAGGGTAAAATGGGAGGATGTGGCCATGTTGACTGACGTACACTTGTGCAAGTAGTCAAAAGTGCCGGGCTGAGATCGCGCCAGGTGTCATCTTCTTTTCAATTTTGGATTCTTTTGTTAAAAAATCTTTGAAACTAAGTAATAAATAGTAGGAAAATCCTAAAAATGCCCCCAAAATTACTCCGGCCTACTTGTGACGTCATAAAACTAGGAGAACCTATAAATCATTCGTCTCGCAATGAAATAATCCAAATTGTTTTACATAACTCACTTTCCTCTTAACCCTAAGTATTGATGTTTGTTAACTTAAACTTGAATAACCTACTTCAACAAGCATCTCCCGTTGATGTTCGGAATTATTTTTAAAAATGCGTAACAATGAATCGGAGAATTCAGCAAGGGAGATGGAGTGTGAATGAGTTCGTAGCAATTTTCGGATAATTTTTTTAATTTTTGTGTAATTAGTTCTGATTTTTGTAAGGAAAAGTAATAAAATAATAATTTAGGGTAAAAAGGGAGGATGTGGCCATATTGACTGACGTACACTTGTGCAAGTAGTCATAAGTGACGGGCTGAGATCGCGCCAGGTGTCCTCTTGCTATTATTTTGGCTTTTTTAGTGCAACAATCTGTGGACATAGGTAATAAATTCTACGAAAATCCAAAAAATGCCCGGAAAATGAGAAAATGAAAATTATTTGTACATAACTCACTTTCCTCTTAACCCTAATTCACGTGTAACACGTATATTTCGGATAATATTCGATATATAATTTGTAATAATACAATATTTAGTTTCACTATATACAATAATATGTTTTGTTATAATAATGTACATAAATAATAATTGCACATGCTTTGAAGCCATCATTGCAACTACGCCTAGAGCTTTCAAGACGTCAGTTCGTATTCAATAAGTTGTCCACATGCAAGTGCACCTACAGTTTTCAACACGTCAGAGGTATTCAATAAGTTGTCCACATGCAACTGCACCTAGAGTTATTAACACGTCAGAGGTATTCAATAAGTTGTCCATATGACGCCGCATTGGGAATCAGTAATATATTTTCAATCATGTCCAATCACATAAAATAATGGCATACTTTTTCTCAATAACCTCACACAAGTGAAGCAATTTTAAAACCCTTACTGAATATTTGTCCTAGTCTATATGAGTGATTATATAATCAGTCTGCATTTTTTTCACAGTATATGTTAACTTTGAGAGGGATTCCACAAACATAAAATATAAAGAAAGCAAGAAATAGTAGGAGATGAACCAGTAGAAAAAACAATATATAAATGGTACATAATAATTCCATAACCTTGTCACAAACGCACTCACAAAAGCTTTTCCATAAACCTTGTCCTAACATATAATAAATAAAGGCAACATTGCATATGATGCAACCATGTCCAAATCTGATACGTGATCAAAAACAAATGGACATGGCAGCAACATATGACTGAAGTAGATGGGCTCTTTGCATCTTGTGTTTTCGTAATTAAAGACATCAAAATATTAAGGTTTAAATCTTCCATAGTAGTTAGCATCAAAATAGCTTTGAAGCAGAGTGTAAAGAAAATTCCAATTCCACTGATTTGCCTCTGCTCAAACACGAGAACCAAAATGGTTACTTCCCTTGCTGAGTATATTTGGTGACGTCGGAAACGGTAATAGATGATCAATCAAACCCAGGTACGACGAGTTTTGCATAGGATCGGAAGTAGTCGAATCCAGCTTGCATCACACGCTTCTTTGACTCCACTGCATTAGATGAGTTCTTGTATTTTTGAACAGCTACACTCCGAAGTCGTTTGTGTCTACGCTTCATGCGCTGCAACTTCACCCTATCCAGATTGGCCTGCCTTTTGTCATCTTCAATTTGGCCTTCAACAAATTCCAAACGTGCCCTTGCCCTTTGGATTTCATCACCAAGTTGAAGATGCCTCTCCTTCCAAAAAGCAACAACTCTTTCAGACTCAAAACTTCCAACAAAATGGTCATTCTGTCTAGGAATGTGACATTGCTTGTCTGGTGACTCACTTGCGTGTCGAAGGCGGTCTTTGTTTGGAGGGGTGTTTATTATGCTCACATCAAACTTGGTTAGTAAATCCATTCTTTGGGGGGAATGAGTTTGTTTGCTTGAGAGAGTATCAGTAGATGGAGACAGATTCGGTGGAGGAGTGAGTTTTGTGTGGAAGGAGAATTTATATGAAAGGGGTGATAGTAATACCAAGAAAAGGGTTCCCGCCAAAAAATATTTGGTTGAGAATGTATAAATTAATTTTTGGTCTGATACAATCTAAGTTGAATCCTAACTAGTTTGGTTGAGTTAACTAAGTAGATGTCACTTCCATTGAGTTTCTTTCAACCACTATCAGTGGTGTCAGGAGAGTGTGAGGTTGACATGCTTGAAAAGCAAAACCTGACACCTATTTTTAAAAAATTCCATAAAAAAAGTACATATGTTGACTACACACAAGCTTTGGTATGTTGGTCTATAAACCTATGTTCCCTTTCTCAAACGAAATTGCATATGCAATCCTCATCCTCCCAAAACAAAGAGGATTATTCAAGCATGTCAACCTCTTCAGGCGCCAACAACACAATCGAAGATGACAAATTGGAGTCGCAGGTTCTATTTCCACATTGTACTCGCCGACCCCTTCCTTTTTCAACATCATTTGGGAGTGAGGGGGACTCCGATGATCCATTAGAGGCAATACATGCAGTCAGTGGCAAGCTGGATTATAATTCCAGACTGATCAATTCATGGCACGAGAAATGTGTTGAAGACGAGGCAATTTTGGCTGATCTTAACATTAGAGTGAACAAAGCGTTCTCCCAAAAGAACAAGTACTTGAAGCTGAGTCATAGCAGGAAGCTGAAAGCTGAGGAGTTGGATACAGTAATGAATGATGAAATGAAAGGTTGTTTGCTGAACCACATGCGATGCGAAGAGCACCATAGTGAACTGGAGTTGGCATTCAACGAAGGATTCGACAAATTTCGAGCATTTGCGGCAACTACTCATACAAGTTATGATTGGAACTATGTGTCCCCTGATGCTGTGAGAGAGATACTAGACGATGGGGGTGACATGAATGAGCATAAGCACGTCAAAGCTGCTCGGAAGAAGCCGACCGATACGACTAAGTGATTGCGGCTACCGCTGTTCAGTTGGTTGAGGGTGACCGTGGTATTGCACATATACTCCCTTAATGTCATTATCTAATTTCAAATAACACAAATATCAGTTTCATTTGCTTCATATATAATTATTGGGACTATGTATTGCAAGTCATCATGTGTTATAATGTCTAACATTATATTTTGCAAATATGGAAATATTATTCAATAAGCAGTCAATATCACAGCAAGCCGGGAATCAGTAAATGCTCCTTATCATGTCCATTTACATTAAAGAGCTGGCGTACTAATGTGTTCAAAAAAAACTGAGACGTGAGTCATAAGTAACATAACATGTGCTATACATTGTTTACTGAATGGTTTATGGTTTATTTTTATATAATAAAATTCCAAATATTGCTGAAGATTTATTTCGTCTATATGACTAGGGATATGAGTGGCCATAAGCATGTGAGACCTGCTAAGAAGAAGCTGACGAGTACGACCGAGTGATTGTGGCTACCGTTGTTCAGTTGGTTGGGGAGATCGTGGTATTGCTAAGAGGGAGCACATAATATGTTTTGCAATCAAATGTTCTTTTGTGTGTGGAATTATGAGTATTTATGTAAGTTAGTGTACCCTTTAATATTTTTCACCTAAGTATCGAAATGTAATTAGCTGCAATGTTATGTTTCATTTTTACACGCTGCTTTCTATTTGCTCTGTTCCAACAAAGTGCTTCAAGTATCCTTCAGTTACAAAAGTGTACAAAATCGTGCCCCTAATAACCAGTCGTCAAAAGTGGCTACTGCTGGAAATGATTACTGGTAATGGAAACAACAGCTGGCTGCTGGAAATGCTGCATTAGCCTGAGGATTTGAAAAATGAATCTCTGTTAAAACATAATTCACCCTAAACTGCCCATTTTACATGGTAAAGGTCATTGCTTCTTCACATAACTACAAATTTCATACTTGATCAAATGTCTATGAAAATTTATAAATAGGGAGAAGACGTAAAATTAACATGTCTCCAAATTTCATGGAAGAATGAAACCAAGGAAATTTTCATTTCAATTACCAGTGGACATAGTAAGAGCTCATCGGTGGACATGAACAAAAACACAATAATATTCAAAAACTGAATCTATAAAACTTCACCTGATCATTAATCTTCATAACAACCACATTTCGTCTAATACAAATATAAATCATTTAGTTGGTCCGTGCATCCTGTCAAAATCGTCGAATAATGGGTCACTACGATGTATTGGAGTTGATTCGTCATTGTTCGACGGTGATGTCCTGCATAAACATCAAACACAAGCACATAAAAATTTTACCTTTTCATATTTTAGATGTTATTACAACTAGTGTTAGCATCTTACGGTGTGTTCAAGGCTGGGCATTGTCTTCTATCATGACCAATGTGTCCACACTCCCGACAGTGTCTAATCCCTCGCTTCATTGCCTTTTCCTTTGCTCCCGTTACTCCTTTCGACCTTCCTTTGCACCTCACTCTCTTAGGGTCTTTCATATATTGTGTTTGAGAGCTGGACCCTCCAACTTCGTTATTACTTAGTCCATCCTTCAGCAACTTTAACTTCACCTGCAAACTTTTTAGAGTCTCTGACAGTAGCTCACATCCTTCTTCACTCATTAATGCATCCTCAACCACATCTGAAGCAAGTCGAGACATTGTACTCCGCTTTATTAGAAGGCCAGGATCTGCACAGTCTTTAATTTCGTTGCCATTTGCATCTGACACCATTCCAGATTTCGCAGTTTTCTTCCACCTCTTCAAAATATATTTATCGGGCATATATTCAATCTGGTCCCTTCTGAACAATGCTAGGATGTGCTTGCAAATAATTCCAACAAATTCAAATCTTTTGCAGCTACACGATGCGTGGTCAGAATCTTTGACATATACGACTTCTGCCACTCTTGTTTCCCAATTTTTCCTTTCGCTCACGTTAAAGACAACTTTACAAGCATCCTCTGTTTTGAGCTCTAGGAAACATGCTGTACTTTGTATTAGTTCTTGCTCAAACTTTTGAAACATTGTCCTTGTGTACAAGGTAGCCATTTGTTTGTTCATTGGCATCGGTAGAAGACATTGAGCCACTTCAAATGCATCTACGTGATCAGCAACTAACTCTTTTTCACGTTGATGAGAAAGTGCCCTCTCAAATCGTATTATGAAATCCATCAACGAATTTCTCCTTGATATGTATTGCTTGAAAAAACCATGAGAACCTTCCGCTCTTTGGCTGCTTGACATTCCAGCGGCAAAAAATTGTCGTGCGTAGGCTGGAACCCAAGATTCCCTTAAATCAAACATTGAACTTAGCCATGGATGGTCGGTCAAACCAGCCTTTGTAACCACAATATTCCATTTTGCATCAAACTCATCCTTATTGTCAGTATCCCATATGGCTTTCTGAAATTCACGCCAATACTCCTTATAAGCGTCACGTGGTAACTTAACAGAGAACTTTGATGTGATGTGCCATATGCAAAGTCGATGAAATGTACTCGGGAAGGCTATTGAAATCGCTATGGCCATTGCCGCATCTTGATCTGTAATGATCGTTTTAGGTTCCCCACCTGGCATGGCTTTCTTAAACTCCTCAAACATCCAAACAAACGACTCAGTCGTTTCCTTGCTCAAAAATGCACATGCTAAGACAATTGTTTGACCATGGTTATTAACTCCCAACATTGGTGCAAATGTCAAGTCGTATCGATTCGTGTTGAATGTGGTATCGAATACAACAACATCTCCATAAAACCCATACGCCCGTCTAGAAGTTGCATCTGCCCAAAAACATCGACTAAACCTGTCATGCCCATCTCCCTCAATCTTGAAATAAAAAGCCTCATTTTTTTTCTGTTCAGCCATAAAATACTCGGTCACTAGTTCAACATCGTGGTTCCTCAGCTTCCCATTCACACTACATTCAAGATTGTAGATATCTTTTTTGATAAAACCGATTTTATCCATTCCTCCGGATTGCACCTTGAAAATACTTACCTTATGATGAATGGGAATATTAACTGAACCCAACTGTTTTGTGAGTACTTTGTAGAATCTGAAATATGACGGTGTGATCTCAATAAATGCATTCTTTCTGAGGGTGTCATCTTATGATTGTGTCCCTCTGCAAAAAGAGATATGGTATACTTCTTGCTCCCATTTGTCTTCACAACCACAATCTTAGCTTTGCAATTGCATCTACTTATTCCCCGTTGTCTTTTTCTCTCCCGAGTTTCATCCTTCCTGTATGCACCTTGTTTGCAACATACAAATTCTTTCCTCAAAATCTCTTTCTTATTTTTCCCCCAAAAGCTAGAATGAAGTCGAATACCAAAGCCAGCAAAGAATGCATATCTATTATAGAAATTGTAAACGAGGTCAAGCGAGTCAAACTTCATCCCAACTGCTGGTGTTTCCTCATTTCTTACTTCAGGAATATAAACCCTCCCATTAGCTGTTGCACATTCATCACTCTCTGAGCCCCCAGACATTTTATCTACGTATATTATTGATCCACTTCTATATTACTGCATAGCAATTATTCATTCATTAATCAGTCATTACTGCATCACAACATATCAATGCATTCCACTTACACAAAACATTGCCCAAATTGACACAAAATACGCATAGCCTAACTTCCGATTACACAAAACGCAAGCAAAATTTCATAAAAGTTACGTCATCTCTTGTGAAATAATCTGGTCAAAATAACATTAGAACCAACATGTTCAACTAAGAACACAAATGTAATTCAAACCACCAATTACAGAACTTCACCCAATATCCTCTCCAACTGCTTACTCCTAATGTCATTAAGCCTAAGTTTAGGTTCTTTTACCTACATTTCATAATTTTCCACCCCGACCAACAACAATGAACTAAGAATATTGAATATTCATAAGGAAATGACACATTATTGATGCCACAAATGACGAATTTCCCACCCTCACAAAAGATAAACCTAACCCAATAAAATCAATCCAGCAAGTGAACTTACCTCTCAAAATCAATCGGGAGCTCTGAAGTCAGTCAGCTTGAAAGAATGTGGTGGACATTACAGAAGACTCTTTGGTATTTGAGACTCCATCTCTACCAAAATCGAGGAACAACTGCTGCTGCGGCTTCTAGCTACAAAAACAGATATGCTACTTTGCTTTCATCTGGAATCTTGTCAGCTGAATGAAAAAGAGAAGGGGTTTTCACTTGAGCCATAGAATCAAAACAGGGCAACAGCTAGGTAAGAGCCATTCTTCGTAATACCCAGGATACCATAGATCGCAGGCCTCCCAACGAGCTAATGACAGTCGAGTGACTATAAGGTTTGGGAGATTTGGATCCTTCTAATTGTGGGTTTGCTTTACATTCAAAAAGAAAGGATTGTGTTCTTCAGTTTTTCACAGAGAGGGAAAGAGGGGAACAACTGAAGTTGGGTTTCTAACGGGTTAGATTTCAACCCGATTCTACATGCACCCTCTTTTAAAAACTCACCGTTGGATGAAATCCAACGGCTCTTACATGCCCCTCAAAAACACCCCTTATAACTTCCCACTCACTATAGAAGCTCCCCTGTTTGTGTTGTTGAATTGGGTCTTTTAGTTGTTTTTGTAAACTCTGATTTAAGTCTAGTTTGGTATTGCTGTACTTTTAAAAAAAACTACTTCCGCTGTGCTGCTAGAATACTCAGCTGTAAAAAAAATTAGTTATGCTTTTGGTAAACTATATTTGAAAAAGTGCTGTGAGTAATCCAAATGTTTGGTAAATGACCAAAAAAAAGTGCTTTTAATACGTACAATGACTAAAAAGGACATGATGATGGAACTATTTGATTTTTTCTTCATTCTTTTTCTACTTAAAAAAAACTTCACTACATAATTTTTTTTTCTTTTTTTATTTATACTATACACGTGTTCCTCTCTTCTCAAAAAAGTAAATGCCTTTTGTTATGTATTGAATGCTAACCCAACGACACCAATTGGAAACCCAACACAGCCCATCTCTCCACTTCAATTTTTCTCTTTCTACCATTTACAAGTTTTTTTTCTTCATTCCTTCGTCTAACCAAAAATATCTCATGTTTCCCCCAATTAGTTTTAGTACTTTTGGGTAGGTGAGACTGAAAAGGGGAAAAATTGTATGTTGGGTTTATGTTTTGGTGTTCTTGCAATGGGAGATAACATAGTGGAGAAAGTAGCCATGGTGAAAATACAGATTTCTGGGTTGCAGCCATGGAGATTTGAGCTGATTTACAGTGCTGTAGTGGGGGTAGTTGAAGCCCCCCCAAAGTTGGGACTACTGCAACAGGATCTTTCCACCCAAAACCAAAAACAAGAACAACAAACTCAGGTGGAACATGAAACTCATCACTCTCTCTCTTCCTTCGACTCGGGTTTTCTCTCTTCTTCCTCAAACCTGCGACAAATAGAAAAACCCCCAATTTAACAGAGAAAACTCTAGATGCAGAAAGTTTGAGAAGTAGAAAACCAAAAAACCATAATTGTAATTAAGTTATTGATGAATGGGCAACCTTCTTAGCAATTAATTTTTTGATGTCCACAATGAGAGTTCCAGCAGCGTCAGAGAGTAGAGAAGGAAATGAAGGAAATAGAGTTCACAGAATGGAGAAGAAAAAAGGGGCAAAAGACCGTCAATTTGTAAAATAAGTGAGGGTATTACGGGAAAGTTAAAAGTTCATTAAAACAACCGGTTAAATTTTTTTTGAAGCAGCTTTTAAAAGCTTGGTAGAGACGGCTTCGAAAAAACAGCGATCATTGACTGCGATTTTAAAAAAAAGCAGGATTCCTGATGTTTTCCAAACACCCAACTCATGAAATTTTTTTATTAAAGCTGCTTTTTAAGAAAATTAAACGCTGCCAAACACCACCTTAACCATTTTCTTTGCGTGTGCCAAATTTATAATTTTGACCAGTGTCATGCAGGAAAATGTTTCATGCTTTGTTAACAGGGGGCTTTCGATGAGTATTTTATTTAGATGAAAAGTGATTCATTCCTTTCCTTTATGGATTCATCTTGTTAGGTTGATCTATTGAAGAATGAGCTTGGATTTGATGAGGCTTTTAACTATAAAGAAGAGGCTGACTTGAATGCGGCTTTCAAAAGGTGCATATGAGTAATGATAGAGAGATTACATTTATAAACCCTAGCGGACCATGAATATAATGAGTCTTAAATCTATTAGACAATTGGTTAGTTGACAGGTGGTATACAAAGCAGTCTACAAATGTGATCTCCCTATCATTTTCCGTAAAATACATATTTATTATGTTATACTAGTTTCCTTTAGTAAGAAAAGAAAGGAAAAAAACTATTATTAAGAATTTGTGTGTTGTTAGGGTTCATCATTGGGCTGGGCCAACTCAAAAATTTTGGGTTCGAGCCGAGCCCTCATGGGCCGAAATGGGCCAGACTTTTTGTTAAAAAGTCTTTTCAATCTTTTTGTTACACATTTCGTTTTTTCAAAAGTGATGGATATAGAGTATTCTCTTAAACAATAGTATAGATTACTACATAATTTAAGAAAACAAAAATATAATAGCCAAACTTTTTTACTAAACCTAGACCAATAACCAATATATTTAAAAAATATTATACCTAAAAATGAATCTTATGATGTGCAATTTGTGCCTTAATTAACTTATATCCCAAATTAGGATTGACATCATGAAAATTAAAGCAATTTGTGCCTTTAAAATTAATAAACCCAGAATAAGCTTTCAAATTCTTTATTGAACCGTTAAATTTGAACTTGACAAAAAAGGGGCACTAAGAGATATAGTGCATATATTGCTTGTTTGTTACAAAATTTTAGACAACATTGAAAAAATTAACTTAATTTATAACATGTGTAAACAAAATAAAAAGTTTATTAGTTTATCATACATATTACATTATTTTGATTAAGTATAAAATGAGGTTAGGGAATGCATCAATTAATCTTAAAAAAATGAAAAGCATAAGCGGGCGGGCCGAGCGGGCCTAACCATCTTGCTAGGCTGGACTTTGACCCATCAAGCCTCGGACTACCCACTTCGGAGCCGCGGGCCAAATGATGATCCCTATATGTTGTATATGATGCTTTGAAGCTTGAGCTTTCTTGAGTGAAGGATAAATTTTCTTTGTAATTACCATACACTTGCCAGGTATTTCCCTGAAGGCATTGATATTTACTTTGAGAATGTTGGAGGCAAAACGCTAGACGCAGTGCTCCTCAACATGAGAGTCCATGGCCGCATTGCTGTATGTGGAATGATCTCACAGTACAATCTTGATCAAGCAGAAGGGGTAACAAATTTGATGCACCTTGTGTAAAAACGTATCCGCCTCCATGGATTTTCGGTAAGAGATCACTATCACATCCATCCGAAATTCGTGGAGTTTATGCTGCCTTACATTAGGCAAGGAAAGATTGTTTATGTGGAAGACATAGTTGAAGGCCTTGAGAGTGGTCCAAGAGCGCTGGTTGGACTTTTTAAGGGTCTTAACTTTGGAAAACAAGTAGTTGACGTCTCTGCATGAATAAGTTGTTTTGTCAATCGATTTGGTGTGCTTGTGTTTCTAACCACTATAACTTTGTTAAGTGGCTCTTTGGTTTTATTTTTATGTTTTTGGATCCTTTTTGGGATTGCATATGTTAAGTGGTGCACTTTGTCATACAGAAGATATTCATCAATAATAAGGGCTAATTCAGGATTGTTGTCACTTTTAAAAAAAGATGCTTCTGTTGTGTTTTGGAAATAATAAGCTGTAAAGTAGTTCCATGCGTGTTAAACAATATTTTTAAAGTGTTGTTAGTATAAAAAGTTATGTCAAAACCGTTTGGTAAATTTTGATATAAAACTAGTAACTGTTGATAATGACTAAAACATACATGATATGTCGAAAGTGTTACGTGGTAACCATATGGTGGTGGTGGCGGTGGTGGTATAGGTGGAGGTTGAGTTGGTGGTGGTGGTGGAGGTGGAGGTGGTGGTGAGGCGTGCTACGGGCACCAACTTAAATACTAATTTAATGATACCAACCTATGTGGCATATGACATGACAATTTATGTCATATGCCACATCATTTTTTTTATTAGTTAAGTTTTAACAATTTTTTGTCAGAATTAACTTAATTATTTAGTTTTAAATAAATAAATTCTGCTCCACGCCTCCCTTCCTTCTCGGATCTACTACCATGGCCTCCTTCCTCCCCAACTTGTATGCCCTTATTATTACGCACATTGAATTTGGCTTTCGGGGTGTGACATATTTTTACCAATCCCATGAAGCTTTTCTTATCTTTGAATGCTTGAGTGCTAACCATTGTGTGTTTCCCTTGCTTTAGGAAGATTGCCTCACTCAGCAAGAATGCATGGTGAGGTGTTTGTGAATGGTGCAAAATCGGTACATGTACATGGCCACGACACCGATATATAAATGAGAAGAGAATTCCTTGGTCAGTATCAATATTGCGAAACTGTTGCAGCATTGAAGGGTTGTGTGAACTCCTCGATTTCAAGCGAAGTCGAATATTGCTTGATGTGGAAGATGGCTCAAACTAATAAAAATGAGGAAAACGGATCATACCAACAAAAATATGGCAGATGGCCAGAATCAATATAACCGTGGTCAGATTTGGGAAGTGAGGCCATGGCAGATTCGGAGAGGGAGGGAGGCCATGGCAGATCTATAAAGGAATGGAGAAACAGATCACACCTCTTCCCTTCTCCTCATACCACAACTCATCATACACACCCAATCGATTTTGAAATATTACATAAAAGTTGTGATGGCGCTGGAACTGCAGATTCAGAACGTTTTTTATATGCTTCCCACAAGCAGTCAGACAAACCCTTAGAGGACGAGTGACATCATTACCTTCTCAACTTACCAAAGAAAGAACTCCTTCCGAAGTGGTAACCACTTGCCGATGCTCCCAACTACAGAACCAAGTTTCCATGGACACGTGTCACCTCCACAATAGTTTGCACAAAGTCCGACATTGAAACTTTGTGCAAAACTCCCATTTTCAGGGAACAGTACCTAAGGAAAAGGGGTAACTACTTTTCACATTTACTGTTACTCTGCCAAAATTACCACATATACTCGCTGACTTAAGTATTGGAGAGTCTTCGGCAGGTACCACACCAGTGTCCGAAGCTTGACGATCCCTTCTTCCTTGTTTTCTTATGCAAGATCCCTCCATACCGAAGGTCCACAACCTTCTCCCTTGCTGAAGATTTAACACTCCTTTATCTAAGTTAACCCTCCGAAAAAGAGCATCAACACGCGCAGCACTCATTATCTTTCAACAATCTGATTATCTTATACTAGTTAATTTATGGGTTGTTTGATAACAATTTCAATTTTAATTTTTAGTTTTCATTTTCATTTTTTTTGAAAACTGAAAACATGTTTGGTATTAGATTTCGTTTTCAAATTAAAAAAAAAGTGAAATCTAGTTTTCAAAATCACCTTTTTTTTAAAAAACAACTTGGAAGTGTTTTATGTTTTTTTTTTATGTTTTTTTTTTTTTTTTTTTTTTTTTTGTGCACTATTGTTTGTTGGAGTGTTAGTTGACTTTCTTTGCACACCAAGGTTTCCCATATTAACTCATGCATAGATTGGAATTGATTTCCTACTCTAAATAGTATTAGAAGTTATTAATTACCTTACTTAGCCTTCAAGGAATATTGTATTATAAATATGGCCTTCTACAAGGAGAAGAATACACAGAAAATTCTCACCACAATTACTCTTTCGTAATTTTAGCATTATTTCATTCATAAGTTTCACATCACCACACATGAAATGCACTCCGGTTACCAAAAGTCGGTATTTGGGACCTCCCAACTTGGACTTGGTCGCTCAATTCGTGCTTTTGGCCACAATCCCAATCCAAACCTCGTCAACTCCATGTCCAAAGGTCACTAAAAAATAATCATAATTTTAAAAAATTCACCAAAAAATATTACGAATTTTTTGTCATTCCTGCTTTAACTTTACCTTTTGTTTTCAAATGTTGACCCGTCCCAACCCAACTCTCAATGCTCGAAGGGTTCTTTCGTGTAGTTAAGAGTTGGGTTTTCCAAGGTAGGTCTATATTGATTCGAACAACTTTGCGGTATATCTGTGGGTAAGATACTGTTCTCAAAGTAGTAAAGGCTGAACTAAAAGGCTAAATGGGAAAATGAATACTTTCTTTTCTCTTCCTCAAGAAACATACATCCTCACCACAAGAGAGGGAGAGTTGCTTGGTATTTTGTTAAATAAAATAAAATAATTAATAATTGAAAATAGAAAATGTTTGAAAAGGATATTGGGAATAAAGAGAGAAGATGCGGGTGTGAGTAAAATAACAATAAAAGAAAATTAAATCAAAAATAAAAAAATAAAAAAATAATTAAGTTTTGGGGAGTAGAAATCGGGATGGAGGGGGGAGAGAGAGGTTTTTTTTTAAAAATTTTTTATTCGTATTTTAATCAATTTTGATATTGTTGAGGCCCAAAAAAGTTACGGGAAGCCCAAAGACATTTAAAGCCCAATATAACATATATTCTCAGTCATGCGTTAATCCAAGCTGTAATTCGGATTTAATTCATTAAATAAATATAAAATAGTGTACATGTCATGCTAAACTAATAATACATTTTCCCCATGCTAATCACCTATCAAGCTCACATGAACCCAAGTCATGTGATTTACGGGCTTGCATGAGGGATTGTGGTGTGGAAGGTTACGGAGGTCCACAAGGCCCACGGAAGCTCTTGGATAACAGAGACTTTGGGCTAGCTACTTGAGAGCACCAAAGTCCAAGCCCATTACTTAGAGTTCTCCAATGTGGGTGAGCAAATGAGACATTTTTCAAGCACTGCCTTTTACCTATAGGAAATAGTCATTTTCCAAATACCAAGCTTTACCCGTTGGAAACAAGCATTTTCCAGCACTTCCTATTACCCATTGGAAACAAGCAGTTTCCAGTGCTTCCTTTTACCAATAGGAAAAAATCTGTTTATGATACCTAGCTTTACCTATTGGAAAATAGCATGTCCTAGTCCTCCCTTTTAACCATTAGAAATAGGTTGGTTCCAATACCTCCCTTTACCTATTGGAAATAAAGGAAAACCCTCACCCTCTATAAATTGGCACTCATGGCTCAAGCAAAAGGCACCAATTTTTCTTCAGCCAATACTTCCTCACTCGGCTACTGCAAGCATCCCAGCAGCCACCAACCCCCATAAAGCATCACCTAGCTCCAAGCTTTTCCTTCCTTCCAAGCTTTAAACACCATAGCCTTTAAACCTCAAGCTTTTCCTTCCATCCTCCTTCTCTTGAAACTCTTAAATCCCCATAGCCATAGCCACACACAACAAATTATCAACACCAAACTCAAACATATCCAACACCAAGCCAAGCACATGCATTCTCATTTGCTAAACTTGTGGGTCTTTAGCTCCTACACTCCAAGCTCTCATGCTAAGCTCACATAATCTCATACCAACATCAGCAAGTCATCTTCAACTCTTCGTCGAGCTGCCGAAAACATCAACACAAAACATGCAGCCGTTGGAAGAAGAACAAAGTACTCTCCCGGGACTTGCTTTTCCCTTGGGACACTTTGGGCCTAGTTCTCGCTAACTCAGATAAAGGAACAACGAAGTCTTCATTCATCACTCTATGGCGACCCAAGAATCAACAAAGCCCGGATGAGCCTTCGAACGAAAGTGACCACATGCAAAGCTCAAGCTTCAATAGCCAAGCCCAAGCTTTTGGTTCCTAAAAACATGCTTACGACAGCTGCAACAAACAATACCTAAGTCACCATAAGTGATATGCCCCAGCGTCTCAAGCACTTTCTATGCCCTGACAATTCTAATGATCAAGTTTTAGAGTCAAACCAAAAGGCCATTGGGATGTCTCAATTGCCACAATTCCATAATCAATCATCATCAAGCCTCAAGCCTTATTCAAGAAATCCAAGCACTATTCTTTACTCAAGAAGGAAAACATCTCAGTTCGTGGCAAATAGAAGGAAAATACTACGAAGGTACCGGAAGAACCTAAACACTGTCAAGATGAAGTTTCCTTTACCAAGCAATCAAAATTTTTGAAGTGATGTCAAGCTATCAAGAAAAAGAGTAAAGTCACTATGCAACACAACAACCAAAATATGCTTGTAGTAACCAAGATTCAAGCCAAGCAAAATGTGGAAGATAATGATGCGTTGTATGAAATGCTCCTGGAAGATAACACAAGCCCTATAGTCATGCTGCCGGAAGAGTGAACCATCATGCCACTAAATTTGAAAGAGGAGCCCCATATCTGAGTACTGGAAGGCAGCGCAGTGGACTCCAAAACTAAGATCTAGTCCAAGTGACTTAAGGCCTCCATATTGCAATGCTTATTTGCCAACACCTATACCGCTTTCAAGCTACTGCAGACACTATCATGCTCAAATCCTTAAGCATCTCCCATTGTATTTTCATCTTCTAATCTACCAAAGCCCTCATGATTGACCAAGCTATATCTTGATTCAACTCCACCCACTTGCTCTTTACAGCAGCCCAGGCCCATCTGTAGCTGCCGGAACAAAAAAGCCCCAACGTAAATGACAAAACCGAAACACTAAAGCACATCCACCATGCTAAATAGCCCAAAAGCTATATTAAACCACGACACTTTAGCCAATACCAAGCGTACAAGCCAATGCCCAGCATCCAAGCATACAAGCCAAAGCTTAGCGTACAAGCCAATACTAAGCATACATGCCAATGCCAAGCATACACACCAATGCCAAGCATCCAAGCCAATACCAAGCGTACAAGACAAAGCCAAGCATACAAGTCAATACCAAGCATACATGCCAATGCTACGCGTATACGCCAATGCCAAGCATCTAAGCCAATACCAAGCATACAAGCCAAAGCCAAGCGTACAAGCCAATACCAAGCATATATGAGCCCAAGATCAAGCGTACATGCCAATGCCAAGCATCCAAATCAAATACTAAGAATACATGTCAACATCAAGCATACATGCCAACACCAAATATACACGTAAAAACCAAGGAAGCAAGCACGGATGTTTCATGCATATTGAAGAACCAGCCATGTCATGCCACTGCCAATTATTTTGGGCTGAAATAGATTATTGGGCCCATCTCACTGCCACTTCATAGCCCCAATAATCAAGGGGGCTAATGTTGAGGCCCAAAAAAGTTACGGGAAGCTCAAAGACATTCAAAGCCTAATATAACCTATAATGTCACTCATGCGTTAATCCAAGCTGTAATTTGGATTTAATTCATTAAATAAATATAGAAATAGTGTACATGCCATACCAAAATAATAATACATTTTTTCCATGCCAATCACCTATCAAGCTCACATGAACCCAAGTCATGTGGTTTATGGGGCTTGCAAGAGGGATTGTGGTGTGGAAGGTTACGGAGGTCCACAAGGTTCATGGAAGCTCTTGAATAATGGAGACTTTGGGCTAGCTACTTGGGAGCACCAAAGTCCAAGCCCATTACTTAGAGTTCTCTAATGTGGGTGAGCAAATGAGACATTTTTTAAGCACTTCCTTTTATCCATAGGAAATAGTCATTTTCCAAATATCTAGCTTTACCCGTTGGAAACAAGCCTTTTCCAGCACTTCCTATTACCCACTGGAAATAAGCAGTTTCTATTACTTCCTTTTACCAATAGGAAATAATCTGTTTATGGTACTAGCTTTACCTGCTGGAAAATAGTATGCCCTAGTGCTCCCTTTTAACCATTAGAAATAGGTTGGTTCCAGTACCTCCCTTTACCTATTGGAAATAAAGGAAAACCCTCACTCTCTATAAATTGGCACTCATGGCTCAAGTAAAAGGCACCAATTTTTCTTCAGCCAACACTCCCTAACTCAGCTGCTGCAAGCATCCCAGCAGCCACCAACCCCCATAAAGCATCACCTAGCTCCAAGCTTTTCCTTCCTTCCAAGCTTTAAACACCATAGCCTTCAAACCTCAAGCTTTTCCTTCCATCATCTTTCTCTTGAAACTCTTAAATCCCCATAGCCATAGCCACACACAACAAATTATCAACACCAAACTCAAACATATCCAACACCAAGCCAAGCACATGCATTCTCATTTGCTAAACTTGTGGGTCTTTAGCTCCCACACTCCAAGCTCTCATGCCAAGCTCATATAATCTCATACCAACATCAGCAAGTCATCTTCAACTCTTCGTCGAGCTGCCGAAAACATCAACGCAAAACACGCAGCCGATGGAAGAAGAACAAAGTACTCTCCCGAGACTTGCTTCTCCCTCGGGATACTTTGGGCCTAGTTCTCGCTAACTCAGACAAAGGGGCAACGAAGTCTTCATTCATCACTCTATGGCGATCCAAGAATCAACAAAGCCCGGATGAGCCTTCGGACGAAAAAGACCCCAACAGATATAAAAATACCATTTTTCCCCTGCAGTTAACAGAAAAGTTAACAGCCGGACCATTTGTCCTAACGAAACTGAAGTTGAAGAACTACGGGAACCATTTTGAAAATTGAGGTACTCAAATACAAATCGGGTCTAAGTTCAGGGATTAATAAAACAATTAACCCCTGAGTTTATAATGCTCGAGAGTATATAGGAAGAGGACACTCCAACTGGCAGCTATGGAGGAGGCCAAGACTAGTAGTGTCTATTCTGTGAAAGCTAACTTTGCTTTCTTATTATCCACAACTTAGATATATCAATGGCTTCTTGCAAGAACCTCAATTCTTTATGAACTTTCTGCCCTAAAATGCTTTATCTAATAGCTCAGACAATGGTGAAAGAAAAAAAATTGTTGTTGGAATCTTAGCATAATAATATTTTCCAGCCAAAATCAGTTGTTAGATTCTCCAACAGCACAATCTCTTTTCGCAATCACATACTAGTCAATCCTACAGAGCATAAGATCCTACTTTGAGGGGTGGAAAGGAATGAATTCAACTCACCACTATTATGACCAAGGCAATAATTTTCATTTCCATCACATGATTCTAGGTGACCCACAACTCCATACCACCAACCTGCAATATATACAGAAAATCCTATCAAGCAATGGACAATGGGAAATTAATTAATTTCACCTTTTATTTAAGTTTCTGCATATTAAACGAATCTACTTTCATTATATATTTAAGGGAAATGTAAGCCTTTTTTTTCGTTCTTTACCCTTTTTTTTCCTCACCTTAATGGGGCTTGAGGATGTTTGAATTGTTCGCTAGAACTACTTTCATTATCTATTTGAGGCATACTTCATGAACCACATGGATTCTAGGAAGTGATATAGACCTTTGTTTCTTTCATTTGAGCCCTTCTAGCCAACCCGTATCACTTTTATCCCTTGTTAATCACCTTGTGCCTTTTATGTAAGCCTTTTTTTTCGTTCTTTACCCTTTTTTCCTCACCTTAATCTATCATATGTTACCCTTCTAAGGAGTTTTGTACAGTATTTTCGTTGTTAAGGGAGAATTGCACAACAATCATGTGGAAAGTAAAGGATACTATTTCCAAAAAAAAAACCTAATTTCAAACCCTTTTCAACTCGAGTTATTGAGCCCTATGAGTGTTTTACATTTAATTTCGTAAAGCTATGTAGCTTGGGAGTCATTGGCCTAACACTCGCTGCATGGGTTGATTAGAAAGCTAATGAAGAGTTAGAAAAAAAAATTGTGAAAAATAAATAAATTTCAAGACAGTATCAATATGAAGTTGCGTGCTCAAAGTGCAAGATGTTATAATTTTCATGGAAAGCTCTATGAATTCCTTAGAATTTGTTCATCCATATCTTTTTCTTGTTTCACCCGTCACTCTAAGCCCCATTACAACCTTATTTGAAGACTATTCTGCTATTTTCTCAAGGCGTGCAATATATGACTGGAAAGATAAGATAAAGACCTACAATTTACATATTTTTTCAGAATTTTCTCGGAGGAGGAATGATTCCAAACGTGGGTGCAAAGTAACTAACGTGTTATCCTAGTCCAAGTAGGAAGATGAGTCAATTACTTACCCATTTTGGATTTAAGTTTTAATTAGCTGTTTCTTTATTTTTGGGCTGTTGTAAAAGGCCAGCTAAGGTAGGAATAGACGTGTGGCATTTTATTTAAGCATGAGACAACTCCTTTGGGAAGACGCAAAGACTAGGAGAAATTGGAGACGCCGGAAGAGTACCACAATTGGCTAAGTTTTATTGTTTCTTCCTTATGTTTTTGTTTATGTCAAATTCTATGATTATGTGTAACTAATTTTATTTTGCTAGGGCATGATGTATGCCTAGTATGATAATCTAGTTTTCTTATTTTACCTATCTATTGATTGCAGTTTGATGTTAGATTCTTAATCACTGTGCTTAGTACCTTAGTTGATTACCTTGATGCTTGATCACCATCTAGACTTTTAATTGAGTTAATCGGATGCGAATTAGAGTAAATACCATACTTAATTTGAGGTTTGCTTCTTGTGATTAGAATTTGTAATTTGTCTAAAGTAAATACCATACTCCTAGAATTTACATGCTTGTTGGAGGTTTTCACTGATTTCAATATTTTCCCGACATGTGATGCCAACAACATAGATGTTTCAATGTTTCACTATGGAAGCAATCACGTAAGGATTAACATGGCAGGACATCAGACATGAGAAACTAAGAAGAGAGAGAGAGAGAGAGAGAGAGACTTGCCATTCAAGCAAGAGAAGGCCATAACACTATATAGCAATAGCACCGTAAAATAAGATGCAAAGAATGAGGGGGTCATGTTTTCAAGTACCAAAACACGCAAGGGCATTTTGGTAAAGTACATCTGAAAATAAATCAAGGCAAGCAAAGCCGTAGATATCCTCTTCCTGCTACACATAGTATTAGCCTACGTAAGGTCATTACGGCGCCGTTTCCCTTTTTAATTGGCGTAGTTCAACTCATCATCCACCCAAGTTCATTTCGTTCAAAGCTATAAATAACCCCTCAAACCATTCAACTTTCCCACCACCACTCCTCACTCCTTCAACTCATTAACCTCTCTCTCTCTCTCTCTCTCTCTCTCTCTCTCTCTCATCCGCAAATGGCGAACCGTAGAAGCCTCTTTTCTCTCTCACTTATCTTTGTGTTCATGATCAACTCAGCCATAGCCACTCCAGTCACATACAATGTGGCCAGTTTAGGAGCCAAAGCAGATGGCAAGACTGACTCCACAAAAGCCTTCCTCTCTGCATGGGCTAAAGCTTGTGCCTCGATGAATCCCGGTGTCATTTATGTGCCGGCAGGAACGTTCTTTCTTCGCGATGTGGTGTTCAGTGGGCCTTGCAAGAACAATGCCATCACCTTCCGCATTGCCGGAACCCTTGTGGCCCCGTCGGATTACCGGGTCATCGGTAATGCAGCTAACTGGATTTTCTTTCACCATGTAAACGGGGTTACCATATCAGGTGGAATTCTTGACGGCCAAGGCACGGCCTTGTGGGCTTGCAAGGCCTCTCATGGCGAGAGTTGTCCCAGCGGAGCAACGGTAATTAATTCACTACTTTAAATATCATATTCATGACACCATTAAATATCAAATTCATGACACCATTATTTTGTGCTTCATTATTAGTGAGAATTTTAAAGGTCAACGTACGTACAATTTGCTTTATTATTTGCTACCAATTGAATTGAGGGTTTATAAAATAAGTTCAAACTCCACAGAACGTAATCAAATGGACATGATAAATTGTACCACAAGTTTAGCTTGATCAAGTAATTTCGTAATATGTGCAGACTTTGGGTTTTTCCGACTCAAACAACATCGTGGTGAGTGGATTGGCATCCCTAAACAGCCAAATGTTCCATATAGTCATCAACGACTGCCAAAATGTGCAAATGCAAGGTGTCAGGGTTTCTGCTTCCGGTAATAGCCCTAACACCGATGGCATTCATGTCCAAATGTCATCTGGTGTCACAATCCTCAACTCCAAGATTGCAACCGGTGACGATTGTGTCTCAATTGGCCCCGGAACCTCAAATTTGTGGATAGAAGGCGTTGCTTGTGGACCTGGCCATGGAATTAGGTACGACATCAAAATTATATATTTATCCATGATTGATTAAACTAGCTAAATGCATACTATTTCATAATATATGTTATAATGTATATCTTTTTTCTTCATTGCTTAATGACATTTGAACTTAGGACATCTTTCAATAAAGTGGAGATTAATTGATTGCTAGTAGAGATTCATTGCCTACAAAAAGTATATCTTTCTTTTGGGTGGATGTTCTAGTTGTAAATTTAACATTGCTTTACTTGATGGTTCAGCATTGGAAGTCTAGGCAAGGAGCAAGAAGAGGCCGGTGTACAAAATGTAACAGTTAAAACGGTTACCTTTAGTGGTACTCAGAATGGTCTAAGAATCAAGTCATGGGGGAGGCCAAGCACTGGGTTTGCTAGAAATATTCTTTTCCAACATGCTACAATGGTCAATGTCGAAAATCCTATTGTCATAGATCAACATTATTGCCCCGACAACAAAGGGTGCCCTGGTCAGGTAAGATATCATTCATGCTCTAAAAATCAGTTCCCAAAGTTTAATATTACAACTCAATTTTCTCTTCTTCACATTGATAAAAACGTTGGCATCACCAAATTATAACTGTCTAAGTTCGAAACATATCAAAAGCTTTCTTGGGCTTCCACCTAGAAGAGCCAATAATTTTAGGCCCAAAGCAAATCCAATAACTCCTTCCTCCATGGGCTTGCTCTCCTACTACTTACAAAGATCGAGCCTTGCTCATTGTAACCTTTGTAACTTATTAATGGAATTGAGGGTTGTAGCTCAAGTGGTTAACAACATTTACTCTGGTATTCGAAGTCCTAGATTTAATTCCCCTCTTTTCCAATACCATTTTTATCAAAATGACTTCATCGTAGCTTAGCCAAAAAAGCATTGAATCCCATTAAGCCGAATTCCCATGCTATAATACTTGTTCACCTTCTGTTTTATCAAAAGCTGGAAATCTGACTTCGTATTGTTTTTTTTTTCTTTTGTCAATTTTGTTTTTCAATAGGTTTCCGGAGTTCAAATTAGCGATGTGACATACGAAGACATACACGGTACATCAGCAACAGAAGTTGCAGTAAAATTTGATTGCAGTCCCAAGCACCCTTGCAGCGAGATCAAATTGGAGGATGTGAAGCTTACTTACAAGAACCAAGCAGCTGAGTCTTCATGTAGCCATGCAGATGGAACAACTGAGGGTGTGGTTCAGCCTACAAGTTGTTTGTAGAGTGGAAAAATATGAACTGCTTGTAGAAGTATTGAAATCCAAAAGTTTGCCCTCCAGTACTAAGGACAAATGAAAAGTGAATTATACGATTTATAGGAAGAATAAGCTTGTGGCGTTGGCAGCCTATTTCGGCTCCCTTGATCCTGGCCGTTCAATTAGTTTAGTTTGTTCAAACTCGTCCACTTCGATGGGTGTTTATGTTATATGAACTGTTGTAAGATTATGTCCGGAAGACGTTAAATTTACAAGATTAAATTTTATTTTGATGGCTGATGTGGCATTTGACATAGAATTCAATATTCTATCAATTTAATTCACAATTTTATTATAATCGGAAGCACACATTAAATAGTAAAAATTTGGTTCAAGAAACAAAAGGATTTCAACACTCGCATGAACTTTTTGGTTGGAGCATTTTCTCATGCCAAATTTTACCCGTTAAAAATTTATTATGGTATTTTGACATTTTGGTTGGAGCATTTTCTCATGTCAAATTTTACCCGTTAAAAATTTACTATGATATTTTAACATTTCGATTGGAGATGTATAAATGTTAAATATGCATTGATTCAAGATGCATTTTTGTTTCTTATTCTTGAGCTTTGAGCTTTAGGTAATTAACTTGAATGCTGTTGGGCACCTTGCACTAGTTGATTAAAGAAAAATAGACCCGAAGCAAGATTCCTTGTAGTTGCCAATTCGAAGTTTTCTTTATCGCTACATACTTACTGGTCTACAACTTCTCTCTCTAATACATAATTTGACATAAATAAATACAATGAAGAGTGCATTGACTAAACAAAACAAAACAAAAAAGCAGCACGTAAGCACTTACGTGCATTTGGTGTAAAAGCTAAAGGCCTCTGATTTATGTAAGCAGTTACGCTAATCATATTATATTATATGTATCTTGGCTCTGTAATTGTAACGGAAATAACACTGTTTTGTTATTCTCAACCAATAACACAATGATACGTGGAAAAGTTATTTCACGTGTCATTGCGTTATTGGTTGAGATATATCTTTCCCTTTCAATTTTTGTAAACATATATACCAAATGTTATGCTCAAATATATATTAATTGTTAGACATTGTTACCTTAAAAAAAAAAATGTATTGCAAAATACAAGTTTGATCATATGATTAATTTAATTTTGTTGGTGTAAACGTGCAGCCAATATATGGGTATGGAGTCTCTGGGCACCCAGATTTGAAGGCAGGTGACTTAGTTTGGGGGACTACCTATTGGGAAGAGTACAGCCGAATCCCTGAACCCGAAGGCCTGATCAAAATCCAGCACACTGATGTACCTCTATCCTATTATACTGGAATTCTTGGTAACAAGTCAAACCTATTTTAGATCATGATGATATGTGTTGGTTTAGATACGTAAGTGTATTTTTTGTAATTTCATTTCAGGTATGCCTGGTTTGACCGCTTATGTTGGTTTCTATGAAATTTGTTCTCCTAAGAAAGGAGAACATGTCTTCATTTCAGCAGCAGCTGGTGCTGTTGGTCAGCTTGTTGGACAATTTGCAAAATTAATGGGTTGTTATGTTGTTGGAAGTGCTGGCAGTAAGGAAAAGGTACGAACTTGAGAAATCTTTGAACTTCAAATTAATATTATCTACACCATTTTTTCTTGTTTGGGTTGTATTTTGCCGTTGTTATTTGGGCCAACTTTGGTGTTGGTTTGGGTTGGGGCTTCTGTTTGTGTTGTTGAATTGGGTCTTTTAGTTGTTTTTGTAAACTCTGACTTAACCATTTTCTTTGCGTGTGCTAAATTTATAATTTTGACCAGTGTCACGCAGGAAATGTTTCATGCTTTGTTAACAGGGGACTTTAGAGGAGTATTTTATTCAGATGAAAAGTGATTCATTCCTTTCCTTTATGGATTCATCTTGTTAGGTTGATCTATTGAAGAATGAGCTTGGATTTGATGAGGCTTTTAACTATAAAGAAGAGACTGACTTGAATGCGGCTTTCAAAAGGTACATATGAGTAATGATAGAGAGATTAGATTTATAAACCCTAGCGTACCATGAATACAATGAGTTTCAACTCTATTAGACAAGTTGTTATTTGACAGGTGGTATACAAAGCAATCTATAAATGTGATCTCCCTATTATTTTTCGTAAAATACATATTTATTATGTTATACTAGTTTCCTTTAGTAAGAAAAGAAAGGAAAAAAACGATTATAAAGAATTTGTGTGTTGTCAGGGTTCGTTATTCGACTGGGCCAACTCAAAAATTTTGGGTTCGAGTCGAGCCCTCATGGGCCTAAATGGGCCAGACTTTTTGTTTTAGAAAGTCTTTTAAATCTTTTTGTTACACATTTCATTTTTTCAAAAGTGATGGATATAGAGTATTCTTTTAAACAATAGTATAGATTACTACATAATTTAAGAAAACAAAAATATAATGGCCAAACTTTTTTACTAAACCTAGACCAATAACCAATATATTTAAAAAATATTATACCTAAAAATGAATCTTATAATGTGCAATTTGTGCCTTAATTAACTTATATCCCAAATTAGGATTGACATCATGAAAATTAAAGCAACTTGTGCCTTTAAAATTAATAAACCCAGAATAAGCTTTCAAATTCTTTATTGAACCATTAAATTTGAACTTGACAAAAAAGGGGCACTAAGAGATATGGTGCATATATTGCTTGTTTGTTACAAAATTTTAGACAACATTGAAAAAATTAACTTAATTTATAATATGTGTAAACAAAAAAAAAAAAAAAAAAAAAAGCATAAGGGGGCGGGCCTAACCATCCTGTTAGGCCGGACTTTGGCCCATCAGGCCTCGGACTACCCACTTCGGGGCCGCGGGCCAAATGATGATCCTTATATGTTGTATATGATGCTTTGAAGCTTGAGCTTTCTTGAGTGAAGAATAAATTTTCTTTGTAATTACCATACACTTGTCAGGTATTTCCCTGAAGGCATTGATATTTACTTTGAGAATGTTGGAGGCAAAACGCTAGACGCAGTGCTCCTCAACATGAGAGTCCATGGCCGCATTGCTGTATGTGGAATGGTCTCACAGTACAATCTTGATCAAGCAGAAAGGGTAACAAATTTGATGCACCTTGTGTACAAACGTATCCGCCTCCATCGATTTTCGGTAAGAGATCACTATCACCTCCATCCGAAATTCGTGGAGTTTATGCTGCCTTACATTAGGCAAGGAAAGATTGTTTATGTGGAAGACATAGTTGAAGGCCTTGAGAGTGGTCCAAGAGCGCTGGTTGGACTTTTTAAGGGTCTTAACTTTGGAAAACAAGTAGTTGACGTCTCTGCATGAATAAGTTGTTTTGTCAATCGATTTGGTGTGCTTGTGTTTCTAACCACTGTAACTTTGTTAAGTGGCTCTTTGGTTTTATTTTCATGTTTTTGGACCCTTTTTGGGATTGCATATGTTAAGTGGTGCACTTTGTCATACAAAAGATATTCATCAATAATAAGGGCTAGTTTGGGATTGTTGTCATTTTTAAAAAAAGATGTTTTTGTTGTGTTTTGGAAATAATGAGCTGTAAAGTAGTTCCATGCTTGTTAAAACAATATTTTTAAAGTGTTGTTAGTATAAACAGCTATGTCAAAACCGTTTGGTAAATTTTGATATAAAACTAGTAACTGTTGATAATGACTAAAACATACATGATATGTCGAAAGTGTTACGTGGTAACTATGTGGTGGTGGTGGTGGTGGTATAGGTGGAGGTTGAGTTGGTGGTGGTGGTGAAGGTGGTGGGTGGTGGGGGAAGTGATGTTAGTGCATGTGGTGGTGGTTTGTAGTGGTTGTGGTGGTATAGGTGGAGGTGGAAGTAGAGGTGGAGTTGGTGGTAGAGGTGATGGGTGGTGGTAGTGGTAAATGTCAAATCGAGGTACGAGTGATCAAATAAGTGTACAATAAAAGTTCTTGGGAATTAGATTGATAACAGTGTTTTACGAATCATATTTAACAAGAAAATCGAGACATATTTTCACATTTATTGAGCCATATGGGTCACATAGGATAATCAAGTCGGCAATAAAGCTTGGGTGGTATGACATCCTCTATAGGCCTAGAAGTGTGATATAAAGGCACAAGGTTTGGCAAATTCTGTAGTTGAATTACCACATCGACTTACAGAGGTGTGATACGGGCATCAACTTAAATACCAATTTAATGATACCAACTTATGTGGCACATGACATAACAATTTATGTCATATGCCACATCATTTTTTTTATTAATTAAGTTTTAACCATTTTTTTGTCAGAATTAACTTAATTATTTAGTTTTAAATAAATAAATTCTGCTCCACGCCTCCCTTCCTTCTCGGATCTACTACCATGGCCTCCTTCCTCCCCAACTTGTATGCCCTTATTATTACGCACATTGAATTTGGCTTTCGGGGTGTGACATATTTTTACCAATCCCATGAAGCTTTTCTTATCTTTGAATGCTTGAGTGCTAACCATTGTGTGTTTCCCTTGCTTTAGGAAGATTGCCTCACTCAGCAAGAATGCATGGTGAGGTGTTTGTGAATGGTGCAAAATCGGTACATGTACATGGCCACGACACCGATATATAAATGAGAAGAGAATTCCTTGGTCAGTATCAATATTGCGAAACTGTTGCAGCATTGAAGGGTTGTGTGAACTCCTCGATTTCAAGCGAAGTCGAATATTGCTTGATGTGGAAGATGGCTCAAACTAATAAAAATGAGGAAAACGGATCATACCAACAAAAATATGGCAGATGGCCAGAATCAATATAACCGTGGTCAGATTTGGGAAGTGAGGCCATGGCAGATTCGGAGAGGGAGGGAGGCCATGGCAGATCTATAAAGGAATGGAGAAACAGATCATACCTCTTCCCTTCTCCTCATACCAGAATTCATCATACACACCCAATCGATTTTGAAATATTACATAAAAGTTGTGATGGTCCTGGAACTGCAGATTAAGAACGCTTTTTATATGCTTCCCACGAGCATTCAGACAAACCCTTAGAGGGCGAGTGACATCATAACCTTCTCAACTTACCAAAGGAAGACCTCCTTCCGAAGTGGTAACCACTTGCTGATGCTCCCAACTACAGAACCTAGTTTCCATGAACACGTGTCACCTCCACAATAGTTTGCACAAAGTCCCACATCGAAATTTTGTGCAAAACTCCCATTTTCAAGGAACAGTGCCCAAAGAAAAAGGAGTAAATACTTTTCACCTTTACTGTTACTCTGCCAAAATTACCACATATACTCGCTGACTTAAGCAATGGAGAGCCTTCGGCAGGTACCACACCGGTGTCCGAAGCTTGACGATCCCTTCTTCCTTGTTTCCTTTTGCAAGATCCCTCCATACCGAAGGTCCACAACCTTCTCCCCTGCTGAAGATTTAACCCTCATTTATCTAAGTTAACCCTCTGAAAAAAAGCATCAACACACACAACACTCATTATCTTTCAGCAATCTGATTATCTTACACTAGTTAATTTATGGGTTGTTTGATAACCATTTCAATTTTAATTTTTAGTTTTCATTTTAATTTTTTGTGAAAACTGAAAACATGTTTGGTATTAGATTTCGTTTTCAAATTAAAAAAAAGTGAAATCTAGTTTTCAAATTTTAAAAAAGTGAAATCTAGTTTTCAAAATCACCTTTATTTTTTAAAACAACTTGGAAGTGTTTTATGTTTTTTTTTTTTTTTTTTTTTTTTGGCACTATTGTTTGTTGGAGTGTTAGTTGACTTTCCTTGCACACCAAGGTTTCCCATATTAACTCATGCATAGATTGGGATTGATTTCCTACTCTAAATAGTATTAGAAGTTATTACTTACCTTACTTGGCCTTCAAGGAATATTGTATTATAAATATGGCCTTCTACAAGGAGAAGAATACACAGAAAATTCTCACCACAATTACTCTTTCATAATTTTAGCATTATTTCATTCATAAGTTTCACATCACCACACATGAAATGCACTCCAGTTACCAAAAGTCGGTATTTGGGACCTCCCAACTTGGACTTGGTCGCTCAATTCGTGCTTTTGGCCACAATCCCAATCCAAACCTTGTCAACTCCATGTCCAAAGGTCACTAAAAAATAATCATAATTTTAAAAAATTCATCAAAAAATATTACGAATTTTTTGTCATTCCTGCTTTAACTTTACCTTTTGTTTTCAAATGTTGACCCGACCCAACCCAACTCTCAATGCCCGAAGGGTTCTATCGTGTAGTTAAGAGTTGGGTTTTCCAAGGTGGGTCTATATTGATTCGCACAGCTTTGCGGTATATCTGTGGGTAAGATACTGATCTCAAAGTAGTAAAGGCTGAACTAAAAGGCTAAATGGGAAAAGGAATACTTTCTTTTCTCTTCCTCAAGAAACATACATCCTCACCACAAGAGAGGGAGAGTTGCTTGGTATTTTGTTAAATAAAATAAAATAATTAATAATTGAAAATCGAAAATGTTTGAAAAGGATATTGGGAATAAAGAGAGAAGATGCGGGTGTGCGTAAAATAACAATAAAAGAAAATCATATCTTTAAAATAACAATAAAAGAAAATCAAATAAAAAATCAACAAAAAAAAAAAGAAAAATTAAGTTTTAGGGAGTAGAAATCGGGATGGAGGGGGGAGACAGAGTTTTTTTTAAAAATTTTATTCATATTTTAATCAATTTTGATATTGTTGAGGCCCAAAAAAGTTACGGGAAACCCAAAGACATTTAAAGCCCAATATAACATATAATGTCAGTCATGTGTTAATCCAAGCTGTAATTTGGATTTAATTCATTAAATAAATATAGAAATAGTGTACATGTCATGTCAAACTAATAATACATTTTTCCCATGCCAATCACCTATCAAGCTCACATGAACCCAAGTCATGTGGTTTACGGGGCTTGCACGAGGGATTGTGGTGTGGAAGGTTACGGAGGTCCACAAGGCCCACGGAAGCTCTTGGATAATGGAGACTTTGGGCTAGCTACTTGGGAGCACCAAAGTCCAAGCCCATTACTTAGAGTTCTCCAATGTTGGTGAGCAAATTGTACATTTTTCAAGCACTTCCCTTTACCCATAGGAAATAGTCATTTTCCAAATACCTAGCTTTACCGGTTGGAAATAAGCCTTTTCCAGCACTTCCTATTACCCACTGGAAACAAGTAGTTTCCAGTGCTTCCTTTTACCAATAGGAAATAATCAATTTATGGTACCTAGCTTTACCTGCTAGAAAATAGCATGACCTAGTGCTCCTTTTTAACCATTAGAAATAGGTTGGTTTCAGTACCTCCCTTTACCTATTGGAAATAAAGGAAAACTCTCACCCTCTATAAATTGGCATTCATGGCTCAAGCAAAAGGCACCAATTTTTTTTCAACCAACACTCCCTCACTCGGCTGCTGCAAGCATCCCAGCAGCCACTAACCCCCATAAAGCATCACCTAGCTCCAAGTTTTTCCTTCCTTCCAAGCTTTAAACATCATAGCCTTCAAACCTCAAGCTTTTCCTTCCATCCTCCTCCTCTTGAAACTCTTAGATCCCCATAGCCATAGCCACACACAACAAATTATCAACACCAAACTCAAACATATCTAACACCAAGCCAAGCACATGCATTCTCATTTGCTAAACTTGTGGGTCTTTAGCTCCCACACTCCAAGCTTTCATGCCAAGCTCACATAATCTCATACCAACATCAGCAAGTCATCTTCAACTCTTCGTCGAGCTGCCGAAAACATCAACACAAAACACGCAGCTGCTAGAAGAAGAACAAAGTACTCTCCCAGGACTTGCTTCTCCCTCGGGATATTTTGGGCCTAGTTCTCGCTAGCTCAGACAAAGGGGCAACGAAGTCTTCATTCATCACTCTATGGCAATCCAAGAATCAACAAAGCCCGAATGAGCCTTCGGACGAAAAAGACCCCAACATAAATGGTGACTCTGCTGGGGACTAGGCTATTACTCTTACAATGGCTTCTCCACATAAGATTTAAGTCACGTCGATGCAATATACCAAAGATAAGAGTGTTTTCTCCTTTGTTTCTTTTTTCTTAGCTCTGTAGAGCAACCCAAAAAAAAAAATGTTGGTAACATTATCTCTTTCTCTGTTTCTTAGATCTATGTTCTCAAGCTAAATGAAATTTTGTGAAATGACCCCTGGGGTTGAGGCAAATCAAGCATTCGTGCCACTGAGGTACCGGAGACACCAAAGCAAACTCCACAACCGTCCTCAAATTCAATTGACTTAGGGGCTTCATGCCAAGAAAATTTGATGCCAAAATCAAAGAAAAAGTTTTCAAACTTGAGAGAAACAGAGCATACAAAGTAGAGAAGAGAAATAAAAACTTGAGCAGAAGAAGGTTGAGCTCAACATCCATTCACAGCCTGGGGGCTTTAGCCAACATGCAAGCCGTTGACCACCATCGTCAACTATTGAGGCTAGCCCCGTCGTTCACCTTCCACCGTGAAACATCATCAGCAAATCTAGCCATCGCCGTAAGTCACCTTCGTAGCAGCCCTCACCTCTCTAGAGTTGTGCAAACACGATGAGAAAGGGAGAAGGAACACTTGCTCAATGCTCTCAGCCTCATCTCTGCGAATGGCTTCACCAAGATAAGATTTTGTTGTCTCATTAATCTCAATATATCATATATATTTGTTTACTGTTTTAATATATTCATAACATTTATGTTTCATTGAATTGTCTTAAGCATAGACAAAAGCACGTGGGTTGGTCTACCCAAGTCAAAAAGATTGATTGATTAGTTATTATTATACTCTGATGCATTATATGGTGCACCAGCTTGCATCATTTTCTTATTATTTATTGATCCACTACTATTATTTTACTTGTCACTTGCATTATTATATTGTATCATTATCTTGTTTAGTGTGTGAGTCAAATAAGTCACACCACCTTTTTGACTAACACATGCTATTCTATTAGCCTACTTATGGCTATGGGTTATATTATTTATGTGGAGCATGTGATTATTTGCTCCATAAAGTTTGTAGAAGTTACACACTGTCAAAAACACATTATCACATATTTTGGTTATTACTTTAACCAAGTCTTAATCATATATATCTTTTTTTTTTAAAGAGCTTCATCTTTGCAATCCAAGCTTAATTCATTTGCACTGTTAATCTGGATTAATATATCATTCAAATGGATTGATCCATCCTTCAAGTGGAGTAATCCATATTTAATATGTATTAATCTACCTTTTTAATTTTGCATCTCCAGCAAAATTTCTCAGGGCCTTATTCCATGCACTATTCACTTATCTTGTACTTCTTATCATTTCGTATTGATCCACCTTTGTGTTGATCAATCCATGTTACACATTGTAATGTAGATGCCAACTATGCATGCTCAGGACTAGAACAATACATGCTCGGCATGCTTATGTCAACTATGTTAGTCATTTGCAAGCTACAATGCTTATATTATTTTTGTAATCATCGTATGCTTTGGTCATGCAGCATTATATCAGTCAAGTGTAAAGGACCCAACCTCCAAACAGCAAACAACTCATGCTCTTTCCAAGACTAGTGCCTCGGTCCTATGTCTACACAAGCAAGCTAAAACCAATATTAAAAAAAATATCCAAGGAGGCAATGCACACAGCTCCTAATATCTCCGAGAGCAGCTTTTCCATACTCCCACAAGCTCCTTCAATACACTCTATATCAATACATTTGTTTGTGGGTCAACCCACATGGGCATGCAAAACATATTAGGCAAGCAAAACATATTAGGCAAGCAAAACCATGCCAAGTATTTTATTTACAGGCCTAGCATTTTAATCGAGCAAAATATCAAATAGATAACATGCCATAACATACCAGGCAAAATTGTCAAATCAACAAGCCATCACAATAGCAAGGGACCCCCTATTTTAGTTGTCTCCTACTTGGATAAAGAATCTGAGCTGTTGGACAAGATATTCATATCCACCAACATGTGTGAAGACATAGAGGCTGTTTCTTTTATGCTCTCATGTACTGGATGTAGAGGAGCTGGTCTCAAGAGAAATCATGCCAAGAAGAAACAATCCATCTCCAAAACCATGCAACTCAAGATTTCACTTATTGCAATCACCATCAGCAGCAACTCCAAAACCACAAATGAGCTTAAAATCCATTATTACCAAAACCACTATCCCAAGATCAAAAATCTCCTTGAAATTCCAATTATGTCACTATGACCTCCAAGTTTGCCACCACTTGCAAGAACTCAAGCTGTTGTAACCCAACACATTTGCTGCAGTGATCACATGCAAAGCTCAAGCTTCAATAGCCAAGCCCAAGCTTTTGGTTCCTAAAAACATGCTTACAACAGCTGCAACAAACAATACCTAAGTCACCATAAGTGATATGCCCCAGCGCCTCAAGCACTTTCTATGCCCTGACAATTCTAATGACCAAGTTTAAGAGTCAAACCAAAAGGCCATTGTGATGTCTCAATTGCCACAATTCCATAATCAATCATCACCAAGCCTCAAGCCTTATTCAAGAAATCCAAGCACTATTCTTTACTCAAGAAGAAAAACATCTCAGTTCGTGGCAAATAGAAGGAAAATACTATGAAGGTACCGGAAGAACCTAAACACTGTCAAGATGAAGTTTCTTTTACCAAGCAATCAAAATTTTTGAAGTGATGTCAAGCTATCAAGAAAAAGAGTAAAGTCACTATGCAACACAACAACCAAAATATGCTTGCAGTAACCAAGATTCAAGCCAAGAAAGACGTGGAAGATAATGATGCGTTGTATGAAATGCTCCTGGAAGATAACACAAGCCCTATAGTCATGCTGCCAGAAGAGTGAACCATCATGCCACCAAATTTGAAAGAGGAGCCCTAGATCTGAGTACTGGAAGGCAGCGCAGTGGACTCCAAAACTAAGATCTAGTCCAAGTGACTTAAGGCCTCCACATTGCAATGCTTATTTGCCAACACTTATACCGCTTTCAAGCTACTGCAGACACTATCATGCTCAAATCCTTAAGCATCTCCCATTATATTTTCATCTTCTAATCTACCAAAGCCCTCATGCTAGACCAAGCTATATCTTGATTCAACTCCACCCACTTGCTCTTTACAGCAGACCAGGCCCATCTGTAGCTGCTAGAACAAAAAAGCCCCAACATAAATGACAAAACCCAAACACTAAAGCACATCCACCATGCTAAATAGCCCAAACGCTATATTAAACCACGACACTTTAGCCAATGCCCAGCATCCAAGCATACAAGCCAAAGCTTAGCGTACAAGCCAATACTAAGCATATAGGCCAATGCCAAGCGTACATGCCAAAGCTTAGCGTACAAGCCAATACTAAGCATACACGCCAATGCCAAGCGTACACGCCAATGCCAAGCATCCAAGCCAATACCAAGCGTACTAGCCAAAGCCAAGCATACAAGCCAATGCCAAGCATACAAGCCAATGCCACGCATATACGCCAATGCCAAGCATCCAAGCCAATACCAAGTATACAAGCCAAAGCCAAGCGTACAAGCCAATACCAAGCATATATAAGCCCAAGATCAAGCGTACATGCCAATACCAAGCATCCAAATCAAATAGTAAGAATACATGTCAACATCAAGCATACATGCCAATACCAAATATACACATAAAAACCAAGCAAGCAAGCACGGATGTTTCATGCATATTGAAGAACCAGCCATGCCATGCCACTGCCAATTATTTTGGGCTGAAATTGATTATTGGGCCCATCTCGCTGCCACTTCATAGCCCCAATAATCAAGGGGGCTAATGTTGAGGCCCAAAAAAGTTACGGGAAGCCCAAAGACATTCAAAGCCTAATATAACATATAATGTCAGTCATGCGTTAATCCAAGCTGTAATTTGGATTTAATTCATTAAATAAATATAGAAATAGTGTACATGCCATGCCAAACTAATAA
Source organism: Prunus persica (assembly GCF_000346465.2). Taxonomy (NCBI): domain Eukaryota; kingdom Viridiplantae; phylum Streptophyta; class Magnoliopsida; order Rosales; family Rosaceae; genus Prunus; species Prunus persica. The sequence continues at coordinate 19,095,594 of NC_034012.1, forward strand.
TACATTTTTCCCATACCAATCACCTATCAAGCTCACATGAACCCAAGTTATGTGGTTTACGGGGCTTGCATGAGGGATTGTGGTGTGAAACGTTACGGAGGTCTACAAGGTCCACGGAAGCTCTTGGATAATGGAGACTTTGGGCTAGCTATTTGGGAGCACCAAAGTCCAAGCCCATTACTTAGAGTTCTCCAATGTGGGTGAGCAAATGAGACATTTTTTAAGCACTTCCTTTTACCCATAGGAAATAGTCATTTTTCAAATACCTAGCTTTACCCGTTGGAAACAAGCCTTTTCCAGCACTTCCTATTACCCACTGGAAACAAGCAGTTTCCAGTGCTTCCTTTTACCAATAGGAAATAATCAGTTTATGGTACCTAGCTTTACCTGCTGGAAAATAGCATGCCCTAATGCTCCCTTTTAACCATTAGAAATAGGTTGGTTCCAATACCTCCCTTTACCTATTGGAAATAAAGGAAAACCCTCACCCTCTATAAATTGGCACTCATAGCTCAAGCAAAAGGCACCAATTTTTCTTCAGCCAACACTTCCTCACTCGGCTGCTGCAAGCATCCTAGCAGCAATCAACCCTCATAAAGCATCACCTAGCTCCAAGCTTTTCCTTCCTTCCAAGCTTTAAACACCATAGCCTTCAAACCTCAAGCTTTTCCTTCGATCCTCCTTCTCTTGAAGCTCTTAAATCCCCATAGTCATAGCCACACACAACAAATTATCAACACCAAACTCAAACATATCCAACACCAAGCCAAGCACATGCATTCTCATTTGCTAAACTTGTGGGTCTTTAGCTCTCACACTCCAAGCTCTCATGCCAAGCTCACATAATCTCATACCAACATCAGCAAGTCATCTTCAATTCTTCGTCGAGCTGCCGAAAACATCAAAACAAAACACGTAGCCATGGAAGAAGAACAAAGTACTCTCCCAGGACTTGCTTCTCTCTCGGGATACTTTGGGCCTATTTCTCGCTAACTCAGACAAAGGGGCAACGAAGTCTTCATTCATCACTCTATGGCGATCTAAGAATCAACAAAGCCCGGATGAGCCTTCGGACAAAAAAGGCCCCAACAGATATAAAAATACCATTTATGCCCCTGCAGTTAACAGAAAAGTTAACAAAATTAACGGCAGGACCATTTGTCCTAACGAAACTGAAGTTGAAGAACTACGGGAACCATTTTGAAAATTAAGGTACTCAAATGCAAATCGGGTCTAAGTTCAGGAACTAATAAAACAATTAACCTTTGAGTTTATAATGCCTCGAGAGTATATAGGAAGAGGACACTCCAACTAGCAGCTATGGGTGTTTTTTTTTTTTTTTTTTTTTCCTCTAAAACCCCCAGTGCAAACATGGGATGTTCATTTATAAGGGAGTTGATTTCTCCACTCTCATTTTTTCCACTTATATCTGGGTGTCTCACTTGTCATGTCAGTAAGGGTAAAATAGGAAAGGGAATGAACAAAAAAGAACCAAATTAATGAAAAATATTGAAAAAATAAAAGGGAGTGTAAATGGAGAAAACGGGAGTGGGGAAATCAGCTCCCATTTATAATACTAATGCTATATTGGGCATTAGATAATCAAGGGAGAAACAAATGTGTGGAACATGTATCTCATTGTTTTGCTATATATGGCCAATGGCAGTATTTCATGCGTAATAACATTTCCACTTGACTTAGCATACCATGATTGGTCGGAGCTAGCAAAAAAGTGTTATCCTGTTTAACACAGTCGGGGGCTATGTGGGCTTATTATAGTAGAGATATTGCGAAGAAATGTAAGAAACTGCAACTGAATTAACACTTTCTATAACCACCAAATGAAAATTATCAACTAAAATTTTACATATCGTGGGATAAGTTATTGTACAATAATTGGAGGCATGTACAAGGACCAGAATCCCATAAAATAGCCGAGAAACCTGCCACGAAAAAAAATAGTAAAATAAAATGGGTATAGCTAAACATCATGGCCTCCACATCCATGCGGTCCATTGAATCTGAAGCAAACTTCCAGCTTAAGGCATCCACTTGTTTCGGTTATGCAAGTGGATTAAGAATTGGATTGATTGTTGATGATGATATCACAACAAAAAAATTAGGCAGGTACCATTATTCCAAGACTTCAGTTGGCCAAAGTCTCTTCCATGTGGAAATCTCTTCCTTGGTTCTAAGCTTCCTTATGCCCCCGTAAAACCCATCTGCCTCATTTCCCTCCTCTCGATGGTCTCTTCTGCTGATGTTTGTGCATCTCCACCGTGATCCATGCGTGTACTGGTTGAACTCCAGCACCACAGTGTCTGTTTAACAATCACAGATGATCACCGTGTTAATTTTTAATGCAATAGTTTCCAATCTAAGAGCTCAAGAAAAACTTTCCGTCTTGTATATTGCTCATTTCATCCGAACTCAAAGCAGTGATAAAAATCTATAAAAGAAATATTTCAGGATCTGTAATTGTTTCTGTAAATCTATAATCAAACAATTTTCCAATTGCTGTGTTTAGCAAAACCAATTTAATGGGTTCTCCAAGCACTCCAAAATATTTGGTTTAGGAAACAAAATGAATTGAAACCCTGCGGAAACAAATAATTACAGTGCTACTTTCTGTCATTCATAAAGTAGTTTGAAATTCTTATTATTAATATTATTATTATATGACTATATATGATGACCAACGTCGTCATTATCATGATTGATTATCATATATAAATGTGAATGTCTGTTTGTGGTGAGAAGAGGACACAAATCTCTTACAATATTGCTTGGCTGGTGGGGTGTGATGGAGAGATTAAAAAAAATTGGAAAGCCAAAGAAGGATGAGCATGGCAGCCCCACAAAGCATTAAGATTCCCAACTTTGCAAAAAACAGAGACTCCAGGGAAGATTGAGTTCTTTCATTGTGGTTGGCCATAAATATTCTTCCCAGACAAATTTATCACAATGTTGGTGGAAATTATAACATAATGACAATGATATGTCTCGGGGACAAATCAAACAGCACAAAAACTGGTCCACCTATTAAAATATTGGGTATCAGAAAAGGGAGGAGGCGAAGACTAGTAGTGTCTATTCTGTGAAAGCTAACTTTGCATTCTTATTATCCACAACTTAGAGATATCAATGGCTTCTTGCAAGAACCTCAATTCTTTATGAACTTTCTGCCCTAAAATGCTTTATCTAATTGCTGAGACAATGGTGAAAGAAAAAAAAAATTATTGTTGGAATCTTAGCATAATAATATTTTCCAGCCAAAATCAGTTGTTAGATTCTCCAACAGCAAAATCTCTTTTCGCAATCACATACTAGTCAATCCTACAGAGCATAAGATCCTACTTTGAGGGTTGGAAAGGAATGAATTCAACTCACCACTATTATGACAAAGGCAGTAATTTTCATGTCCATCACATGATTCTAGGTGACCCACAACACCATACCACCAACCTGCAATACATACAGAAAATCCTATCAAGCAATGGACAATGGGAAATTAATTAATTTCACCTTTTATTTAAGTTTCTGCATATTAAACGAATCTAATGTCTTTCAATTAGGTTGAACAAGCAAATCGAACCAAAAGTCGTATCTGTATATAGTATCAGTTATATACTGTTCAAGTTCCAATTGCCAAGTATTAGATGCCACCAAGCAAAATTCAATAGACCTTCTATATACAAATTAGGTTGAACTGCCTTTATTTTAATTTTTTTTTTTAAGGAAACGTTGGAAAAACATATTTGTAGACATTGCAGAAGCATTTAATCTTCAAGTTTCTTCCTAAAGTAACAAACCAAAAGGAACTCTAGATTACTTAAATGAGCAGTAATGGGATTTAGAATAATTTGAAAGGGAAGTTGGACGAATAACAAACCATAAGGAAATTCTTTGTTTCTTCTCCACTGTATCTCAATATGATCACCAGGCTGTAACTCATTCAAACAGTCAGACATATGAAGATCATGAGCGGGAGTCTCGATTGGTGGTGCTCTAAGCCTTTCCCAAGGCACACCGTTTTCAATTGCAACTGCTCGCCTTCCATGTGGTGGGTACCTGAACAGAAAACCCACCTCAAGTTAGATCATCCACATCGACTTACCATAAGCAATAAGAAACAGTCATAAATGCAAAATCCCAACAACATACATAAGCAATAAGAAACAGTTATAAACATAGAGGGAGACCAACTGTCCAACTACCTGGCTTGGAAGGTGTCAGTGCGAGGATCATAGCTAATTTCAGCATCATAGCATGACAACATAAATCCAACATGTCCATTCTGCAATACAAGAAAAAAAAAACATATATAACATGTAATTTAGGGAACAGAACAGAATCAACAGTTTTTAATAAATATTGCAAACTCATAGATAGATTACCTCGCGGTTATATACTTGAGCTGGGAACCAGAACCTGCCAGTCTCAAGAGCAAGGTACCAAGACATGACGGAATCAGCTGGCAAAGAACACCTCTGCTGGCTATGATCATCAACCCTGGATCTAATCCATGAGAAAGGCCAACCAAGAGATAGAATTCTCATGAGACCCTTTTGCTTGCCCTGCTTGACATCAACCAAATCGGTTTTGGAAGCAATATGCCACTGCCACTCCCTGTAGGCAGCAGGGCCAATAACACTGCCCCATTTCTGTTTCATGTGCTTCTCCCAAAGGTGATCGCTCCTGCATCTCTCCCTCAAAGAAGTACAAACCCCCGTCATTCGAAAAAGCGCGTCGGGAGGAAGCCTCTCGAGTATGCATTCCAAGACCAGTTCTGGCAAGTCCAACACAGACAGCTCTGATGTGTCTTCTTCTTCAACATTCTCAACTTTAGCAGAAAGAGACAGAGGCTTCCTCTTGAGGGACATTTTGGAAGGAAATGGAGAAAGAAAGAAAATTGAAAAGCTCTTCTTTGTCAACTTGGATATGGTAAAGAATGATAATTCTTTCCAAAACCAGGGGGACAACAAGCGCATCTCACAAGCCCATGGTGGGAGAGGCTTGAGAGGAAGAGTCTTGAAAAAGAGAAAGGAGAGGCAAGTAATGAACAAGTAAAGTAGCATTACAAAAGGGGAATTCTCCTCTTAAGGGTCAAATTCAAGTTTGGCATAAATGATGAGGGACCAATTATGGAAAAGCAATGGTAAAATGCTAAATGGAGCAAAACTTGAATTGTCTTCACTTTCAATTGTTCCTCCTCCTCACCCTCTCTCCTAAAAATTGTAAAAGCAAAAGTGGGATCTTTAATAACCCCTTTCAACTGATGGGTTTTTATTGGTTCCGACGAAGCCCACCAAAACCCAACGGTGGGCCTCCTCTTCCAAAAAAGTAATCAAACTATAATTGGTGATGACTGTAGACACCCTCTTACCGAAAGAAAAAAACCAACTTTGGTGGGAGCTCACCTTCAAGCCAATCTAGAACCAAAAGGAAGCCAAATACTTTGCTCCCTGCCTCTCTCTCCTTCAATCAAACATGAAAATGCTTAACTTTCCTTCCTTTAAACTATAAGGACCCCAGCCGTACAGACAGCTTCAACAGCTGTCAATCAAGGAGAGGATGAAAGAGAGATAAAAAGACTAAACCCAAGAAGCTAATGGGGGTGGGGCACTCAGATCTGATATGGGCTTTCTGACACCTGGAGCTCCCAAGAAAAATAAAAGATTAAGATAAGTCTAGATGCAGAGACCCATATCTCCAAAATCTATGATTCTCTTTCGGAGCAAAGGCGAAGAAAATCTGGAGAAAATAATAATGAGCTGCAAAGCAGATCTGGGTAGTTGAGATTGAAACAAAATTAGGTGAAACGCAACACCCAAATGATCAATTAAATAAAAGAAATGAGTCCAAATTAAAGGTAAAGACAGAAGGAGATCAGGAGGCGGTGAAGTGAAAGATAACAGAGATTTTGATGAAGAAGGTGATGAACTTGAGAATTGTGAATTATTCACATTAGTTCAACAGATTCTTCATCAAAGAATCCTCCCCCACCCACGGTCCTCTCAACGACCCTCTCTCTCTCTTTATTTTTTCTCTGTCCCTCTGTTTGTGTCTCTCTCTCGGGCAAATCAACGAACAGGTAGTGGACAAGAAGAAAAAAGAAGAAAAACAAAACGGACAGTCTTATATAATTGACTGAATTGGAGGCCATGCTTAAATAGTTTTTGGAGGCTTTTTGATTGTGTGGATATTAAACAAAGTATTACCCTTCAAAAATGCAAATACAACACTGCCTCTCTCTTTCTCTGTCTAAAGATTTTCTCTTTCTTTCCCTTCCTCTCTCTACCAAGTTGGACTTGGAGGAAAATACGTATAACCAGAAAAGGCAACCGTTAGGGTGACGTTTATTGGTGGTTAAGAGATCCTGTTCTCATGCAGCCTCCACCACTTGCAGCCATAACGGTAACCAATGGTCAGCAACACGTAAAATCCGCTTCATCCATTTATGGACTACTTGCAGAACTAAATAACAAAATGATTTTTTTTTTTTTTTGGTTTCTGAGTAGAAGCGATTTTACAAATATTCATTGGGTGCATAGAGATTTCGAATCTCTAATCACATGAATGAAGGTGAAAGAGCTCAACTAACTGAGCTATATCCCACTAACAACAAATGATAATTCAATACTATTGCCAAAAAAAAAAAAAAAGATTAAAAAAACGCAAATCATTCAAAAGTTTTCATGCTTTATATGGAGTTCAATTTTCCTGTTTCCATTTCTCCTGTTCCCAACCTGTTTCCTTCTTACTTTGTTGACATGTGTCCTCTAACTTAACAGAAGGTAAGTTTCATTTTTACTAACAAAATATTAAATGTTAAAATAAATTTATTCAAAAGCACGGCCACTTCATCTTCTCCGTCCCAGGCAGCGATGGCAGCATATCCAAATCCACAACTATGCCTTCATCTTTTATGGTCCATTCATTGCAACAAACATGCCCTCTCTCTCTCTCTCTCTCTCTCTCTGTGCACCGCCACACCAGATCCAGACCCTCACCACGTCCTCTGCCTTGACATTCCCGGGGTGGAGGGATATCCGATTCTTTAAGTCAAAGAAAACTCTTGTTTTTTCATGTGTGAGTGAGGATTGAAACTTGAAGGAAGTTGTTCTTCGCATGTCCCACAATATTCTTCATGGCCCGGCTATTCCCAAATCAATGCAATCCAAAGACAACAACGCCTCCATGATTGCATCTATAAAAATAAAAAGGGATTGTCGCCACTGGGGTGGGGAGGTTGTGGTGGGTGGCAGTTGAGGTCCAGTGGGTGGCTGCTGCGTTTTATCTTTTACTTCAATTTTGAGTTTTTTTATTTATAAATAATTTGATTCAAAGTTAACAGTGTTTTGTGGCATGTTAAGTGAGGACACTTAACAGAGTTCACCTTCTGTTAAGTTAGAGGACACATGTCAACAAAGTAAGAAGGAAACAGGTGGGAACATGAGAAATGGAAACAGGAAAATTGAACTCCTTTATATGTGGGATTGTGGACACTGTGGACCTACATAGGCGCAAGAAGATATAGCTACACATCCCCTCGCCGTAGAAAGCGTTTCAGATGCCTGAAAGTTGCCCCTCCGCTTAGTTTGGTTGTGCACTCCATCTGTTCGACAAAAGGCCTAATAGACTTCTTTCCTTTGATGTGCAGTGCTTTGTGCATAGTGTGCACTTATGTTTTGTTTTTACTCCTAGCCCGAAATGACGTTGTTTTGGACCAAGAGATTAAAAAAAGAAAAAGAAAGTCTCACTTTTTTGAGAGATTCTTTATGTTCCCACCAAAACAAATCCTTACAAAAAAAAAAAAGATCATTAAATTCATCTTTTTTCTACATCTCCACCGCCAATCTATTTATTTTCTTTTTTTATTCATTAGAGAACTCCTAGTCTTTTATAGAAACTGATTCATCGATCAAGTCTTGTGACAAGGAAGAAAATATTATACCGATCAAGTTTCCAAAGTAAGTTCGAATGTAATTCATAGTTAATCTAGAAAGAAAAAAAAGATGAAACATGCTGCCCTTTTTTTTTGCTTCTTCATCAACCGTCGAGCGAGTTTCGTTTTCGACATATGAATGACATTGGTATTGTTTGATTTATAAGGCTATTTGGTTGTCAATTTTTTTTAAAGCTTTTAGCCTTTCAAAATTGCACCTCCATTGAAAAATTCTTGGGTTCGCCAGTAATTGTGAATATACTATACATGAGTGGATACAATTGGCTAGCTTGCAACAGCTATAATGGCTAGGTTTCTTTTCTCTTTTTCTTTTTCGATCAAACAAATCTTCATAAAATTTGTCTATAAATATCCAACAAAGTTCATAAAACAACATGCATATACACTAAAAAATAAAAAATAAAAAACTTTTTCCGAGGGCCAAACAGCATTGGAAATATTCATTAATATTTTTCAGAGCGCAAATGTTCGTCGGAAGGCATCAAAAAAGCAATCATCGAAAAAGGTCCATTTTCGATGAGCCATCAGGAAGGAAAAAAAAAAAAAAAAGGTTTTCCCAACGGGTAATGGGCGTCGTAAATACTTTAACTTTGTCAAAAATAAATTTTCAAAACGACGACATTTTTGTATTTGCGATATGCTAACGTTGTCGCAAATAATTGGGAAGCTTTGTCGGAAATGTTTTCTTAAATGATGAACTTTTGTTTTTTCTAACAATGTTTTACCACAAAGAAATGTAATTGGAAACATTATTTTCGACTAACCCATGTATTTCCGACAATGTCAGTTCATCTGAAAAATGACATTCTTGATAATACAATCCATCGAAAAAACATATTTTTGATGAAAGTACATCTTCGGAAAATGTTATTTACGACAACACAAAACTATGCAAAATAGGCAAAGGTGTCATCGGAACTATGCAATTATGAATATTTATAAATAATAAAAAAAGAAAAAAAAAAGTAGCGTAGTATATACTCAAAATTCTCATAAATGGAGCATAATTTGTCAAAAATATAAAAATAATATTTCCGATCGAACATCTGAAAATATTTTCTAAGTATGACAATACTAAATAAAACATTTCTTTGGAGAACAATACAAAATTAAGCATTTCTTTAGAGAATAGTACACAATAAAAATAAAAACTCAACTTTGTTCATAGACAAATCAAAACATTCTATCACATACACTCTTATTTTTTTGATCCAATGATTTCCATTAATTCAGATATGTGGAATCATGATTTTAGATCTCCATAATCGAAGGTTATGTCATAAGGAGTCTATAGCAATTTTTGGTTTATTTTTCTTATTTTTATTTAATTTCTTATGAATTGTTTAAGATAAAAGACAATAAATAAAAAGAAAAAGGACACCTTTCACCATCTTATACAGCCAAATGTCAAAAATGCTGAGGAGAGCTTTTAAGAACTGCCACGTGTTAATCTATTATATTTCATATTATTTCTCTATGATTTTACTTATAAAATTTATAATAAAAAATATTAAAATAAAAACACAGAAAATTCCTGAGATATTCTCTTCTATTTAAAGCTCCAAAATTATCATTTTGAATTATAAAAATACAAAGCAATGATAAAAACTCAACTTTGTTCATAGACAAATCAAAACATTCTATCACATACTGTCACATCCCAAGATCAGCTCTGCCGTAACACGATATTGTCTGCTTTGGGCCCCCCTCTCTGCCCTCACCGTTTTATTTCTGGGAACTCACGAGCAACTTCCTAGTGGGTCACCCATCCTGAGATTGCTCTAGCCCCAACTCGCTTAACTTCGGAGTTCCCATGACTCCAAAGCCAATGAGCTCCCAAAATGCCTCGTGCTAGATGGAGGTGGGCATGTACATATAAAGCATATCACTCCCTCTCCGTTGGTCGATGTGGGATGTTACAATCCAACCCCTTGTTGGTAATTTTTAACAACAATATTAAAACCTTGCAAGTGCACAAATCAAATGATAGTATAGTAGGCAAGCAAGGGTCATTCCCACAGATATTATAATCTAAAGAGATGTTTGTCAATGTCACGCAACGAAAACTAAAACACAAGGACTTCCACACACACACCAACACCAAGAGGGGTTTTGATTTGGTTTTGTGAATAAAACAAAACAAGGAAAACAAAAGAAAACAAAATTTAAATTAGAGTTTAAGAGAAATTGGTTTAAAATCAGTCAAGAACAATAGCTAGGACTCACTATCCCAAAAACTTGTTGGTAATTTTTAACAACAATATTAAAACCTTGCAAGTGCACAAATCAAATGATAGTATAGTAGGCAAGCAAGGGTCATTCCCACAGAGATTGTAATCTAAAGAGATGTTTGTCAATGTCACGCAATGAAAATTAAGACACAAGGACTTCCACACACACACACCAACACCAAGGGGGGTTTTGATTTGATTTTGTGAATAAAATAAAACAAGGAAAAGAAAAGAAAACAGAATTTAAATTAGAGTTTAAGACAAATTGGTTTAAAATCAGTCAAGAACAATAGCTAGGACTCACTATATACCTCCAAACAATCAATCAATCCATAAACAACAAAAGATAATCAATTTCTAGCAAGCATATGATGACGACACTCACAACAGGATCATGACATTTGACTCGAGTTGTATGATATGTAAAGTGTATGGCATTTACATCAATACGTGTATTCTTAATTGAAATCTAGTATGGCATTTACTCAAATTAACAATTAAGAATCCATTAAGATCAAAGAGAATATGAATGTCACAAAAACCCTAAAACATGGCATTTGTTATTAGGAATTCAAGAATCGATTTCTCATAACTAGTTCTTAACCCAATTATTCGTTGCAAACAAGAACACATTTAATATGGCAATTGACCTATGTTCTACAACAATTTAATTCCAATACATGCTTCGAAGTTAGCTACTCAAAGAAACAAAATATCAGAATTCACATAACATAGAGAAACCGAAATCATCACTCTTGTAGAAACTGAAAAATCCATTCAAACTTGTTTATATAATTGAAATCATGTTTAGGGCTTCAAGATTAAGCCCTAACTAACAAAAAATTAGTTACTCATGTTCTTGGATGAACTCAAAAATAAATACATAAGAACTGAAAATTAAAAGAAGAAAGGAACAGAAAGAACTCGTTGGCAGCTTTCTCCTCTTGCACGGTTGATCTCCTTAGGATGTGAATCCTCTGTATCGGAGCCTTGGCTGGCCTTTTATATCACTTATATCAGAGTTCTAAACCCTAAAATTGACTGAAAAGTCGTCCAAGAAGTCTTGGTAAACAAGGAATCCAAATAGGAAAGTAAAAATCACAATTCCTAACTCCATAGGAAAATACAGCTCAGCCCAATTGTCACACGATTTGGGGATTCTCGGCCTTGTAGAAAAATCATTAAAAATATATTTTGGAAAGATAAATGTCTTATATTTTCAACCATATATAACACATACTTGAAAAATTCGGGAAGGCTTCCGTTTCTTCACATACACGTAACATGTACGAAACTGTCCTGTCTGCATGTGGGCTAACTTTACTTGTAATACTGTACCAATTGGCTCGGTAGAAAATTCTAGAAAAATCATAGATTGAACTTCAAGATGTTAGCTTTCATCTCCTCTTGTGCTAAAATTCCTCTGAAAAGTTGATTTTCCCTTAAAAACCTTCTAAGAGCGCAGAAAAGCTGAAAATTAGAAGTAAAGTAATAAGCCCTTTTTAAATCTAATTCTCCTATAAAACCTAAGTAAAAAGAGTACATAAGTGAGTATATTTATGGACTTATCAAATACCCACAACTTAGATTTTGCTAGTCCTCGAGCAAAACAAAACGAAAAGTAAAAACAAAAGAACAAAGACTCAAAACAAACAAACAATTAAATTCCCAATATTGATCTCAGAGATAATTACCAATAGTTAACTAACTTCCAAGAAATAAGAAATAAGCAACATTAACTCAAGACATTATCAAAGGGTTAACCAAACTTTAATTGAACAACTTGGAGTGTTGTTTGTGAAATAGCCAACATTAATATAACCACGACGTATGCTTCACAAAAGTTAAATAACCAAATAAGAACAAGCTTTAACTTCAATTCTCACCAAGGATGTTCACTCCAATGAAAGCACTCGAAATTTGACAACGTAGTGTCACTCATATATGTGAGAAGAATCAAATCAATACGATGTACTCACATAATTGAAATAAAAGCACAAGACATGAATAAAAGATCTCATGGAAAGATATCGCATACTTGAAAACATTTAAACCATCTGACCGTAGTCCTTCCACACCTATTCTCCACATGAGGAACCACACTTCTCCTTGGATCAAGTAGGACTGTCACTAAGGTTGTAATAGGGCTTAGGGTGATGGGTGAAACAAGAAAGAGACATAGATGAACAAACGAAGTCTAAGGGCTAAGTAAAGCTTTCCATGAAATTATAACATCTTGCACTTTAGCACACAATTTTATCTTGATACTATCTTGAATTTTTTTTTTCTTTCACATTTTTTTCTAACTCCATTAGCTTTCTAATCAACCCATGTAACAAGTGTTAGGCCAATAACTCCCAAGCTAGATAGCTTTAGGGTATTAAGTGTAAAACACTCCTCGGGCTTAAAAATTCGAGTTGAAAAGGCTTCGGAATCAGACTTTTTTTTTGTTTGTGAAATAGTATCATATACACATGATTGAACAATTTGTGCAATTCTCCCTTAGCCATGAAAGTGCTCTACAAAACTCCTGAGAAGGGTGTAGGATAAAAATGCAAAAGGTTTAGGAGGAGAATTGGGTAAAGAATGATAAAGGCTTACATAAAAGGCACAAGGGGTTGACTAGGGATAAAATTGATATAGGTTGGCTGGAAAGGCTCAAACGAACGAAACAAGGCCTATATCACTTCCTAGGATATCCATGTGGTTCATGAAATATGCCTCAAATAGATAATGAAAGTAGTTCTAGCAAACAATTTAAACATCCTCAAGTACTTGACCAAAACAAAGAATAATGAGATCACAACGACTTGTAGACGAGAAAACTAAAGAATAGTATATAACACTCAAGGAAGAAAGGTATAGGCTCAAAAGCTCACATAATAAGGGTTGTACAAGTCTACATTAGCCTCATATTAATATGGCTATGTGCAAAAATATTTACCAAGTTTAATAAAAAAAAAAACTAAGGCAAACACAAGGATAATGTAAAGAATTAATGTCATGCTCACAATTCCTTACAAGTTAATTGTCAAAAAAATTCAATCTCATCATAGAATTGGGAAGTGACTACTACAAACAAATAAAAACTTAGACTCAAAGTTAAAGAAAATATTTTTAGGTTTTTATGACATTTTTTTGATTTTTGATTTTATTTTATTTAAAAGAAAAAAACTGAAAACAAAACAAAACAATAGAATAAAAACTAATTAAATAAAAACCAAAAGTTGAAAGGGATTGAAAATCAATCAACAAAGCTGCAGTTCTGACCCAGGCGCAAAGAATGACATGTATCTCACAAAATACTTGCCCAAAGTTCACATTCTTCATATGGTTGAATTCAGATTGAAAAAACAAAGAACGCATCGTGGGCCAAAATACAAAAACAGCAGCGGAAAAGGACAGAATTTGAAACAAAGACAGAGGACTGCTGCATACATTATGAAACCAAAGAACTCAATCACCCACAACTTAAAACAAACATTGTCCTCAATGTTAAAAACAAAGAAACATAAGTCATGCAAATTCATTTAGAGAGAGAGAGAGAGAGAGAGAGAGAGAGAGAGAGAGAGAGAGAGAGGGTGTGAGAACTTCCCGGGTTTGTGTAGATGTATGGATGAGCAAAGCGTAGAATACGTCGAAATGAGAGAGGATAGATAATGAGACGAACTCAAACACCCACAACTTGTGTCTTTGAATGCCAACGGACCCCTAATAGCTCCTTAATGTAACACCCCGAGTCCAAATTTAATTACCAATTTAAATTATTTAATTGAAATTATGAATTTACCCTCCAAGTAGGGGTAATTTGGTCATTTCTTATATGGAAAGATTTTGGGGCAACGGGTGGTATGGTTATGTAGATCGTACTGAGATGAATCCGTAGACACGTAGTGGGCTTAAATCGGAGTTGTAACGAAGAAGTTACGAGCAAAACATCACAAGTGGCAAAACCGTAAATATTTCAAAATGGGTTTTTAATAAAAAAAACCTGAAAACACACACATTCTCTCTCGCTCTCTCTCTCCTAGCTGGGCTAGCGCAGAACCCCTCCCCTTCCCGATTTTTGAACAGCCGAGCGGCTCTTGGAGCCGTCGCCGCCGCCGTGGTCCACCACCGGAGCTGGGTCCGGTCTTGAAATGACCGGTGAGGCCTCACCGTCCTAACCCACCCAATCTCCACCGCTAACAGTTTGCGCAACCTCCGAATTTTGCTAAAAATCCAGCCGGATTTCGAGCTGTTTTTTCTTCAATCGTTTCGGACGCCTCCGGCCACCATTCCAGGCAATCAAGGTATGGATTTTCGACTATTTTTCATGCTCTAGCTGATGGTTGGGGTAGGATTTCATCAATGTTGAGCTTAGGTAGTTTGATTTTCAAATTGAAATTCTGCCGATTTTGGATTTGCATTTTCGGCCACTTCCGGTCATTTTTTGGGGTAGGTCCAAGAACAAAAGTGGTTCCAAATAAGGTGTTATACATAGGGTAGGAACCTTGAGCCGTGATTTTGAGAATTTCCAGCGATGTCTAATCGCTTTGGACACCCACGCGCTACCGGCGCGTGGACACTGTAGAAAAAGGGCATTGTGTCCCGATGCGATCGCCTTGTTGTCTGGAGTGCGTAGGTGTGCTCGGATTTCAATTTGTATACCGTTTGAGTCTAGAACGGATATCGCATATTGTGCATTATCCGGGTTCAATAGGTTTGAACTGCTGGATAGTCTTGAATTTAATATATGCCAATCTAGACATTCATAGGATCATGTAGGAATTTACGGAGTGTGGATCGGAGTCCCGGATGTTCCGATTTAATAACTTAAAGTTTGTGTTTTACAATAACCTTCCGATCGTGGGATCGTGAGCGATCCAACCGTTCGATCGGGACCAAACTTGCAGGACATGTGTCCTAAACCTTGTAGAACCCATAGGAACTTTCAGATCGGAATTTGGAGGTCACGAGCCCCGTCGGTCGGTTTGACCAAGTTTGGGTAGGTTGATCCTTAGTTGATCGTGAGTCTTCCGAGGTAGTTTTACCTTCCTGGGAGGATTATAATGACCCTAGATGCTGAAGCGGATGTAAATTATATCTTCTCTGTTGTTGATGAGTTTGCGAAAGTAATTATGCACCGCAGTATTTGCTGGGAGATGTTGAAAAAAGTAGGTCCTTTTTTCTTTTTGCTTTTATTTCATTTTATTATTTTTAGAAGTATGTTCATGAATCTTTATATAGGTATTGTTTATTTATTAGGAATGGAGAAAGTCATAAATCATAGAACTTAGTTAGGGCAATTAAGGAATTAGAATTGGGTCAACTACTCTCCCCTAGTTGATCCATTCTTGATTTTAAGGTTATTAGATTATTGAAATTGGTACATAGGTGTAAGGGGTAAAATTAAAGGATAATCTAGCTGACCACAAATTAGACCAACAAAATAATCCAATCAAATGTATGACTAACCAACAACTAGTCCCAGACCTAAGATCACACATCAAACAACACACACATTCAACAAACAAATCTCATTCCCGTGCAAGTCTAGAAGATAAATTATGTGACAACCTAGGTACTCAGAAGGACTCATCAATCACAAGTAGATTCTTACAGAAAAAGTAATCACAAGCTCGACAATCCTAGGTCTATTTAGGAAATGAGCATTACTACCCTATGCAACATTCTTCTCCAAACTTAATTGAGCCAGTAGCTTGTCCTTCATGAAAATGGCAGCTAGTCCTTCATGGAAATGGCAACTAGTCCTTCATGTAAATGGCAACTAGTCCATCAGCTTCTTCACCTCATGGCATCGCAACTCAGCTCCTGATCGAACAAAACAATGAAATATAGATTTTGAGATGAAATGGTCAATTTCTTCAAAATGAAGATTTTAAAAGTAGTACAACAGATTTCAAAAAACCATTTTCAAAATCTCACAATGAAAAACGTAGACTTCACCAAGTAAAGAATGCAAAGTAAAATTACTCTAAAAAAATTCTCAATAGGTGAAGTTGATTTCAAAAATAGAAGCAAATTTCAAAAGCTATTTGAAAACCTCAATTCCATAAGCCATGAATACTCTCAGACAACCCAAAGAGAAACCTAAGTTTTCCAAAATGGTGCAAATAGAAGAGATGAGAGATTGAAACTTAGATGTGCAAACCTATGGTTAGATTTTCTAAAAAAGAAGTAGCTTTCAAAATGAAATCTTGAAAACCCATTTCCATGCCATGAACACTCTTAGACAAACTAAAGAGATAAAAACTTCATATCACTAAACAAAAGTTTGAGAAATGAAATACCAATGAAAGCCCCAAAAGGAATTCAAGAACCCATGAACTCTTCTCCCAAAAAGCAAAACCTAATTTATGCACAATCTCTCACTAGAACTCTCTCTCTCTCTCTCTCTCTCTCTCTCTCTCTCTCTCTCTCTCTCTATAGAAACCCATATTAAAAATGTAAAATGAGAGAGTCGATGAGTCCATATCAGCTCCAACCTTTTTGGCAAGTCAAAAGGACACTTGGCAGCCAATGATTGGATTTATAATAAGCAATCACGTGCCTTGATTAAAAGGAATTACTTACATGAAAACTAGTGATGCGTATAGGAGAACACTATAATGCATGCAATGTAGACATAAAAATATTACCTTCATTGAGATTGGTTGCATTGGACAATTATGAAGTTGATCTGAGCCATAGTAGTCAAATTAGCACTAACTTAAACTAGCCTAAATTCTTTGAGCTTGATCATACGTATGAGATTATATGTTTATCAAGGAAAGCTAAAAACATTAGCTAAACAAAACCTAACAATTATGGATTTTAACATAGAACTCACAGGATTTTTAATTCCTTATGTATCAGTAAATGTAGGGGAAATAAGGAATTGAAATAATTCAATACTATGTGTTAATAAAAATAGGATAAGTAAAAACTATAATCATTCCAATATTTAGTACTCAGTGGTAGAGTCTGAGCTGGTTTCAGAAGAAAAACGATGTTCAACAACAATTTCTTCACTTAAAATAAGGCCAAGAATCTCCTTTATTGAGATGGGATCTAGACGTAGTCTAACTAGAAGTAGCAAAAGCATCATAGTCAAAAGGAAGGCCATGTAGGGCATGAAAAATAAAATCTGAGTCATCAAGAGGAGCATTAGTTGCAACCAAGCTGTCTGCAAGGTGTTTGATGTTCTGAAGATAGTTGAGCATGGGGAGAGGTCCTTTCTTGATGGTCTGAAGCGGAGATTTGAGTTGCAGCAAAGGGTGAGATGTTGTCAAATTGACGAAACTTTTTTTCTAGTTGAGCCAACCCTCTAGCTGTTCATGAGCCTACAATGTAGGCGCGAATGGTCTTAGATAAAGAAGCATGAATCCGAATGCAACACATGCAATCCTTCTTGATCCATGGGTAAAGGATGGGTTCTCTTGCATGGTGGGATGACCATCGGCATCAAGGAGGAACTGAGGGTGGACATGGTTCTCTGCCATCAAGGAGACCTATCATATCATAGGTTTGAAGGATAAGGTGAGCTCTTTCTAGAGCATGTAATTGTCTTTTTGAAGCTTAATGGGGAAGAGGTTAGACATGTTGAGTTGTCACTGGAGGATGATAAGAAGAAATGGTAGGAGCTGGGGTGAAAAAAAAGGATTTAAAGAAAGGGTTGGTAAAGTCGGCCAGTTTAGGAAGTAGCACATTGTGGTGTGGTGTGGAAGGAAGTTGAGATTTCACCGCACAATCAATTGGCAATGGGGAGTAGCCTAACTAATTAGGAACCCAGGCCAGGTCCCATGACAAACACTCACAACAAACCAAACTTGAAATCCTACAACCTAGTAGGACAAATACCACTAAAACCAAAAGATAGTTGGTGTTAGTTTGTATGGTTCCATCTATAGAAATTCTCTCACAAAATTTCATAAATGCAGGGGAAAAAAAGGGCCTTAAAACTGAATTGGATTATAGCGATGTTTAGTCTTTTATAAGGACTTAATCAAAATTGAAATTTATGTGAGGATTAGGATTAAATTTTCTGATATATATATATAGGTAAAGGAGCTTCAACATATGAACGATGTAGCGTTGAGAATGATCAGCGGTTGTCTCAAGCCAAAGATCTTCAAGGAGAATGAGATGGTGATTGAAGCGGGACAGCCACTTAACTCGATGCTCATTATTACAGCAGGCTCAATGCTGGCGTACAAGCCAATTAGGGTTGCTACAGAGGTGAGTCCCTCAACCTCATTTGAAACTCTTGATAAAGGTATGTTTGTTGGAGAACAACTTCTGGATTGGGCAGGGAAAACCAAAACTTTCGATGACCAACCTGTTTCATTCAAAACTATCTGATGCTCCAAAAAAGTAGAAGCCTTTGCTCTCACAGTTGATGACTTGGAAACTTTAGTGCTCTCCGGACACATCTTTCCGATGAAGTCAAAAGGTGAAGCTTAGACAATCTTTACCTTTTGAAACTTGAAATATTTGGCACTTCTTCTCATTTTTTTTTCTTCTTCTTATTTTGATCATGTAGTTTGTGCTAATTTGAAACAGTTGGCATTTTCAAAATTGCTGCTGACCGGAAGATACGTGAGAAACTAGAGGCGATATTTTGGTGGATGGCAATAAATGGCATTTCTGATGATGTGGCGATAGATATTATACATGGTTTTAGTCAAGGTAAATTGAAAGAAAACATTCATGCTGAAGTGGATGTGAATTATATGTTCTTTGTTCTTGAAGAATATGGAAAAAGCATTATGCGGCGCCATTTCTGCATGGAGACCTTGAAAAAAGTAGGTTCCTTTTTCTATTTTTTTTTTTGGGGGTCCAAAATGTGTTCATGGATCTCTATATAGAAAACTCTTTAGAGTCATATAAAAATAGATCATTGAAAGCTCTATATATAATAACCCAATAATATTACTGTTGTGCAAATAGCTCATTTAGGATCTTGTTGTTGATGGACTTTGGATAAACACAATAATGATTGTGTCAAACACTCACACACACATTGAAAATAACCCAGCACAAATGACACAAGTATTTACAGAGGTTTAGCAATTGCCTACATCCTCTTTGGTGATCCCCTTGAGAAATTTCACTAATGAAGATAGGTTACAACTTTGGTTTACCAATGGAAAACCCCCTTAGAACACTACCCTCACAATCTGTTTCTCTCACACCCCTAGATCAACACCTTGATACTCTTGTGAAACTCTCTCACACTTAGTTTTCTCTCTTCTCACTCTAGTTTCCAGCCACACTTGTTGTCTTGTATCCATTTCCCTTTTATAGACAAGCCCTTGGACCTAGGAGGAAGCTTCTTCTTGCTCACATTCACCCTTCAGCCACCCTACATAGACTTAGAGTTAGGAGAACCAAAAAGCAAGTCACCAATGGCTGCACCTTCAACCACCTTATCTAGAACCAAAGAGTGGAAAACCTTTGAAACAAGTCAACAAACAACCATAAAGTGCCATCCTAGCTTTTTAACAGATTGCCAACCTTCCTAGAACTCAGAAATGAATTAGGAAGTCCTTGCAATTAGGTAGAAAGCATAGCACAGGAAAAGGAGTCTAAAAATGCATGGAAAATCAAAACAGCAAGACAGACCGATCGCTTTCTGGTGATTTCCAAGTTTCACATTATGCTTCGAAACGACCGATCAAGCCTACCTGGAGACCGGTTGCTTTCTCCGAAACTTGCTTATTTTAGGTGAGCCAATTTTCCAACAATTACAACTCTAAGTCAAATTAAATTTTTGAATCAAAATGCCATGAATGAACTTGAAAGCTCTACAAATGATGCCATTGAATCTCTCTTTTAATTGCTAACCCTTTTTTTCCCCACTTGTTTTCTATATTCAGATGTTTGCTGCTAGGGTTTGTTACAAGAATAATATCTCTCTCACTGTCATTCATTTACACAAAGGAAAAACGTATATATTTTCCTATATATATATAAGAAATCTATAGAATTAGAACAAAAGAATACAAGGAAGAATAAGCCTTGCCTCATCCATATCCCTTCCACATAGGTACTGTGTGAGCTGGCTACTTGCTGGTTCGGGTGCAAGTTTGTTGAGTGCCCTTAAGTAATTTTTTTGTTCTCTTTCTAGCCATTGGATGATTTGATTGTTTTGTTTCTTAACATACCCTCTGAAGTAGAGTTGTGTTGAGACAATGATAAGTTTGGAAATCAAGTGTTGAAATTGGCCTTTAGGTAAGCTCTTGGTGAAGATGTCAGCAATTTGATAAGGAGAGGAAACATGGCTGATGGAAATAGAGTTACTAGTGACAAGTTGTCGGATATAATGGTAGTCAATTTCAACGTGTTTGGTGCGGGCATCGAATATGGGATTAACTGAGAGAGGGGGAGGTTTTTCAAGGAAGAAATGTAAATCTCGACAGTAGTATGTGATTAGGCACCATGTTCACTCTCTAAAGAACAAAGATTGACTTCTTAAAATTGTGGTGGAGCTCATCCACAAACCATATTTATTTTTAGTTTATTTGGGTTTTAGTTGGTGTTTGTTTGTATGGTTGAGCCTATAGCAAACGATATATTTGAAGACGATGGTATTATGGGAAGAAAAAAATCAATAAAAACACTCAGTATGCTGTGATCACTACTACATTTTACGATTTGTGCGACGAAGACAATTTCGTCGTGCAGAGTTAAATTTGGTCGCACAAACTCAAGCGCGACAGAAAATTCGTCGCGCGTAATCTGTCGCGCAAAGATCGTGAAGAAAGACTTTGCGCGACCGATTGTATCACTCGTCACGTAAATTTGTGCGACGGTTACCCTTCGTTACACAAAAGGTTCAGAGACAACGCAATAGTTCGTCGCACAAACTTATGCGCGACGAAAGAGGGTTCGTCGCCATAACGATGCGCGGCGAATAATATTCGTCGCGCAATACGTCTCGTACACATTTGCGGCACCAAGAGTTCTTCGTCGCGCAATTCGTGTCTACACGTATTGCGCGACGAAACAATGTTGTCGTGCATACGTTTTTGCGTGACGAAAATGTTCTTCGCAGGATACGTGTCGTAGATATTTGCGGCACAAAGAGATCTTTGTCGCGCAATTCGTGTCAACACATTTTGCGCGACGAAAAACTGTTGTCGCGCAAATCCTTTTTGAGCGACGAAAATATTCGTCGCGCAAGAATAAATTATATGTATTTTAAAAAAATGAAACATTTTTATTTCGTAATATATAAATTTGCGCGACGAGAAAGATTTCGTCGCGCAAAATTAATATATATAATTATTATTTAATTTTAATATTACTTTTTATTTTATTTTATAAAAAAATAAATTTGGTTTTTTTTTTTTGGGTAATAAAATGAAATTCCAATAAATAAAAAAGAATTGTAAAGAACATATTTATTATATAAAATAAATGTATGCTGCAAGAGAAATATTTAAAAAATAATTATGAAAATAAAAAAACTAATCAAATAATATTCCAAAATCTACATTGTCGTCTGGCACATGCGGTTCAGAGGTCTGTGGGTCTACAGGGGCCGTCGTATGGTGGGGATGCTCGGGATGGATGGGCTCGGAGGTCGGCGCATCAAAATGCGGGACTGGCATGCCGGACTGTGCGAGGGACTGCAGAATGACCGACATCTGACTCTGAAGAGTGGCCACCTGTGCTGTCAAAGCAGTAACCTGACTGTTTGACTGCGCTGATGAACGGGGTCTGGGTTCCCTCCGCCTGGCATTCCCCATCCCTCGACAATATGTCCCCGGTCTCCTCCCGAGAGTCTGATCCAATGTCTCCGTCAAGATCTGAAACCCAGCATCCTGTGGAGGATCCACAGACTCGATCGGAGTATCGGGAGGAAGCTGGGAGGCGGACTCCTGAAGAACCAACTGGCTCCTCTCCACCATCGTCGTCTGTTTAGCATAACATAAAATATAAATTAAAACATTCATATAATAACCTTTAAACTTGAATGCGTAACATAAGAATTAAAATTAAATAATACTTACATGAAGGGACTCGGCCAACTCATTCCCAGGTCGAACATAAACGTCGCCAAAGACGTCGATCTCTGGGAATTTGGGACCCCCCTAAATTGAACAAGAGAAGAAAAATATTAGTACGAAAAAATAAATTAAGAATAATTAAATATTTAAAATTAAATAAAAATTATTTTATTATTACCTGCCGCCGTGCATCCATCCTATAGGAGAAGGGCCTGGAACCCGAACGATGGAGAAGAGTCTTCTTCTTCCTATTGCCCTTATTGACTTTGGCTTTATTCTGTTATACAAAAAATAAAACGTATTAGTTGAAATTGAAATTAAATATAAAACATTAAAAAAAACATTAGTAAGAAAAATATAATAAATTTGAAATTCATATTACAAATTACCACAAAAGCGGGCGCCTGAAAATGAGTGCAGAGCCACGCCCAACTATCCTCCCGCCCCTTAAGCTCCTTCGGGCAACCCTCCTGAAGAGCGACTTCTGGATCATCAAACGCCTCAAAATAGTGGTGCAAGTCGCTCTTCCACTGTTTGTACCTCTCAGAGAAGAGTCTGTTGACGTACGCCAACGACTCGTCGTCCAGGTCCTCCAAGTTGTAGTTCGTCTGCAATAAATTAATTACATACATTTAAATAATAGAAATATAAAATTTGAAAGAAAAAGAATTAAAAGGCCTACATACCGACAACTGGCCGCAAACCTCCGCCTTGGTCTCGTCAGGCATCACTTTCCAAGACTTCCATTTCATCGGGCAATGGCTCCGAATGACATGACCAATGTCGTGGGCCAAGGAGCTATGCAACTCCGCCATCGGTGCAGCCCGATGTCGCTCGTCGTATTCGATGTTGATACGACTGTTGGTCACCCGGGTGACCTTCGCCGTCTTCAACTGCCGACACTGCCCTCGGGTGTTCTTCTTGGCTGCAAAGAAAGATGACATTAATGTTAAATAAATAAGAAATTTAACTATAAAATACACACACACAAATAAAAACAAAAACAAAAACAAAAACAAAAATAAAAACAAAAATATAAACAAAAATATAAATAACTGGAGTTTAAGGAAATCTATACCTGGCTGTGACCCCGACGCATCAGTGGATGTGGTGTCGGTGGTGCTGGCGGGCCGATGACGCCGCCTGGCGCTAACAGGCTGTGCCACTGATGAAGCTGATGAAGCAAGCGCCTGGGACCCCGCGGGACCAACTGCCAAGTGGTCCATCAGTGCTGGCGCAGTGGCAGCAGATGTCGGCTGAGCCGAGGGCTCCGAACTCTGCGTAGTCGTCACCGCCCTACGACATCTAATCAGGTCTGACATCTGCACAATTTCATTAATACACATACAAATTAATAAAATATACGAATATTTGAAAGCACATACAATTTTCTTAAGATTCTTGACCTAGGGTTTGCGAGTTCGGAGTATCCGGGACTCCGATCCACGATCCGTCGAATCCTAGACGATCCTAGAAATACAAGGTACACCATACGTGAGTTTGAGTTCGATCCAACGGTCTGAACATAACAAACCGGGAAATCGCATAATAGGCAAAATCCGTTCGAGACTCAAACGGTAACCAAATTCCAATCCGAAAACACCTACGCGCTCGTGACAACTAGGGGATTGCACTGGGACCCAATGCAGGACTGCTACAGTAACCTACGCGCCACCACACGTGCCGACAGCACGTGGGTGTCCAAAGCGATACCAATCGCCGGAAATTTCTAAAAACTAAGGGCCAAGGTTCCTACCCTAGGTTCAAAACATCAATTGGAGCTACTTTTGTTCTCGGACCTACCCCGAAAAATGGCCTGAATTGGCCTGAATTGAAATTCAAAAACCGGCCGAAACTTAGGGTTTCAAATCCACTGCCCTATTGCAACAATTACATAAATCCTACCTAACCATCAGCTAAAGCATCAAAAATAGGACAGAAACCATACCTCAGGTGTCGGATTTGGTCGCCGAAGGAGAGAGAACGACGGCGGCGCAGATTCGGTGAAAACCGAGGAAATTAGGGCGGCTGGCTCGACGGTGACGGCGGGGAACCTCCGGGGTACCACCGTTGTGGCGGCGCCGTCCAAAATCCACTGGCGTAGGGGGCTGAGTTGACGGCGGAGAGAGAGAGAGAGAGTTACGGCAGAAAAACGAATCTGGGGAAGAAGAAGGCTATCGCGTCGTTTCTGCAATTTTATTCGATTTTGCGTGACGAACAAACAAAAGCGTTGCGCAAAATATTTTAATTGACACTTGCGCGACGACATAAGTATAACTTCCGTCGCGCAATATTGTTAATCCCCAAAATTTGGTATCAGGGTAGTTTTTGCTCGACGCACAGTATCGTCTTTCGTCGAGCAATGTTGTCAATCCGCCAAAATATTGGGGAAAGATTGAAAACTTTGCGCGACGCACAGTATCTTATTTCGTCGCGCAATGTTGTCAATCCGCCAAAATTTTGCGCGACGCTGCCCATATTCGTCGCGCAAAGTTGTAATTCGCCAAAATTTGGGGTTTAGGGTTTATTTGCAGACATATTGCGCGACGAATACCGGCAGTGTCGCGCAAATCTGCTTTCTGTAAACTCGCAAAATTTTTTTACTAAGTGTCCAAGTAGGAAAAGGGTGAAAGGGCTAGCTGAGATTGCGCGACGACGAATCCTATGTTCGTCGCGCAAGACTGTTCTCTGCGGGCTTGTGCGACCAAAGAAACTGCTTAGTCGCGCAATGTTGTAATTCCACCAAAATTTGGAGTTTAGGTTTTATTGGCAGACATATTGCGCGACGAATATCGACAGCGTCGAGCAAATCTGCTTTCTGTAAACTCGCAAAATTTGTTGACTAAGTGTCCAAGGAGGAAGAGGGTGAAAGGGCTGGCTGAGATTGCGCGACGAAGAAGCCTAGATTCATCGCGCAAGACTGTTCTTTGCAGGCTTTGTGCGACCAATGAAACTTATTCGTCGCGCAAACCCTAAACCCTAAACCCTAAACCGCGGAAACCCTAAACCCGAAACTAGTTTTAATGATCCAACCGGCAAACTTGTTTTTTTATACTTCGAGATCGTATACGCCGAAAATCTGACAAAACAAACGTTAAGAGATCAAGTAACGGTACAAAACTTTTCGACTGTTCCAAATGAAAAGTCATGATTTAACGGTTATTTTAACTCCGATTTTTATGATTTTTTACAGCTACTTTTCTTGACCCTATATGAATACAATTACTGAATTTGATCTTCAATTTAAGATGTTTACACTAGGGTGATACCACATAATCTTATGTTATATTTAACGAAAGTATAAGTAAACTATTCATTGTTGGTGAATATATGGTTTTGATGGCATACGCATTCTACGAAAGTAGTTTCAATAATCCAGCCGTCAAACGTGTTTGTTTATACTTCGAGATCTCAGACCCCAAAAATCGGAAAAAAAAAATATTCAGAGATCAAGTATCGAGACAAAACTTTTGAACGGTTATAAATGAAAAGTCATGATTTAACGGTTATTTTAACTCCGATTTTGATGATTTTTTACAGCTACACTCCATGACCCTATATGAATACAATGAACTAACTCGATCGTCAATTTCGAATATATATGTGTATATAAAATATATTATAAAAGAATATATATTTGCGCGACGAGAGTAAACCTGTCGTCGCGCAAAATTCCATCGCGTGACGGATGATAATTTGTCGCGCAATGTTTTAACTTTACGCGACGACTGTATTCTGGGTCGTGCAAACTTTGCGTGACGAGGTGTACTTCGTCGCGCAAGGATTTTCATTTTTGAAAAATGTTTGGTGTCAATAATTTTCAAACTTTGTATGAAAATGGTTTGGATATATTTATTTATCAATGTTTTATAACAAATGTTTTATCATTTTCATTTTGTAAACGTGTTTTGTCAAAAAAAAAAATTTAAAAATTAATATTAAAAAGGTTTGGATATATTGATTTACCAATGTTTTATAACTAAATTTATTTTAATAATGTTTCAGTTGTCCACATATATAAGGTTTGGATATAACAACTACATATATTCAAACTTTTGTATTACACAAAGTCTGTACACTAGCATAATAAAATTACAAAAAATTTAATTATTCATCATCTGAACTATAATAACTTTCGTTATCGTCGCTATCATCACTTTCGGTCCCCCAATCCTCCTCCTCCTCCTCTATAACTCCATCATCTTCGTTGCTCGGGCCCACTGCAACATTGAACCTTGGAAGATCCCCGAGGTCAATTGTAATTGACTGAATCGGTATTTCGATTAAAGACACTCCTTGTATTTGAAACGGTTCTTGTATAACATGTGTATCTCGAAGTGTTTCCGCATCATTTTCCATTGAAGATTCTAAACGTTGGTCAGCCACATTGTCGACGTCGCTGTCAGTTGGGTCTAGTTCTGGTATAGCATACACGTTCCTATGATCCATCTTCTGAACAACTTTTCAACTGCTCCCGGCTTTAGGGTCATCTAGATACATAATTTGTGTTGCCATGTTTGCCAAAATGTAAGGGTCGTCATCATACCAAGTTCTGTTAATGTTCACAGATAGTAAGCCATGGTTGATTTTAACACTTCCCGGCCTGTTTGGGTTGCTATCAAACTATCGACACTTAAACATGAACACTTGGTATCGATCTTTGTAAAGCAATTGAACGACAGTTGTGAGTTTGCCATAGAAATCAATGTTCGTACTTTCGCCCACAACTACAAAAAAGCAAAAAGACGACGGTAAATCACCGTCGTGTATTCGGTTTTTCAATGGTCGTGGAATCCACCGTCATCTTTTCCCTCATAAACCACGACGCTAAATCACCGTCGTTATTAAAATATACAACGTCATCAACAAATACAAAACGACGTCTTTGTACTGCAAAAAGATCTAAAAAAGCAGTCGAGGATGAGAATAGACGACCAACTCTCTAAACAAACCGTCGTTAAAAAGGAAAAATATGACACATATTAACAGAACAAGGCCGCAAGATAGACATACAACGACGAAAATTAAAATAAGACGACGTTAAATATCATTTTCACGACAATAAAAAATATGACGTCTTTAAATACATTAGAAGACGACGTTATTGATACCTACTACGTCGCCTATATAAAAACAGCCGTCGTAAAATAAATTTTCCACTTCGATTTTTCTATAAAAGATGACGTGGAAATAGTTGTCAGTGTCATTATTTACGACGTATGTATTTATAGAGTAGACGTTGAACAACGAAACAACGTCGGTTACAAATATATGAGAGTCGTATTACAAAATTTATACGTCCTATTTTCAGAAACAAACAACGACGATAAATATTAGACGTTGTTAAATAAAACAACGTCGAAAACAAATAAAAACAGACATGTTAAGTCTGCTAAAGTTCTAAAAAATAGTCGAGGATGAGAATAGACGACCAACTCAAACAAATCACCGTCGTTAAAAGGGAAAAATATGACACGACAACTAAAACACTACGCCGTTAAATATAATTTTTACGACAAGAAAAAATATAACGTCTTTAAATACATGAGAAGACGACGTTATTGAAATCTACTACGTCTCTTATTTACAAACAACCGTCGTGAAATAAATTTTCCACTTCGATTTTTCTAAAAAAGATGACGTGGAAATAGTTGTCAGTGTCATTATTTACGACGTATGTATTTATATAGTTGACGTTGAAATGCGAAACGACGTCGGTGGCATTTATATAGTCGACGTTGTATTTATATGTATTCATTACTCACGACGCACTTAATAATATAGACGACGTTGAACTTCTAAACAACGTCGGTTCCAAATAAATGAGAGCCGTATTACAGAACATATAGACGGCGTTGATTATGATGAGAGCCGTATTACAAATAACGTCGTTTAATTGTTATTAGACGGCGGTTATAATGAATTACCGTCGGAATTCATTTCGTTCCTCTTCGTTTATAAAAGAACTTGCGACGTGGAAAATTTATGATGACGTCGTATTTTTTAACGTTCAGATTATATATCTCGTTTTTTAGACGTCGGTATTATGGGATTGGAGTCGTGTTATTTTGAATTACATGGCGGTTCTTAATCCTTCCCCGACGTGATATCCTGAATAATTGCTTCACAATAGCGTCGTGGTTCTTCATTGTTACGTTGCTTTAAGACGTCGGTAAATATGCTGAATAACTGGTTCACAATAACGTCGTGTTTTATTTGAACGTAGAAAGTGAAGAAATCACATTACAATATATTACAAAATTAATGTCATACACTGCCAATTACATAAGCATCATTCAATCCATATATCTTCACACCCATCTCGAATATTTTGACCACCTAACTCACCCACCAGTTCATCAAATGTGTCAACATTTGGCATCCCTCTAGTAAATGGCTCACACTCAATTATCACATCACCTAAGACTTCATCACCAATAACATCATTATATTCTCTATTAGGCATTGATAACACTACCGACCAACCACGATGCATCGGGTCGTCAACAAAAAATATTTGTTTGACTTGAGAAGCCAAAACAAATTGGTCATTCCTATGTCCAATTTTACTCAAATCTACAAGGGTAAATCCAAGTTCGTCGACTACAAGACCAGAACTATCTATCCAATCACACCTAAAGACTGGGATTGTAAACTTTTGGTAGTCAAGGTCCCAAATTTCTTGAATGACACCATAGAAACCCATATTTGAGAGAATTGGGTTTTTATCCTTGGCACTAGCAACTTGCATGGTATGTGCAAGTAAATAAACTCCACTATTTTGAGTTGTCCGCACATCATCTTGTGCCTTGATATTGAATTTAATACCTTTAATAAGATAGCTCCTATATAATGGCACTGACATGTTTGGACCAGCTGCTAGCCACCTTAAATTTTCTGATACGCCATGATTGTCTTCCTCAAGTTCACTTTGAACCTGCAAATTAATCATATCTTAATTCAATCTAACATATAAATAAGAAGAAAATTAAAAGAGAAATATGTTATTCAACAACATATACCTTGAAGCATAGCCATTGAATGAAAGTGCTATTGTGCTTATCCTGCAGCCACTTTGTTCTCTTTCTAAATTTTGGATAAGCAGTCTTGATGTGGATCATATGTTGCCTACATGACACGAAAAATTCAAGCATTACGGTCCCAAATATAGAAGATAAACATAAGAAATAATTTAAAATGGAAACTTAAAGAATAAAACTCATACGTACTCGATATAAGGTAGGACTTCCTGCGTATTCTCCAAGACATATAGATGTGCTTGATTCAACAGGTCCTGATCAACTACGCTCACTGTGCAACCTGATAATGGCTTTGAAACTCCCATCTTTTGACTTGAAGGCACTCCAACTGTACTAACATCAGATAAATGCTGAGTACAAAACTCTACCGCTTCTTCAGCTATATACCGCTCAGCAATGCAACCTTCGGGACGAGTACGATTCTGAACATACCCCTTCAGAACTTTCATATATCTTTCAAACGGATACATCCACCTAAAATATACTGGCCCACATAGACGAAGTTCTCTGACAAGATGTACTACTAGATGAACCATGATATCAAAGAATGAAGGGGGAAAGTACTTCTCAAGCAAACACAGAGTAACTACTACATCTTCTTCCAACTTATCTAGCTTGGAAACATCAACAGTCTTTGCACATATAGCATTGAAGAAGAAGCACAAACGAGTTATTGCATACCTTGCAGGCTTCTCCAAAACAGAACGAATTGCCACAGGGAGCAATTGTTGCATTAAGGTATGACAATCATGTGATTTAAGGCCAAGAAGTCTTGAATCTTGTAAAGATACAAGATTTTTAATATTTGAAGAATAACCTTCAGGGACCTTCATACCATAGAAAGAATTGCAAACCTCTCTCTTCTCTGCTCTTGACAAATTCCAAGGCCCAGGAGGCAAACGAGTACGTCTTTCTCCATACTCGGGTTGCAAATCAGTTTTGACCCCCATGTTCAATAAATCTAATCGAGCAGCAATCCCATCTTTATTTTTTCCAGGGATCTCCAGCAATGTACCAATGATACTATCACAAACATTCTTCTCAATGTGCATAACATCTAGGGCATGCCTCACAGGAAGGTATTTCCAATACTCGAGATCAAAGAATATTGATTTCTTCTTCCAACAAACTCTGTCACCATTTTCAACCATATGCAGCACTTCTTCTCCGGTTAATGGCTCGGGAGGTATGCCATATTCAGGTTTCCCATTAAAAGCTGCACGTTGCCTCCTATATGGATGATTGATTGGTAACCATTTTCTATGCCCAATGTAACAAATTTTGTGGCCATTTTTCAACCTGTGACTAGGTGTATCATCGCCGCATATTGGACAAGCTTTATATCCTTTAACAACACAACCAGATAAGTTTCCATAGGCGGGGAAATCATTAATTGTCCACATTAATGCAGCTCTGAGTGTAAAGTATTCTCCATTATGTGCATCATACACTCCTCTAATCCCATCCCACAAAGATTTTAAATCATCAATCAAAGGCTCCAAGTAGACGTCTATATCATTTCCGGGTTGTTTAGGACCGGAAATCAATAAGGTTAACATCATGAACTTTCGTTTCATGCACAGCCATGGAGGGAGATTATATGTAACTAAGATAACCGGCCAACAACTATATCTGCTACTTAGAGAACTGTGGGGATTGAATCCATCAGATGAAAGAGCCAATCTCAAGTTTCTCGGCTCATTACCAAACTCAGGCCATTTATCATCAAGAAGTTTCCAAGACGGGGAATCCGCCGGATGAGACATCTGACCGTCAATTGATTTTCTAGCAGCATGCCAAGTCAAACTCTTAGCTGTCTCATGTGATTGAAACATCCTTTTAAACCTTGGAATTGGAGGAAAATACCACAGCACCTTCGTTGGCACACCCTCTTTCAAGATTGAATCTTTGCCTTCCTTCCACCTTGAGATACCACAAGTAGGACAATTAGTTGAATCCTCATACTCCTTCCTATACAAGATGCAATCATTGGGGCATGCGTGCATTTTCTCATAACTCAGCCCCAATGCACACAAAGTCTTTTTAGCCTCATACATAGAGGTTGGTATTGTATTTCCTTCTGGAAGCAAATCGCCTTGAAGTATCAATAATTCTGTAAAACAGACATCACTCATCCCATGTTTTGCCTTCAAATTATACAACTTCACTAATGCCGATAACTTCGTGTACTTTCTACAACCAGGGTACACTGGTTGATCTCCATCCCCAATCACATTGACAAACTCATACGGATCGGAACCAAAATCACCAAAATCATTATCATCCATATCAATTTCTTCAGACACAAAACTGTACCTACTATGGCCATCATCTTCTTCAACATTTCTACTAGCATTAGTAGTTGCTTCCCAAGGTTCTCCGTGAAATGTCCAATTCTTATAGCTTTGGTCAATTCCATTAAAGTATAAGTGATCCCTTATAATTCCAACCCCAAACAACTTCAAATTAACACATTTAACACATGGACAACGGATATGTGTTGTAGTTAGAAGATTTTCTACAGCAAAGTTCAAAAATGCTTCCACCCCAAACTCATATGCCTTCGATCTTCTATCCGAGTGCATCCATGACTTATCCATCTCCGACACTATAACCTATTATCTATAATAAAGTGAAAATACAGGCAATGACCATCACTATAGCAGATTATACAAAGATCTAATAGCAAGTAATACACAACAGAGACGACGGGTTTTAAACAAAAACAGACGTATTTGGCATATATAGACGACGGATTTTCAACAGACGTCGTCTAATATAAGTAATACAAACGACGGTTTATGAAAAAACCGTCGTGTATAAGTAATACAACGACGGTTTTTTCATAAACCGTCGTGTAATCGTCGTCGTATGCCTAAAAAGGCGTCGTGTCTCAGTTTATTTTCAAGAACCCAAAACCCATTAAGAACACAACATATATATGAAACCAAGCAAGAAACCAACATATACATGAAACCAAGCATGAAAACAATAAATCCATTCCCAATTCAACATAACATAGGGTGATTAAAAGATCCGACAAAATTAATTAAAAGATCCGACAAAATTAAATCCATTCCCAATTCAACATAAGAGATAATGTAATCCATGAACCTATTAAACAGAAAATCCATGAACCCATACCTATAAGCACATTATTAACAGATCGCAAAGCATATACCTAAAACCCTTTAACAAAACAACCTAATATCATTCAATGAATTTACAAGGGGAAGATAAGGTTTGTACTTACAGGTTGGACGAGCTCACAGATTCGACGGAGCCTGGAGAGTGCAACTTTTAATTAGAGCAGAAGTGAGAGAGCGAAATGTTATGTTGCGCGAAATCTGAAAATTTTAGGGTTCAGGGTTAGAAGTATAAGAATAAGAGCCAAATATAAAAAAATTTAGGGCGCGCGAAAATTTTTAGAGCGCGCGCTCTTTAAAACGTCGAAAGAAAAACCATGGCGAAAGTTCTACAAGAACCGACGTAAATGTAATATTCCACGACGGAAACACTGAACGTAACGCCGTTTATTTTGACGCTTCATTTTTCGGATTAATTTTAAATTTATTTTGAATATTTTGATATAAAGACGACTGAAAAACCACGTCGGGGTTAAGAAATTGAAAACGTTGTAAATTATAATAGACGACTTACATATTAAAATGACGTCGTTTAAAGTAGAAACCATGTCGGATATTTTACTGCACGACGTAACATATGTATTCCACGACTCAACCACCGTCGTTAACAATTAATACCCCAAACCCTTAAAACTAAATTATATAATTTTAAAAATTAAGTTTATAAAAGGGTTTATGGTTTTACAGCCTAATATATACCCTAAACTACCCAAAAATTATACTTTAAAAATAAACCCCAATAAATAACAACCCTAATCTCTAAACCCTAGACTCTAAACCCTAAACCATAAAACTAGAAGTGATTTTATGACTCATCAAAACAATTTTGTTTTGGATGGTCATTTTAAATTTTTGTTATTCAAAATGAATTTTTTCAAGGTTTAGGGGGAAGAAAATATATCAATGACTTCATTGGAGTTGACTTTGCATTTTTCTGATTTATTTTAAATTTATTTTGAATATTTTGATATAAAAATAATAAAATATTCTTATCACAACAACAAACCACGTCGGTGTTAATAAATTGTAGACGTTGAAAATTGTAATAGACGACTAAGTTGTTAAAATGACGTCGTTTAAATGAGAAACCATGGCTGATATTTAACTATCCGACGTAAAATATATATTCCACGACCTAACCGCTGTCGTTACAAAGTACTACCCTGAACCCTTAAGAAATTGAAGACGTTGTAAACCATAAACGACTCAATTGTTCAAAGAACGTCGTCTAAATATCCTTTTACGTCGAATTTGTTTAAAACGAAACAACAAAAAAGGACGGCTTTTGACTTTATTACGTCGTTGGAAAAGTATTACACGTCGGTTACGCAATTTGTATGTTTGTTTTTTTTTTAATTTAAGAAAACCTCAACAAATTTTTACATTATATATTATAGACAAAATTTGTACATTATACATAAATATCAAGTGTTCAATAATTCCCCTATTCCAGGTGAAGGCAAACAAACTATGCCCATTCATTCCGGACTTCATCAATTGCTTCTTGGGGGTATGGCTCTTCCTGTTTTCCCTTGGCATACTGCATAAACAATGACTATTAGGGTTTATAAATAAAAGGAAATTCAATCACAGACGACCATAACCGACGTAGTATATCTATTCAACGACGGTAATTTTACATGACCGTCGTTGATAATACAAAAAACGACGTAAAATGTATGAAGGTAATTTCTTCTTACCTTCTTCTCAAACCCCAAGGAAGGATCCATGATGATGTCCCTCATGAAGCGCATCACATAATACCCGCATTCGACACTGCTGGGTTGCTTTGGTGTGCCTGACAGAGTTTTCCAAATTACTGCCTTACGGCCTGATCTGGCTATGTGAGAATTATAAATTTTTATAGCACTGTTCACGATGTTTTTGGCCTCTTCATCGACCACACGATTTCCTGGCAGAGGATCCAGAAAATAGACGGTTTTCCTCTTTGCTCTTACAATCAGCAAGATCCAATGACGGCTGCACAAAATTAATATAAAAACGACGGTTATTTACAAAAACGACGTATTATAATATTTCACACGACGAAATAAAGTAGCAATCGACGACATTATATATTTATCACGACGATAAATAACTACCGACGTGGTTAGTAGTTTCAAACGACTCAATAAAATAAAACACCGACGTGGTTAGTTTATACGCTGTCATTTATTGAAAATCATAAAAACAAAATCCTGTTAAGGAGACTAACCCTGGATTGTAAGGCATCATGAAAATCTGTTCACCGTCAGTCCTCTGAAGTCGAGCTGCTACCAGTCGTGATCTGTCAGCTATTGTCCCAGAGCTGGCACTAACTGTAGCAGGGTCGATAAAGCCAACCATGCTGCACATATTTGCTTGTTTCAAAACATCGTGTAAGTACCTAAATATATAAAATAATATAAACAAGTCAGCACAAAAAAACACACGACGGTTATGTATAACAAAACGACGTATTATAAAATTTCACACGACGTACTGAAATAGACAACGACGTTATAATATATTTATCACGACGGTACATACTAACGACGTGGTTAGTTAGTTAAGACGACGCAATAAATAAACCAACGACGTATTATTTTAGAATGACAAACCTCATATATACAGCAATGACAGTAGCTCCTATTTCCTCCATGCCTGCAAATTGTGTAATATCTTCAGGCAGGAGGAAGGTATCGCGCTCTAGACCAAACACCTCCTTATCAATTGTAAAGTGCAGGGTCTTATCCTCAGGCACGAGTGTCGTTTCCACATAACGACAAAGGGATTTTAAAGAAGATGGCGCCTCCATATTTGAATAATCAACAACTTTAATAACCTGTTTAAAGAAATAAAAAAAATGACGTGGTAATTCAATAAAAACGACGGTTTAAGGAATAAAACGTCGTCTGAAAAGAATTTAAACGACGGTGAAAAAACCGTCGTGGTGAATAATTTATTACGTCTTAGAAAAAAATTCCGCCGTCTAAGTTGTAAACAAACGACGGTTTAAAGAAAAATATCGACGTCTGAAATTTTGAAAAACAAATAAAAAAGGCAAAGTTATGTGAACATACCTGGTCGTCATCTTCTTTCTCCTTTTCATCTTGTTTTTTTTCTTTCTTCTCTTCATCTATGACGTCGGGAATGACTAACACCGTCGTCTAAAAACCACAAAGTTTTAAAAATAACGACGTTTAATGGCGTGTAAAACAAGTAAACTAAATACGACGTGGTATTGAAATACAAACGAGGGTTTATTTTTAAAATCGTCGTGGTATGTATTTCAAACGACGGTTTTATTAATAATAACGACGTCTAATGGTTTTTAAAAAAACAGAGAATTCAAAGTTCAAATATGTTACCTTTTCTTCCTGATGTTTCCCATTTTTGGCAGTATCATCCTCAAAATGTAGGGATCTCACATCACCTCCAGAGCAGCTTGCTTTGTCAGACATTGGATTTTTGGGACTTTGGCTAATTCTGGGTTTAAGCATGCTTGGATCAAAATTGAGAATTAATTGGGAAAGCTGACTCAGGAAATGCTCTCTCTCAGCCTCTACCAATTGTTTCGTTCTAGCCTCCATCCTTAAAGCCTCTTCCCTTGCCTTAGCTTCCATCTTTTTAGTCTCTTCTTGAAGGAGAACTCTTAAACTGTCCTTCAAACGGTCGTCAAAGCTCACTCTCTGTGGTTTGGGTAAATTGAAATATTGCCTTGGTGAGATCCCAGCACCTACTCCTCTCACTCTGCCTGGATGCTCGGGGCCCAAAGCCATGGTCAGCACATCATTGCTGCCAGAAACAGTGACTTTGCCTTCCGAGACTTGTTTTTGCAATTCATCCTAAAACAAAGATATATAAAAAAGTAAGAACAAAAAACACACGACGGTTATTTATATACAAACGACGTATTATATAATTTCACACGACGCAATAACATATAAATCGACGTTATTATAATTTATCACGACGGTAGTTATACCGACGTGGTTAGTTTTTTAAAACGACGAAATGAATAAACCACCGACGTCTTATGCTTTATTTACAGATAACAGAGGGATGATTCAATATTCACACCTTTAACGACGTTGTTTAAAACATTTCGACGTAGTAATTTAATACAAACGACGCAAAAATGAACCACCGACATCTTATGCTATAATTACAGAAAACAGAGTTGTGATTCCTGATTTAGACCTTTAACGACGTTTTTTAAAAAATGTCGACGTGGTAATATCATTCACACGACGCAAAATATAACATAAGACGTAATAAGAATTATTGACAGTTTAATAAAAATTTAAAACAGAGTGAGTAGGCTCTTACAATTAATTTTACTTTCTCTGCCACCTTTGGATCAGGGATGTTACCATGTTTGTCCTGTCTAGCTCTCTTCCATAAGGTAGATCGATCAATTTCTACCCCAGGCATGGTTTCCTCCAATTGATCCTCCAAACCAGCATATCCTTTTCGAGACAATCGATGATTGTACTCGAGTTTCTCCCTAATCTGTGCATGTTGAGAATGCACAGACTCAAAATCTTTGGATAACCTTGAAGATACAAAGGCATCCCATTGTGCTTTCTCTATGAATTTATATGTTTCAGGGGGTTGGCTTAATCTCTCCCTGTCATTGGTGTATGGAAGGATATAATGCCTCGTTAGTGTAGACTTGAAATCCTTCCATTTCTTGGCAGCAGAAGCTAAGACAGAGTTCTTGCCCCCTTGACCTACCACAAAAGCAATGTCAACTGCTTCCCAAATCTGCTCCTTTATATCCTTGGGGATTTGAGCCCATTTCATGTCCACAAGTGGAACTCTGGAGCGTGCCAACACACCAATGTAGGACTGCATCTCACTATGTGCTTGGCCAATTCCTTTCCCCCTTTTATTGTACTCAACAATTGGCCTCAGTTTCTGAAGTTTTCTCTTCACAACACGAGGCATTGTGCTCATACCTCGACCAGACTTTGAATCATCAGAGATTGTTGTCGTGCTGGTTGGTTCTGTATCAGCAGATGATGAAGCAAACTTCATCTTCTTCGAAGACTTCATCTTCTTCGA
Source organism: Prunus persica (assembly GCF_000346465.2). NCBI lineage: Eukaryota > Viridiplantae > Streptophyta > Magnoliopsida > Rosales > Rosaceae > Prunus > Prunus persica. Next base: position 19,133,025 of record NC_034012.1, read on the forward strand.
AGACTTCACTTGAGGAGGTACCATTCCAAGCTCCTTACCTCCATTTTTCTTGGAGCCAGAATCCTTACTTTGGTCTTGGTGAGAAACCATTTTTACAGACAAAACTGCAAGTGAAAATATTTCAGGAAAAGATTAAGAACACAAACGACGGTTATTAATAAAATACGACGTATGATATGATTTTAAACGACGCAATGAAATAATCTCAGACGTAATAAATGTTTAAAACCAAGGTAATTAAACAATGACGAAATAATTAACTATAAACGACGTGATAATTAACTATAAACGACGAAATATTTATATAACGTCGTGGTATTGATGTTCACACGACGTCAGTAGTAATATACCGTCGTCTATATAAGGATCCAAAACCCTTCTTTCTTTCTCTGTGAATGTTTGATTGCAGATTTGATTTTTCTGAACCATGGTTTTTGTTTTCTAATTTGATAAAATACAAGGCCAAGAAAGAAAGTTTTGGAATCTTATATAGACGACGGTATTTTAATATGACGTCGTGGTATTAACATTCACACGACGTAAAACAATAAGATACTGTCGTCTATATTAGATACCAACCCTACTTTCTTTTTCTTTATATTTTATCAAATTAGGGAAAAACAAAAACCATTGTTCAGAGAAATCAAACCTGCAATTAAACAAGCAAATAAAAAAAAGACTATAATTTTAAAAACAACTTTGTCAATTTTCAGACGACGCTAGAACGACTGACGAACCGTCGTGGTCTACATATTTAACCACGTAAATAAGAAGCTACCGTCGTCTTATTTAGTTGAGGTAGTTGTCTTCAAAGTTGGAAACTTTCCCTCTTTGTCTGTATATTTTATCGAACTTGGAAAGAAGTAAAATCATTTTGGCCAGAAAAAAGGTAAAAAGATTTTTCAAACAAAAAACGTATGAGCATGCAAAACAGCAACCAAAATAGTGAAAATGAAAGCTTACCTTTTGCGTGCAATGAAAGCAAGAGGAAGACTATCGATGTTTAAGTTCAGAGACGATGAAGAAGACGAGAGGAAGACGATGAGATACTCTGACAGTGCTCTGACAAGGAAAAAAGTCTAAAAGTTTTCTCTGGGAGATTGAAATTTTTAATCGGGTTTGGAAACAGTGCATGTGTAAGTCAGGTAGACGAAAAGTTGCTTACATATAAAACCATTTCAAAAAAATAATACGGCGGTTACATATAACTACGACGTATAAATTACAAAATACGACGGTACATTTAACTTCGGACGTGGTAAATAAGTACGACAGTAGTGTTGTAGGTACCGTCGTAGTAAACTCAAAAATTAAAGTACATAAGTAATAAGTCGCGTCATGGTAGATCATTTAACACGTCGGTTTTATTAATGTACCGACGTGGATTTCTGTAATATACGTCGGTCAAACCGACGTTGATTTTACAATTTAAACGGCGGTTTTTTTGTAAGGACCGCCGTTGGTTTTAAAATTTTATTCTATAAATTTGTCGCTTTCATTCATTTTCGGTTTACATTTAGGGTTCCAAGTTCTTCCTCTCTCAGAGACACTGTCTCTCACATCTCAAAGACAATAATTTGGATGTCTTTCTCAAAGAGAAATTGAGCTTACTCGCATCAAATCTATGTCCACAAGAAGAAGCTTGTCAACTAGCCTTCTCACTTCCTTGATCAAGCCTGATAGGACACTTAGTGCTTCTGAATACTCCTTGCTTTCCATCAAAAGAGATGCAAGCCTGGCCTCCACTCGCTGTCGAAGGAAAGTTCGCTTCTCAGGGAAATCTGAAGATCAGATGTGCCTGATCCTCTGCTTGATTTTCTTGGCTAAGAAGATCCGTCAGATTTGTGATAGCCTCTTCCTTTATCCGTAGAGCTTCAGAAGAAGAAGATGGGTTTCAAGAATGCGATAAAGAATAGAAATGGCTTCAGAATGCGATAAAGCATGAGCAATCGAATCAGTGCTTTGAACTATACTTTGAACTATACAAGTCAATGCTTTGAACTATACAAGTCCTGCAGAAAGATAAAGGACCAAACTGTTAAAGAAACTCCTAAACTAACACGACGCAATATTTGTTTTGCGACGTGGAATCTTTTCATTTAACGTCGTTAGGTTTAATATAACCAACGTGGATTTGAATTTTTAAATTATGAATAGAAATTTTTTTCCCGTGACCTTTCAGTTTATTTTTCAATTACAGTGCGTTATAAATAGAGTTTTTTTTCCGGAGGAAATTTAAAATGAAGGAAATTAATGTTCTGGAATATGTAAAGTTTCTTTTTTGGATGACAGATTTCAATTCTTGTCATTAAGTAGATCTACCGACGTAGGATAAGAAAATAAAGGAAAAAATTGTTAACAAAAATTCTTATTAAGACGACGGTTTAAATTAAAGGTACGACGTATAAAATGAATAAATACGACGTTAAATTTTATAGTACGATTTAAAGATAACGTCGTAGAACTATACGAGAATGACGTCGATATATTTATATTTTCCGTCGTTGTACATTAATTTAATACGGCGATATTTTGTATTTTAAAGCCGTGGATTTGTTTGTAATTATACGGCGTCTTATACGAAAACCTCGTCGTGTTATTTTATGAGTAACAACGGCGGCTTTTATTGAAATCGTCGTCTTTACTTTCTACGTCGGTCGATTCATAACTTCTGCCGTTCTTTGTTGGCTTTGATTTTACACTGCGGAAATCTGTTTCAAATAGACGTCGGTTGTTTAATTAGGTACGTCGTTGTTTTTGAACAGCCATTTGAATCTCCATTTTTTAGTTGTCTAAGGTGGTATTACACGACGGTGTTTTTAGAACCGTCGTCTTTTTAAAAACCACGACAGTTTTCACTTAGACCGTCGTTGTTTTCTGGTCGTCTTTTTCACTTTTTGTAGTAGTGGCCTCCACTTGGGACAAGGACACCGCTGTTTTGCGTACACAACTTGTCATCTTGTGCAGCCCCCAAAAATTTGACGCCGTTAATATAACAACCCGAAAACAATTCAGCGCGAATCGGGCCGAACGCCAAGTTATATAACTCATCACTGTAAGTAGGGAAATTCGATGATTTCAACTTATTCACCTAATATAATACAAAACCATTCACATGTTAGTCTGACAAAATTAAATACTACAATTTATATTTGTCAAATACAAAACACTTATAACTTACAGAATCCAAAAACCATTGTGGAAACAATTCACGGTGTTTCTGGGCAACTAAATGTGATGGATGTTCTCGCTTCATCATCTCTTCATGCTCATCTAAGTATGCCATTATCTCATCACAATTGTTCAGTACGAACCAATGCGCTACCTCCATATCATTTCTAGAAAACGACTCTCCTTGTCCAGGATCAACAAAGGGTCGTGCGCTTTGGGCAAAAACAGAAAGTTTTTCCTTTCTCATACCTCCGTCGTTATTGCGCTGAGGATGATTGAAAGCCGTCTCCACATCTTTTAAATACATTCCACAGAAAGTAAGCGACTCATATTGAACCCAGGCCTCTATAATTGATCCTTCGGGCTTCGCCCTGTTGCGTACACTTTTTTTCAGCTCTCCTAGAAGCCTGTCAAAATAAAATGATATGATACAAATTAGCAAGTCTGTGATAATGATGCATACACAAACGATAAGGATTATATACCTTTCTATTGGATACATCCAGCGATAGTTGACAGGACCAGCAAGCAATGCCACTTCTGGCATGTGAACCATCACGTGTATCATACTTGTGAAGAAAGCTGGAGGAAATATCATCTCAAACTTGCATAGGACTTGGACAATGTCATGGCGCAACTGAAACATGTCTGTCTTTCGCAATGTTTTTGCCGTCAGTTGGGAAAAAAATCAGGACAACAATATGATTGGCTTCACAACATTTTCCGGCAATAGATGTCGAATACCCACAGGAAGTAGGCGTTGCATAAACACATGGCAGTCATGGCTCTTCAGTCCAGTAAATTTACCCCCGTCAACATTCACGCGACGTGCGATATTAGAAGCATACCCATCAGGAAACTTTACAAACGATACAAACTTTAGAAACTCTTTTTTGTCATTCGGTTTCATAGAAAAGAATGCAAGATCCCTTCTAGCTTTATCACTGTCCCTGTTCATCCATAAACCCCTTCGTATGCCCATTCTTTCCAAATCAAGACGGGCTTTGATTGTGTCCTTTGTCTTGCCCTCGATATCTAGAATCGTGCCCACCAATGTGTCAAATACATTTTTCTCAACATGCATCACATCTAGATTGTGCCTCAATTTGAGTTTCGAAAAACATAGGCTTATGAGTCCAGTTCATATGTGTAGAAGGTCTGGTCCGACTAACTGTTTTTCCGAACGGAGCAAAATCCAAACGGTTAAGCTGTTCCAAGATCTCATCACCGGACCATTCTCTAGGTCTGAGGCGATGCTCTGTGTTCCCGTCGAACTCTTTATCTTTTTCCCGCCACTCGTGGTCCCATGGCAACCATCTCCGATGACCAAGGTAACAAAATTTTCCCGCATGCCAACCAGAAGTTACATCTTCCTTGCATATAGAACATGCCATATAACCCTTTGTGCTCCACCCAGAAACCATTGCATATGCTAAAAAATCATTCACAGTCCACATAACTGCTGCCTGCAAAGTGAACATCTTCCCAGTTGATTTATCGTACGTGCGAACATCGTTTGTCCATAAATCCTTCAGCTCATCAACCAGCGGCCTTAAGTAAACATGGATTGACTTCCCAGGATCCTCAGTTATCAAAACAGTCATCATCATGTATTCTTTTTTCATGCATTTCCAAGGCGGCAAATTATATGGGAATACGAAAATCGGCCAAGTGCTGTGGTGTTGGTTTAGAACCCCATATGGATTGAATCCGTCAGTGGCAAGTCCCAATCTCACATTTCGGGGATCAGCAGCAAACTCGGGGAACGTTCGATCGAACTCTTTCCATGCCTCCCCATCTGCAGGATGCCGCATCACATCATCGTCTACCCGTTTTTCCTTATGCCATTTCATGTCTATGGCAGTATGCGTCGACATATACAATCGCTGCAACCTACGTTTCAGGGGCAGATAACGCATGACTTTTTGTGGGATCTTAGTCATTCTATTCTGAGATGTCATTTTGAACCTCGACTCATTGAAAACCCCCAAAAAGTAATCGAAACACAGGTTCGACATACGATACTTTATTTTTCCGTGCATTAACTCTACAATGGCCGTGAGAACGGAAAAGCTCTCGCACCCCGGGTATTGCTCTTGGTTGGCATTTTTTAACAGTTTTTCATATTGTTCAAACTCCGCGCTGTCTATTGGTGTAGGCACGTCAACTTCCCTTTCGTGATTGATGTTGGTTGATGCAAATGGAAAAGCATCCTGTATAATATCCATGACTTGATCATTAGGATCCACAATAGGTTCAACACTGTCCATTCTTGTGGCATTTGAAAACGAAGCATGGTCTAATTGTTCCCCATGAAGGTTCCAAATGCTATATGTCTCAATCATTCCATTCCTTACTAAATGAAATCCAACATTTTCAATTGTCTCCCACAACGTGTTATTACACCTCCTACAAGGACATCGGATTCTAGTTGCACCCGGGTTGTGTCTACGTGCAAACTCAATAAAATCCTCGATCCCATCCAAGTATTCGTCTGCACATCTATTCGGGTTCTGTATCCACCTTCTGCTCATAATTCCTGAAACCACAATCACAACATAACAATCACAACAACTTCATACGAAGTTATAATGTCACCTTATGCCTCCGGTAAGGGCCCTATCCCATTCGGGAATGCATAGTCCTGTCACGTAACCTATGGCTACATGAGATTAGATTTCGACATGGATGAATTTCGGCAGCATCTCGATACAGTTCTTGAGGTGGGCATAGGTATAAATACCTACGTACCACCCGAAGAACGTACCGAGATGACACCAAAATCTCCACAATCGAAACCTAATCCTGTAGCCGTGGATTACGTGACAACACTATGCATTACCAAACTGTCCAAATAGTGGGACAATTCAAAAACTAATTGGACCGCAGTCATGCTTTACGCATCCATGTATGAAATCCAACTAATCTCGAACGGGAAACTAAATGTTACAAAACATACAAATAAAAGTACGAAGTTAATTTCAATTAACTTCGTACATCACAACACATTGTGCTACGTCACGCACAATTTAACAACATAATATAAATATAACTTCACAAAAAAAATATACGCATAACAAACTAACTTTAACATTTTTAATATATAAAACGAATAAAATACCTTATCAATCGTTCTCCACAAATCGCTAATTACAAATATCCCTAACGAGAACAAAATTAATAGCGTTAGTACGAATTTACATTAATACTTATAAACTAACGACAAAAAATACTTACCCAATCAACGTACTGAATTTCCAGCAGAGGCAGCGGCAGAGAGGTTGAGAGAGAGGCAGAGGCAGAAAGGAAATTTGTTTGCTTTCTGCCTCTGCAATGGCAGAATTCTGATATGAAGAAGAAGGACTTTGCACGACGAAACATATATTTCGTCGCACAAAATGCCGTCGCGAAAAACCATTTTACGGTCGCACAAAACGTGTTTTTCCGTCGCGCAAAAACTTATCGACAAAAAAACTTTTGCGCGACGCAAGACATTTTCATCGCAAAAACTTTCGTCACGCAAATTCTAGATATCGTCGCGCAAAAACAAAATTCCGTCGCGTAACATTTAAGTTTCGTCGCGCAAGAATGTACCGACATCTGCTTTACGCGACGAAATCTAATTCGTCGCGCAAAAAAAAATATCCCCCCTCAATTATTTTGGCGCCAAAATAATAATATCCTTCATTTTCTTACGCGACGATAAAAGTTTCGTCGAGCTAAGTTGTCTTTTGCGACGATACCTGTCGTCGCACGAGTTTTCGCAGCCAATTAACCTAACCTTTACGCGACGAAGTGTCCCATCGTCGCGCTAGGTTTTCTTACGCGACGATTGCTCTCGCCGCGCAAGTGTTTGGCGCCAACAAAAAACCCGGGTTTTTTTTCGCTCACTTTGCGCGACGAAGGCATCTATCTGTCGCGCTAAGAGATTTTGCGCTTCGAAAACTTTGGTTGCGCAAGTTTTCAATTTTTTGCGCGATGAAACTTTTTTTCCTTAGCTTTATTGCATTTTGCGCAACGAAGATTTATTCGTCGCGACCGCTTTATTGCATTTTGCGCGACGAAGATTTATTCGTCGCGCAAATTGAAAAACGTAGTAGTGGATGGATAATGGATATATAGACCAACGATAAAGATCAATCTTCAATATCTTAGAACGAATTAATCAAACTTGAAACTTAGACGATGATTAGAGTCTGATTTTCTGATATACCTATATAGGTAAAGGAGCTTCAACATATGAACGATGGTGAATTGGGAAGGATCTGCGACTATCTCAAGCCAAAGGTGTTCGAGGAGAATGCCAAGGTTGTTGAAGTGGGAAAGCCACTTAACGCGATGCTCTATATTATAGCAGGCTCTATGCAGGCGCCAATTACGGATGCTGGAGAAGCAGCTTCATCAACCTCATTCGATACTCTTAAGAAAGGTATGTTTTTATTTTTATTTTTATTTTTTGCCAAACGGTAGTCTGCATTTCATTCATTTGAAACTCTTGAGAAAGGTATGTTTGTTGGAGAACAACTTCTGGATTGGGCAATGAAAACCAAAGCTTTTGATGACCAACCTGTTTCGTTCAAAACCATCCGATATACCACAAAAGTAGAAGCCTTTGCTCTCACAGTTGATGACATGAAAACTTTAGTGCTCTCCGGAGACATCTTCCCGATGAAGTCAAAAAGTGAAGTTTAGACAATCCTTACCATTTGAAACTTGAAATATTTGGCACTTCTTTTTTTCTTTGTCTGATCATGTAGTTGGCACTAATTTGAAAGTTGGCATTCTCAAAATTGCTGCTGACCTGAAGATACGTGAGAAACTAGAGGCGATATTTTTGTGGATGGCAATAAATGGCATTTCTGATGATGTGGCGATAGATATTATGCATGGTTTTAGTCAAAAAAAATTGAAAGAAAACATAGATGCTGAAGTGGATGTGAATTATATCTTCTCTGTTCTTGATGAATGTGGGAGAAGCATTATGCGGCGCCATTTCTGCATGGAGACGCTAAAAAAAGTAGGTTCCTTTTACTCTCTCTCTCTCTCTCTCTCTCTCTGTGTTTTGTCGGAAGCATGTTCATGAATCTCTATATAGAAATTATTAGTCAAATAAAAATAGATCCTTGCAACTTTGAAAGCTCTATTTAATAACTCACTTACATTATAACTTCTAATTAAAAGCTATCTACGCGTTTGATTTATTTACAAATGAAGCCACGAAATCTTTCCTTTAATTTCCTTTTTTTAACGTGTTTTCTGCATTCGGATGTTTGCTGTGAGGGTTTATATAATATCTCTCTCCTTATCATTCCTTTACACAAAGGAAAAAGGTATATATTGTCATATACAAGAAGTGTCTAGAATTAGAACAAAAGAATACAAGGTTCGCAACTTGATTTGTGAAATTTTGAAATCTTTAAAAGTGTTAGATTTACAATGTAATGGATATAGCCGATAGAATCTGGGCCAGTCATCAACAAAAATCACATAGTACTTGTGACCACAATGAGAAACATGAGGGGGACCCCATAGATACGAATGTATTAATTGAAAAGGGAAATGGAAATTACATGAAGATTGATAAAATGGCAAAAAGGTACATTGAACAGAAAGTTGATTGATAGATAGGATTTGATGGACCTAGTTGTTTGTGCCAGAGAGAGGCTGTGGCAATGTCGTTGGAGCAAAACAGTAGTGGATTGCTTTTGGACAGATGAATGGGTTAGAGACTGCCTTCAGTAGCGCCTTGAAATAGGATTTTCCCTGCAGTATTATCCCTGATGATACCTGAGAAAGGAGTGCAAGTTAGATAACAATTGTTGTCACTGGAAAATTTGTGAACTGAGAGTAGGTTGTGTGTGGCTTGTGGAGTGTGCGAAGAATTTGATTTAAATGAAAATATGAGTGATAAGAGTACAGTGTTGGCAACATTAACTTTGTTAGATCCAGTGTATTCAGGACGCAGAGAAAATTTGCGCAAGCCATTTGTAAGGTTATTAGTACCTCAAGAATAAGCATTCCAAGTTGTTGTGGATGAAGATGAGGGTGTGGTGGAAGTGTATAAGGCAGAGGGTCAAGTGGGAGCTGAGGGGAGGGGGTGAAGATGGGACGGTTGGGAGAAAAGGGTTGTAGAAGCAAGATGAAGGTCTAGGGTTTCAAGAGGAACATAAAGATTATTGGTAGATAAGATTTGATGGAGGACGTGAGTTGAAGGATGACCTTGCCATTTGTGCCAAAGAGAGGTTGTGGCAAGGGCATTGAAGTGAAAAAAGGGTGGCTTGCGTTTGGATAGATGAATGGGTTAGTGACTGCCTTCAATAACGCCTTGAAAAAGGATATTTCCCCTACTATGATCCTTGATGATACATGAGAAATGAGTGCAAGTTAGATTAAAATTGTCATTCGTCATTGGAAAATTTGTGAACTGAGAGCAAGTTGTGTGTTGTCGAGTGTGAAGAATTTTTTTTAAAGTTAAAAGATGAGTGAGAAGAGTATAATGTTGATTCACCATTGGCAACATTAATTTGTCAGGTCCAGTGTATTAAGAGAAAAGTTGCCCATGTCATTTGGAAGGTGATTAGTGGCCCAAGAATCAGCATACCAAGTTGTTGTGGATGAAGATGAGGGTGTGGTGCAAGTATATGTGGTAGAGGGGTAAGTAGGAGCTTAGGAGGAGGGAGTGAAGAGTTTGGGTTGTAAAGTGTGATCCTGGTAAGAGCTATTGAGACAGTTTCTGCAAGTGAGAGCACCATGGCCTGGGTTTTTACAGATTTGGCCAATTGGGCGAGAGTTGGAAAAAGTGTTTGGCTGGAAGAAGTGACTGTTGGGAGAGAGAGTTTGTAGAAGTGAGAAGTTAAAAGGCGCATGGTTTGGTTGTTTGTGAGAAAGGAGAGAGCTTGGTTAGGATTTGGAGAGGGAGAGGTTTGAAAGGCATGGTTGGTAGGCTCATTGAAGAAGCGAGTGAGGAGCGAGTGAGGAAACATACTATGCAGCAGGAGGAAAAGAAGGCTGACGGATAACATCAGAAGAAGAGGACTTGTAAAGGTCTGCGAAAGGGTTGGTGTCTTGAGAATTGTCCATAGGCACAAAAAACGAAAGAAAGAGTTAAGGATAGAGAAATAGTGATTGAAAGTGAATGGAAGAGTTAAGGGGCTTCATGTTGGGGAAACACACGTTTCCCCCTGGTCACAGCGAACCCGATGGAAGAAATAAAGATAGAAAAACAAAGAAGCCCAAGATGACAATGAGTAAATACATGAGAGAACACACCGAGAATTTACAAACTTCGACAAATAACCTGACTACGTCCCTGGGGAGTGACCACCTTCACTATAATAAAAGAAAGACAAGAATAACCACTCAAGAGTTTTTTATACCCAAACCCGAGTCCCGTATCCAATAGGATACACCCCTTGTACACCCTCTCTCATACATGTGAAAATCACTCTCACCCCAAGAGATATACCCTCTCTTGAACCCTTGATGAACCCAGCTAACTCCCAGTTGAAACATGCTCCAAGAGTTCGTGGGACTGCTTGCTTGCATCTCACAAGCAGTCCACTCCCTCTCTTCCGTGCTCTCCCTCCCTTGCCTTGGTGCAGCTGAAGCACAGCAGCCCACGCACCTTTGCATGCTTTCTCTCCTTTGGTGCGGCTCACATGCACACCAGCCCACAACTCTCTCATGCCTTTGGTGCAACACAAGCACACTACCACTTGCATGCAGCCTCCCCTTTTATAAACCATAAAAGGAATTAAGGCTGATTTTCATCTCCCAAAAACAACCCACATACATGCTAGAAAAGCCACAATGACGGCGGTCAAAAGGCTCCCCAAGACAGCAGCATTAAAGACAAATGATGATGTCCTCCCATCATTGCAACAAAAACCACCATGACATACAAAAATATTCCTCCACTAAGGAGGGAACCCAAGGCACCGAAAGTATGTGCAGCTCCCCCATTTTTCTCTTCCTTTCAGCCATCAATTGTAGACCATCCATGCATCTCCCATACATGCATTCATGTGCTTTGAAAGAGGAAAATAACAGCCGTACATCTCGACTCCACTAAGGAGGGAACCACAACACTTCAACTAAAAAACTCTAATAATAACCCATCTATATTACCAATTCTTAGTAAAATTCAATTTTTGAATCAAATTCCATGAAGATCTATCAAAGGTGTCCACTGGTTTAGATTAAGTTACAAATGATGCCACTGAATCTCCTCTTTAATTGGTTACCCTTTTTTCACAACCATCCATGTTTTTAAGCAATGCAATATTAATACCTCGATAGACATTTCTATTTCTACTTCTATAATAATTTGAATATAGCAAACGAAATATTTTATGACAATGTATTTTTGGGAAGGCAAAAAAAAAATCAATAAAAACACTCAGTCGGAACATACATGCTGAGATGGATCATGTATATATATCCAATAGATAGAGATCAATGTTTAACCTTTTGAAGGATGTAATCAAATTGAAACTTATACGAGGATTAGAATCTAATTTTCTGATATGTATGTACATATAGGTAAAGGAGCTTCAAACTATGAACGATCAAGCGTTGGGAATGATCTGCGACTATCTCAAGCTAAAGATGTTCGAGGAGAATGCCCAGGTCGTTGAAGCGGGACAACCACTTAATGCGATGCTCTATATTATAGCAGGCTCTATGCAGGCATACCTGCCAATTAGGGCTGCTGGAGAGGCATGCCCCTCAACCTCATTCGAAACTCTTGAGAAAGGTATGTTTGTGGGAGAACAACTTCTGGATTGGGCTGCAAAAACCAAAACTTTTTATGACCAACTTGTTTCGTTCAAAACTGTCCGATGTGCTGAAAAAGTAGAAGCCTTTGCTCTCACAGTTAATGACTTGAAAACTTTAGTGGTCTCCAGAGACATCTTCCAGAGGAGTTCAAAATCAGAAGTTTAGACAACTCTTAGTTGTTGAAACTTCATGTAGGTGGCACTTCCTGCAACAAGATTGATGAGATACTAAACAATTTTTAAGAAGAAACTAAGCATGAAGGTCAGGAGGAGGTTCGTTTGTTTATTTTTTATCGTGGATGAATATTTCTATTTTCTTCATTTCATGAATTAATTAATACGTTCATTTTCATTTTGTGGTTTCCTTTTTTGAGAAATAAATTCTGTATGAAACTGAAAAATGAGGGTAAAAGCCCGAAGATATACAAAACCACAATGTGGATATCATACATTTCTTGTGTAATTTGACAAATTAATTGCATGTGTGGTGCCTCAGGCAAGCCGAGCCGTTTAATTAATTAACTCACTTCGGTCACCAATGAGTCTTGTTTTCTGTTTTCTATAGTTGGATGTGAAAAATACATTTAGCAAAGAAAGCACAGTGGTGGTGGATTCCCCCTCCCCTCCATGGCACCCAAGATCAAAACCCAATAGGGTTTCTCTTCTCCAATGTAACCCATAAAATAAAATAAAAAAAAATAAAAAGAGCAACCCTTCTCAAATGTGTGAAGAATTACCTACCTAAACCAGTAATCATCGAGCTCTAACAACCAAATGACAAACTCCGACCGGCCCTGAAGGGACTGGTTGTGGTCGATTTCATCTCAGAATTCAAGCCGAATGTCCTATCCAAGGAACAAGCCACCTCGCCTATACCTGCAGAGGACCCCACCGACCACCAACATAGGACCAGGCTGGACATTGCATGTTGACGGCGCCTTCAACGTGCATGAATGTGGGGCTGGGATTGTGCTCTCAGCCCCCGACGGGACCAACGTGGAATATGCTCTCCGCTTCCAGTTCAAAACCACAAATAATGAGGCAGAGTACGAGGCTCTACTTGCAGGGCTCCGCCTCGCCCAGGACCTCGGTGCCAAAAAAATAGCGCACATAGCAATTCAATGCTCATTGTCAACCAGGTCAACAATACCTACCAAGTCAGGGGCAAGAACAAGGGCCAATATGTAAAAGAAGCACAACGCCTGGCATCACTCTTCATGCACTTTATCATCTCCCAAATTCACAAGCTAACAGCCAAGTCGAGGCCATCAACAAAATCATTAAACACAGTTTAAAAAAGAAACTCGGCGACAAAAAAAGAAACTAGGCTGAACTCCTCCCAGAGGTCCTATGGGCCTATCGCACCACCCAGCGCTCCTCGACAGGCGAGACCCCCTTTTCCCTAGCCTTTGGTTCCGAAGCCGTTATACCGGTTGAAATTGGCCTACCAACCCATCGTGTGGGACATTTCAACCCTTAGCAGAACGCCGAGCAGCGTAATCTTGACCTCGACCTTGTGGAAGGCAAGAGGACTCATGCTGAAATGACCTTCGCCACGTACCAGAAATATGCGGCACAATACTACAATAAAAAAGTCCGACCTCAGATTTTCCACCCCGGAGACCTAGTCCTACGGGCCATACTACTTGCCACTCGAGACCGGTCGGCGGGCACTTTAGGAGCTAATTGGGAAGGCTAATATAGGGTGGTCGCCATCGTCTAGCCCGGCATATACACTCTTACCACGTTCGGCGGACAGCCACTCCCTCACCCATGGAATGCCTAGCACCTCCGCCAATACTACCCCTAGAAATTTTCGCTTTATTATTATCGCTTATAGTCACGCTGAGTGCCCGACAGGATTAGCCGGCGAGCTCTCGCCCTTTTTGGTGTAAAGACGTTTTTATTTATTTATGTTCTGCCTCCCAAACATGTTGTTTGATCGGCTCTGCTCACACAACAATTCACACACTTAGACAAAATTCGCAATTTAAACACAAACCACAAAAATAATAATAAAAACACAAACAGAGAACACTTACAATAAATACTCCCAAAAGTCAAAACATAAATAAAAGAGACTAAAAATTGTTCACGACAAACTGAAAGGCCAATCAGACCCTATTCCTTACAAAAAGTCTAGATAATGCAGGTACAGAGTTTTTTTTAAAACGTTTTCCACGTCGGCATCGATTTCAGGCCCTCGGGGCTCAGCTACATGCTCTCCAATTGTAGCGGCTGGGACCTCGGTGGTCGGAGTCAGCTCTGCCTCGCCTTGGTTCGCAGCCTCCTGCTCCTCTTCCTCCTTACCCACTAGGTCCTCCAGGCTGAATACAAACTCAGGGTAGCGCTTCTGAATCTTCTCTAACAGATCCAGACAACCCGAGAGTCGTTTCTCACCCGCCAGACCTGCCCCATCAGCTAACTCGAGAAAGCTCTTCACGTCCTCCACTTGTGGCTGACAAGCATTCTCCAATGCTTTCTGTAGCCGGACGTTCTCATCCTTCAGCCGAGCACCCTTTTCCCTCAGCCGCTCCGCTTTCTTCACCTAGGCTGACCCCAGAGCTAGCACAGCTTCGACCTCCTTCATGCTACTCTCCTCTGCAACCTTCATGGCACGGTCAACCACTGCCTTCGTCTCGGCGTTACATTTCCCGGCCTCCTTCTCACGATGGATCATGAAGCACTAGACCATCCCGTAATGCAAAAATAAAGCCTACACCAACACAAGGAAGAGTGAGAAACAACGGGGGGACGACCGCTCCTTCCTCATTCCTCAGCCTCTTCGCCACAGTTGGCTCCCCCTCCTAAGCCATCAGCCTCTTCCCATGATCCTGGTCCCATGTCGAACAGGCTTTCGGACCTCAACCTGCCCCACCGGCATGACAAGGGCCACAGCCTCGTTCCTAGCATAAGTCTGGGGCGGCACTCTTTGCCCAGAGACCAACGAGCCGGCACCCTTTTTCAGAAGCCTCTCCAACAGTTGCCAAGCTTTCGGGTCATTCCTGTCAACACCCATTACTACACAAAACAAAGTGTTAGTCCAGCACAGGGAGACAAGCAAAAACCTTGGCACGACACCGAGAAAGCCTTACCTTCTAGGATCGGGTCCAGGAAGCCAGACTCTCTCAGAGAACTGCTCGACAATACCTCGGCCGTGTCGCATGCACTAGGTGGCAGAGCACGGATCACCTCAAGTTGTCCCTCCTCATCCTCGGACAACTCCTCGCTCTCCCAATCCACTGCCATTTCAAAGAGAAGCTGTTAGTCCAAACCAAACTCTGGGCACCCCAAAAAAGAAAAAAAAAAAAAAAAAACACAATAGAAAACGACAAGTTTTGCACATGGAGCCGACCGCTGTAAAAAGTAACCCCACCTTTCTCCTAAAACGCCTTGCCACTAGAGCCATCGGCCTCTCCCCCCCGAGGCCACCTCCCAACACCAGTTGCAAAAAACCAATGATCTTTCCACGACTTCTGCAAACTTGGGTTATTCTCCAGCAACTTCCCCTGCAATGCCTGCAGATAGAAGAAACCAACTTGCTTTGGGCTCATCCTCAACCCATAGCAACACCTTAAGATGTTCGTGTTCGGCTAAATCTCATGGCGCCTCTTCCACAACACGAACATGCAAAAAATAGTCCTCAGCAGATTCGGGTTCATCTGGTGAGGGGCAATGTTGAGGAAGGCCATCCATCACTGCACAAACGGGTGTAAGGGCAGGCGCTGACCATTCTTAAACATCTCCCAATACAGCGTCACCCATCCCCTTGGCGGTCGGCTCGATCGATCGTCCGGTTGCGGCAGGGAGAAAACCACATCCCTTGGCACCTCATACTCTCACCGAATCTGCTCCAATAACTCATGAGTCATGCGCGTCGGCACTGTATCCGTCGACCACTCCCCCTCTTCATAAAAATACAAGTGCATGGGCACACCCTGCCTATATGAGCACGGCGCTTTCCCCACACCTCGTGCCATACTTACTTTCACAGGCACCCGATCCAGATCCACCCGAGCCCAATCAGGGTCTTCGGCATCCCTCCTAGCCTCAACTAAAGCCTTGGCATCTCCTGCCTCGGCATCAGGATCCCTCTCTACATTCGCATCCCCCCTCTCGCTTTTCAGACGAGCTCGTTACCTCAACCACTGAAGGTTCTTCCTTAGCCCCTATCCCCACCACTAGCCTGTCACCCAACCGATGCCAGGCCTCGTGCAACACCCCAAAATTTATACTACCCCTACTGAACCCACTCTCATCCGTCTCCCCAGACACCATCACCACAGTAGTAAAACAAACAGAGAAAGAGGAACTCTCACTTGGCTCAAGCGTGGACCTCCTCTACCTAGCTCACGCCCTACTGGCTCCTCCTTTGCAAGCACCAACTCGGACCTCCAAAACTCACAAAGCTCACACACACACGTAAGTCGACGAACTCTCAACCGGGCGAAAATGAAAAACGTTCACACCTCATAGTATATATAGGCCCCAACCCGTACTCCAACACCGTCCGATCAACCTTTCTATGACCTCCGAATCACGACCCGTGGCACAAATGCCTAGTGTTTCCCAATCGACGCGACCCCAAACGTCCCACCCGCTCTGATTCCCTGGACTCCTCATCATGACGCTTGCAATAAATACCACGCATCCCGAGCATCTTACACGCATCCACACCGTTTCGTATATCCAAGGCAAGCTAACCCTTCTCTGGGGAGTTGGGGGACTCCCCAAGCCGACCAACCAAGCACTCGGCCACTGCCGACCGACCAGAAAAACACCCACCTCTCCAACACAGCCGAACCACAGCTTGACGCTTCCAAGACGTTTTTAATCGGGCAGCTTGGTAAACAGACAACTCCCCACCCAAGGGAACTTGCCCGGAGAGTTGGGGGACTTGTTGACGCTCAGCATATGCCGAGCTAAGTTGCCCAATAAAAAGACAACACGTGGAATTTGTACAACACATTACACCTAAAGACCTCGGCCTCGGCTCCTAACACTACCTTGCCAAAAAGCCACAATATGAGGAACTGCCCGCACTGGTGACAAGGCCCCATCTCATCAAGACAAGACTGTCTCCATACTTGACAGGAGGGCTACTCTGCTAGCGACGCCCCCCCCCCCCAAGCAGAGACAGAAAACACAGGTCACCACAAACTAAAGCATGGGTGAAAATCCCATCCAACTGCCCCTTGGCAAAATAGGATGTGACATATATGGCTCGGCTCCGAGTCCAGGTGGTCCGCTTGTATTACCTTGCATCATCAAATCCCCCTATAAATAGGGGTGGAACCCTTGTAAAGAGGGGACGGTTTTTCCTCCCTCTCCTAAAACCCATCTGCTTGATCTATAAAGTACATTCCTAGAAAAGGACAGACTAAATCGAACCTACCTTGATATACCTCAAACCTACAAACATATGTCGTGTTATCCATTTAAATAGTTGATGGGTTCAACATCTCCCATATCACCTCATACATTATTCCTTTCTCTACTCCTCTCCTTCCTCCCTCGTTCCAACCTCAATCCAAGTTTGCAGCTATTCATCCTAAACACGCGTGTTTGCGTCCCTCTCGGAAGATGTATAAAGTTTCGACTCTGATGCTCACACCACGTCCTTCCATGATTTTGTTCTTGTTGGTTCAACTTGTTATGGGCTTGTTTTACCCTTTGGTTTTGTCTGATGTGTGGCTGTCGTTCCCTTGGTGCGACTTTGTATTCGACTAGTGCACAGTGTGTCGTTGTGGAGTGAGTTATTTGGGGGTTTTCTAGTGTTTTTGTTTTGGCAATTTTAGGGTTCATTTATGGCTGATATGGGACTTTTGTTTGTGGCGTTAGTTTGGGAGGTTGTTGTTTTGGCCCTCTCCTGGCTATAGTTGCCCCGACCTCTTGCTTCTCCTATTGCAGAGATGGTCATAGCAGTTGCATTTTCCTGCTTTACTTGCTAGGGTTTGATTTTGTTTTGGGCCTTGTTTGGTATTTTCTTATGAATGAAAGTCCAATTTGAAAGAAGAAGAAAAAAAGTTTGGTGGTGTGGGCCGTTTGACACTCAACTTCCTTAAAATTTTAGTCACAACCACGTCCAAACGTTACAATCAAGACAAAGCCACCTTTGTCCTTAAGTCCTAACCAATAGCAATAACACAAATTTCACCCACCAGTTAAACTTATTTTTCTCTAGTTCATATTCAGCAATTGGTTAGGATCAAGTTCGAGTAATATAATATAGAAGGTCAAAAAGAATGATTTTTTTTTTTTGTATAGAAAAAATAAAAATTGTAAAGTGTTGTATACAAATAATTCTACCTAAGTTAGGCCATGGGATGTCTCCTTCTCATCTTCGGGAATTTGGTCTCCCTTTTTTTGTCGCTTCTACTTTTTATTTCGACATCTTTGGACATGCGTGTTTTAGAGATTTTGGTTTGCGGGCCTGTTTCAAAAAATTCAAATTAAAAGATTAAAATTGTAATCTAACATAGAAATTAAATCCAAAAATCGACATTTTGGGTTTATTTTTTGTGTGTTTATATACATTAAATAGTATATGATATATTTATAGTTTTATGTCTAGAAATGGGTATTTCACTAATTTTGTATATATTATATGTATTTAGAGCATTTTCATTTATGCTCCCTATTTTTTAGTCAAAATTTATCTAAGTTTAGTAGAACAAAGCTAATCATATATAGTTAAATACATGGACATTATTTTGGTTGAAAAAGTTAATCACAATTTAATATGTATAAAAATACTAAACCATTGCTATAGGACTGTTCTTGCTCTGCATAGGACAAACATTATACTTGAGAAGACATCAATTTCAAATCCAAATACTTAATTTTGTCCAGTCGTAGTCGCAGCAGTTACAGGTGGGATGGGATAGTCATGGTATATGGTCCAAACAGCAACGGGCCTCGATCGTTTTCTCTGGCGGCAATAACAACGTTATGGATGTGCAAGTACTACAAGAAAAGGGCTAAAGTGTATGGCCAGTTTTTTTTATTTTTTATCTGAAACATGGAATTTCAAAACAACCAAGCAAAATGCCGAGGAGAAGTACAAAGCCCACAAAACAAGAAGGCGCAAACGTACGACAAAAACATGTCAAGAAGTCCTCACAGCTGCTACCATTAGTCATTCCTTGGGGTTGGTGGCATGGAAACCATCCTTGTCTAGAATATGCATTAGAGAGGATGGGGTCGGTTGACCCATACGTGTATGGCCAGTTTCTTCATTGGTTTCTAAACCTAATGCGGATGGGTTGAAAACAGCTAATAAAAAAGAATAAAGATAAGAAACATGTTTTAAAAGTAAATATTGAAAGTACAATAAGAGAGACAAAAAAATAGAAGATGGAAAATAAGAATATTTACGAATTATGGAAGATGGAATCATACACATCAACCAGCTGTCAATCTAGAAGCCTTTCATAATCACTCATATTCATGTATAATTATAATATATAATTAAATATTTTTTTCTAATTTGATTTAATATGGGTATAATTGAAAAATTATACAAATTTTGTTTTCTACTCCTACTCAAAATAAACATGGAAAATGAAATAAACTGATATCTCTCGGTTACTTTCCCAATATTATCAAACGTGATAAATGAATCTTTAATTTCCCATTCTTTGAAAAATAACATGGGAAGTGATTTCCTCTCAAATCCGTTATGTGAATCAAATAGGTAGTAAGCAGGGACGGCCCTATGACTTGTACAATCTGGGCTATAGCCCAGTGAGTTTTTTTATTTATTTTTTATAGTTAGTGTTAATGTTAATCCCATTTATAGTAGAAAATATTAATTTGAACTAATTGGATAATTGTAGTGTTACCTCTAGTTGCCATGTGTCTATATGACTCTATCTTTGTGATGATAAATTTTCATTTTTGAATTTTCTTATGAATTTTCTTTTCTCTTAATTAATTTTTGTTCATCATGGTAAACCTTAGCTAGCATTGTTGGTGTAAAATAGGTCTTTTAAACAAGTAAAATAAAAATTATATGTTCTTAAATTATATATATATACACACATATGATCAATTCCATAAGCCTAGAATCTAACAGCTCAATAAGGTAAATCTAGCCCACCCAATTTTAAAATCCTGGGTCCGTCCCTGGTAAAGCCATCTCTAGCCATGGACTATATCCCAAATATAGTCCTAAAATAATGCAAAACTCATCTCCAGCCATAGGCTAAACAAAATTTTGGCCAAATTTAGCCCTTTAGCCCTCCAACCGAGCCAAATGTAGCCCAGCTTTGGCTTAGGACAAATTTGTAGTAGGGCCCATCCATGTGATTTGCAATAGCCAACATTGATATATATATAGATTTTTAAAAGCCTTTTGAATGTTTCAATTTGTAATGTTTAAGAAAAAAGTATAAAAAATTGTTGGCACTAATGTTGGAGGTTAGACCTACCCACTCCCATTATAAAATAATAATAATAATAATAATAAATGTGGTCAGCTTTTCAAATCTTTTCAAGTGTTGTTTAAAAACAATTATAAAAAAGTCTTGTTCATGACCATTGGAGCTCAAACATTGAAACCCATCCTTTATTTTTTTGCCTTCACATTTTAAAATGTTTGGTATTGTTTAAAAAAATTATAAAAAATTATGGGTCATGACCGTTGAAGGTCAGACCCTTGAAACCCTTTCATTTTTTTTAAAAAAAATTGCCTTTGTTGGCTTTATTTTTTTTTATAAAAAAAGTAGTTTAATTAAATTAAACAATATATGGTTGTGGAATGTATGAGTGTTGTACCATAGTTTTTCTTAAAATAATAAAATATGAAGGACCC
The DNA here is from genome assembly GCF_000346465.2 of Prunus persica. Lineage (NCBI taxonomy): Eukaryota > Viridiplantae > Streptophyta > Magnoliopsida > Rosales > Rosaceae > Prunus > Prunus persica. The sequence continues at coordinate 19,153,788 of NC_034012.1, forward strand.
TAAAATAAAGGCCATGCATGGCTAGAGATGGAAAAATTTTGCCTTGCACTATTCTTTAAAAAATTAATATTTTTGGGGGCTAAATTTTTAACCCTAGACTACATTTAGCCTAACGGCTGGAGATGGCCTAAGTATTTTACAAAGGGGCTATTTTAGCCAATTTTGCTTAAATTTAGTACAAATTTTTGTTTATAAATTTAAATGTATGGACATATTGTGTACAAAGAGTTAATCAAGTTTTAGTAAGTATAGTACTTGGAAGAGCCACTCACCCACTTTTGTAAACTTTGTTGAAGAATATAAGTCACACATTGGAAACTTGATTAAATGAAATACAATATATAATAAGTGGCACACTCTTAATAATACCAAAGTCTTTTGTGAAAACACCCCACACTTATTGAACTTTGTAAGTAGTTAAGTTAGGGACAATATCTGTGTTATTCATAGTGGATTGATGATTCGTCTATCTTTATCTATATGTTACTTTTTATCTATATGCTACTTTTTATAAATACACTAATAAGAAGCTTGTTAATTTAAGTATGTGGGTCCCCTTCAAAAAATCAGTACATGAAAAACTGAAAAGTATTTAACTTTAATAGAAAAGTTTTGAACATTTATGTATGTTTCGAACTAATATTTATATGGGCTAACATCATTTTACCTCCTCAAAGTTTGGGGTCATTCTTGAAATAGGCCATGCGGTTTTAATTTTGTCAATTTACGCTCTAACATTTTAAAATTCAACCAATTTACACGTTTCGTCAATTTGACCGCTTGGTCTTCTGTTAAGTGATGACATGGCAGAAGCGGGGTTCACCTTTTTAGCATAGGTGTAATAAAATATGTGACAAATAATATTAAAAAGTTCTTTATTTTTAAAGTTAATTAAAATCAATTATTTAAACCCCAAAAAAAAACATAACATAATTAAAAAAAACCTTCAAACTCCCCACCCGTCAAACCTAAATCCAAACCCAGCATCCCCACCACCCATCCTTCTTCCTCTTCCTTCTTCTCTCCACCCGTCAAACCCTAAATCCAAACCCAGCATCCCCACCACCCATCCTTCTTCCTCTTCCTTCTTCTCTCCACCCGTCAAACCCTAAATCCAAACCCAGCATCTCCACCACCCATCCTTCTTCTTCCTCCTCCTCCTTCTCTTCCAATATCCCTACCTTCGTTCCCAACACCCATTTCTCCTTCAGATACCCACACTCATCTCCACCCTTCAACTTCACCTCCCTAACCCGCCATAGCTCTTGAAATTGTACCGCCACCACCACCGTCATTTGAGAATCCATCTACCCCAGAAGTATCACAATCGTCATAGCTCTTGAAATTGTTATGTGGATTGTTCGCAGATTGGTCATACCCTTTAAATGAATCGTTTTGGTCGGTCCCGGACTCTCGTAATCTGTAAAACCCGACCTGATTATGTTCGGGTCTTCGACGTAGCTGCTGAACTCAGTATGGTTGGCACTGCCATTTTTTCACAGCTAACGAACTTTTTAGGCATGGCTTCTTCAGCGACGATCTAGATTTCGAGGGGTTAGAGTTTTAGAGGGAGGCGGCTGGGGGCAGGGATGGTTTCAGATCTGGGGTGCGATGGGTTGGAGAACGAGGAAAGTTGGGAGCAGTGGTTGTGAGGCGATCCGGGTTGTTTGCAGGCAGTGGTTGTGAGGTGGTCTGGTTGTTTGTAGGCTGCGGTTGTGCGGTGGTCTCGGTTGTTTGCAGGGGATGGTTGTGAGGTGGTCTGGGTTGAAAGAGAGGAGAGGGTTTGGTGGTGGAGATGGTTACGACTTGGGGGGTTTGGTTGGAATGTTATTTATTTTTTTTTTTTTGGAAAGGTTTTTTAATTATGTTATGTTTTTTTTTTGGATTTAAATAATTGATTTTAATTAACTTTAAAAATAAAGAATTTTTTAATATTATTTGTCACATATTTTATTACACCTATGCTAAAAAGGTGAACTCCGCATTTGTCACGTCATCACTTAACAGAAGACCAAGCGGTCAAATTGACAGAACCTGTAAATTAGTCGAATTTTAAAATATTATGGCATAAATTGACAAAATTAAAACCACATAGCCCAAACCTTAAAGGGATAAAATAATATTAGCCCTATTTATATTTTTACATCTCCAATCTTACAATTCTAGCAACGTCCACACTGACCAAGGCCTGTATAGATCCTGTGAGCAGAAGTGTTTCTGCTGCATAGACAAACACGAGACTTGGGAAGACATCAATTTCAAATACAGAGACTTTGACTGTAGAAGGGGCGCATAGAATTTCCACGAGCACCAACCGACAAGAATCAATTGATGTGTCCCACCCAGAAAAAAACGATGCACGTGCTTCATGATTCAGGAAAGCCAGCGCCTGAAAAGTTAGACCACCTACTAACTAATCTGATGGCGTTGAGTAAAATCATAAATGATGTTGCCCAAGGGAAGCTTCCCAATGAGTTTGTTCCATGCTCAGTTAGGTCAGTCGACTAATACAATATATTTCTTCTTTTACATTTGAGTTTGATTATATTCTTTCGTAAATTAGAGTAATTTAGAATACCATTTTATAAAAAAATAAAAAATTATTCATGAGCCCCAACCATGGAATTTATCAAGTTAATTTCTCCATCCAAGACTTGAGACTTCGACACCTGTGAACAACAAATATTATAAATAAATAAATAAATAAATTATTATCCCAGAAATATTCACGTCCTTAAGCTAAAGCTACCATTCATATTTCTTGTGTGCATTTTTTTTTTCTTAGGATAAAATACATATAATCTCAAACCACTATAGAAAGCTTAAGCCTAAAGCTACTGTTCATATTTCTTGTGTCCTTTTATTTTCTTAATAAAAATTTCTTAGGAGAAAATGCCTATAACCACTTTAAAAAGTAGCATGTAAAAGCTTCATTTTGCAAAGCCATCAGTTTTCTCTCAAAGCAAGTGATAGTAAAAGTAAAATATCGCATAATCCCAGTCTTAGTGAAATGGGCTCCCGATCACCTCCTAAGCTTCCTACCATCAATTTTTCCATTGAAGACTTGAAGCCTGGCTCAAGTTCTTGGCTGTCCACCTCCAAACAAGCACTACTACAAAAAAGCAAAAAGACGACGGTAAATCACCGTCGTGTATTTGGTTTTTCAATGGTCGTGGAATCCACCGTCATCTTTTCCCTCATAAACCACGACGCTAAATAACCGTCGTTGTTAAACTATACAACGTCATCAAAAAATACAAAACGACGTCTTTGTACTGCAAAAAGATCTAAAAAAAGCAATCGAGGATGATAATAGACGACCAATTCTCTAACACGACCGTCGTTAAAAAGGGAAAATATGACACATATTAAGAGAACAAGGCCGCAAGATAGACATACAACGACGACAATAAAACTAAGCCGACGTTAAATATAATTTTCACGACAATAAAAAATATGACGTCTTTAAATACATTAGAAGACGACGTTATTGATACCTACTACGTCGCACATATAAACACAACCGTCGTACAATTAATTTTCCACTTCGATTTTTCGATAAAAGATGACGTGGAAATAGTTGTCAGTGTCATTATTTACGACGTATGTGTTTCTATAGTAGACGTTGAAAAACTAAACAACGTCAGTTACAAATATATGAGAGTCGTATTAAAAAATTTATACGTCCTATTTTCAGAAACAAACAACGACGATAAATATTAGACGTTGTTAAATACAACAACGTCGGAAAACAATAAAAACAGACGTGTTTAGTCTGCTAAAGTTCTAGAAAATAGTCGAGGATGAGAATAGACGACCAACTCAAAAAAATCACCGTCGTTAAAAAAGAAAAATATGACACATATTAAAAGAACAAGGCCGCAAGATATACATACAACGACGACAACTAAAATACTACGCCGTTAAATACAATTTACACGACAAGAAAAAATATGACGTCTTTAAATACATGAGAAGACGACGTTATTGAAATCTACAACGTCTCTTATTTACAAAAAACCGTCGTGAAATAAATTTTCCACTTCGATTTTTCTAAAAAAGATGACGTGGAAATAGTTGTCAGTGTCATTATTTACGACGTATACATTTATATAGTCGACGTTGTATTTATATGTATTCATTACTCACGACGCACTTAATAATATAAACGACGTTGAAATTCTAAACAACGTCGGTTCCAAATAAATGAGAGCCGTATTACAGAACATATAGACGGCGTAGATTATGATGGGAGCCGTATTACAAATAACGTCGTTTAATTGTTATTAGACGGCGGTTATAATGAATTTCCGTCGGAATTAATTTCGTTCCTCTTCGTTTATAAAAGAACTTGCGACGTGGAAAATGTATGATGACGTCGTATTTTTTAACGTTCAGATTATATATCTCGTTTTTTAGACGTCGGTATTATGGGATTGGAGTCGTGTTATTTTGAATTACATGGCGGTTCTTTATCCTTCACCGACGTGATATCCTGAATAATTGCTTCACAATAGCGTCGTGGTTCTTCATTGTTACGTTGCTTTAAGACGTCGGTAAATATGCTGAATAACTGATTCACAATAACGTCGTGTTTTATTTGAACGTAGAAAGTGAAGAAATCACATTACAATATATTACAAAATTAATGTCATACACTGCCAATTACATAAGCATCATTCAATCCATATATCTTCACACCCATCTCGAATATTTTGACCGCCTAACTCACCTACCAGTTCATCAAATGTGTCAACATTTGGCATCCCTCTAGTAAATGGCTCACACTCAATTATCACATCACCTAATACTTCATCACCAATAACATCATTATATTCTCTACTAGGCATTGATAACACTACCGACCAACCACGATGCATCGGGTCGTCAACAAAAAATATTTGTTTGACTTGAGAAGCCAAAACAAATTGGTCATTCCTATGTCCAATTTTACTCAAATCTACAAGGGTAAATCCAAGTTCGTCGACTACAAGACCAGAACTATCTATCCAATCACACCTAAAGACTGGGATTGTAAACTTTTGGTAGTCAAGGTCCCAAATTTCTTGAATGACACCATAGAAACCCATATTTGAGAGAATTGGGTTTTTATCCTTGGCACTAGCAACTTGCATGGTATGTGCAAGTAAATAAACTCCACTATTTTGAGTTGTCCGCACATCATCTTGTGCCTTGATATTGAATTTAATACCTTTAATAAGATAGCTCCTATATAATGGCACTGACATGTTTGGACCAGCTGCTAGCCACCT